>NC_082736.1:25733295-26108295 GCF_030144855.1 Hypanus sabinus | reverse complement strand
TAAAAATAAGTTAATCATGCCAAGTGGAAATAAGTCCAGGACCAGCCTATTGGCTCAGGGTGTCTGACACAGAGGACTGTGACTATGAACAATATTATAAACCTCTATAAGCTCTCCCCTCAGCCCCAGGGACACAGCCGCAGGCAGTTTAGTCTCTCCTGGATTTCAGTCCCTGAAACATCCAAAGTTTTCGCGTCCTCTCCAACGTAATCACATTCTTAAAAAGATTCTGGGATGGGACGTTCTGAATCTTTCAGGATCAGAAGACACAGTAGCAGTATCAGGCCATCTGGCCCATCGAATCTGCTCGCCAATCCATTATGGCTGAGTTACTTCCCCTCTCTATCCCGTTCCCCTGCCTTTCCCTATATGTCACCTTTGACGCCCTTACTGAATCAAGAACCTATCAACTTCTTAAAATATACGCGAAGGTATCGCACAGATTCACCACCTTCTGGGGTCTGTTTTGGGGTCTGGAACTGTATAAAGGAGACGGGTTGCACCTTAACAGGCGGGGACCAGCATTCTGACAGGCTGGTTTGCCACTGCCACGCGGGTGTGTTTGAACTAATAAGTGTGGTGGTGGGGGGAGGGGGGGGGGGAGAGAGAGACGAACTGGAAATATAAAGATGGAGTTAAAAGGAAAGAGAGAATAAGAAAAGTTAAGAAAGGCAACAGAAGTAAAGGGGCAGAAAGCTCAGAAAGGGAATGGAGGGTATGGCCAAGTGCAATAGGGATCGATGTGAAAGTTGAGGGGAGAAATGGATTAAGAGTATTATATATGAATGCACGAAGTACAAGAAATAAAGTGGATGAGCTTGAGGCTCAGTTGGAATTGGCAAGTATGATGTTGTAGGTATAACACAGACATGGCTGCAAGAGGACCGGGGCTGGGAAATTAATATTCAAATGTATACGTCCCATCAAAAGGACAGAACGGTGGGCAAAGGGGGTGGGCTGGCTCTGCTGGTGAGGAATTTCAGTCCTTTGCGTGGGGTGACATAGAATCAGGAGATGATAGATCATAGATCAGGAATCAGGAGTCAGTATGGATAGAACTGAGAAATTGTAATGGCAAGAAGACCCTAATGGGAGTTATCTAAAGGCCCCCAAATAGTAGCCTGAATACAGGGTGCAAATTGAATCAAGAGCTAAAATTAGAATGTCGCACAGTTAATGCTACGGTTGTAATGGGGGATTTCAACATGCAGGTAGACTGGGAAAATCAGGTTGGTACTGGACCCCAAGAAAGGGAGTTTGTGGAGTGCTTCCGAGATGGATTCTTAGAGCAGCTTGTACTGGAGCCTACCAGGGAGAAGGCAATTCTGGATCTAGTGTTGTGCAATGAACCGGATCTGATAAGGGAACTCGGGGTAAAGGATCCATTAGGAGGTAGTGACCATAATATGGTAAGTTTTAATCCACAATTTGAGAGGGAGAAGCTAAATTAGGAAGTGTCAGTATTACAGTTGAACAAAGGGGACTGTGGAGCTATGAGGGAGGAGCTGGCCAAAGTTGACTGGAAGGATACCCTAGCAGGGATGACAGTGGAACAAAAATGTCAGGAATTTCTGGGAAGTTCAGAAGATGCAAGATCAGTTCATTCCAAAGAGGAAGAAAGATTGTCAGGGGAGTAGGGGGCGACCGTAGCTGACAAGGGAAGTCAAGGACAGTATAAAAATAAAAGAGAAGTATAACATAGCACAGATGTGGGAAGCCAGAGGATTGTGAAACTTTTAAAGAGCAACAGAAGATAATTAAAAAAGGCAATACGGGGAGAAAAGATGAGGTACGAAGGTAAGCTAGCCAAGAATATAAAGGAGGTTAGTAAAAGCTTCTTTAGGTATGTGAAGAGGAAGATAATTAGTTAAGACCAAAGTTGGGCTCTTGAAGGCAGAAACGGGTGAATTTATTATGGGGGACAAGGAAATGGCAGATGAGTTGAACGGGTACTTTGGATCTGTATTCACTAGGCTCTTAAAGATGGCGGAGTCGAGGGATATGGAGAGAAGGCAGGAACGGGGTACTGATTGGGGATTATTAGCCACGATCACATTGAATGGCGGTGCTGGCTAGAAGGGCCGAAGGGCCTACTCCTGCACCTATTGCCTAAAGAAGTTCATCCTCGTCTCTATTCTCAGGCGACATTCCTCTTTTCTGAGGCTCCCCGCGCTCCGTCCACTCCCTCTAGTCCTTTCGATATTCCGAGGGTTCAGGAGGCGGAGAACAGGGCATGAGACCCGGGACCGTGTGTCCATACCTCTCTCACACCCCCACGCTAATGTCTTTTGAAACCCAGTTTCTTTGAGATGTCTCTCACACACGGGAGATGCTGATTGGGGACTTCAGGAAGGGTGAGACGAGGGAACACATACCAATCCTCATGGAGGGATCAGAGGTGGAGAGAGTGAGCAGTTTCAATTTCCTGGATGTCAAGATCTCTGAGGATCTAACCTGGTCCCAACATATTGATGCAGCTATAAAGAAGGCAAGACAGCGGCTATACTTCATTATGAGTTTGAAGAGATTTGGTATGTCAACAAATACACTCAAAAACTTCTATAGTTGAACTGTGGAGAGCATTCTGACAGGCTGCATCACTGTCTGGGGTGTGTTGCTACTGCACAGGGCCGAAAGAAGCTGCAGAGGGTTGTAACTTCAGGAGGGCACGGAGCGACCACTCCCCGCTGAACATCGACGGCTCCTCGGTTGAGATCGTAAAGAGCACCAAATTTCTTGGTGTTCACCTGACGGAGAATCTCACCTGGTCCCTCAGCACCAGCTCCATAGCAAAGAAAGCCCAGCAGCGTCTCTACTTTCTGCGAAGGCTGAGGAAAGTCCATCTCCCACCCCCATCCTCACCACATTCTACAGGGGTTGTATTGAGAGCATCCTGAGCAGCTGCATCACTGCCTGGTTCGGAAATTGCACCGTCTCAGATCGCAAGACCCTGCAGCGGATAGTGAGGTCAGCTGAGAAGATCATCGGGGTCTCTCTTCCCTCCATCACGGACATTTACACCGCACGCTGCATCCGCAAAGCAAACAGCATTATGAAGGACCCCACGCACCCCTCAGACAATCTTTTCTCCCTCCTGCCGTCTGGGAAAAGGCTCCGAAGCATTCAGGCTCTCACAACCAAACTATGTAACAGTTTCTTCCCCCAAGCTATCAGACTCCTCAATACCCAGAGCCTGGACTGACATCTTACTGCCCTATTGTCCTGTCTATTATTTATTGTAATGCCTGCACTGTTTTGCGCACTTTATGCAGTCCTGGGTAGGTCTGTAGTCTAGTGTAGCTTTCTCTGTGTTGTTTTTTTACATAGTTCAGTCTAGTTTTTGTACTGTGTCATGTAACACCATGGTCCTGAAAAAACGTTCTCTCGTTTTTACTGTGTACTGTACCAGCAGTAATGGTCGAAATGACAATAAAAGTGATTGACCTGACTTGACTTAACTGCAGTCGGCTCCGTTTTGGGTACTACCTTACAATGTACCCATTACATCTTTAAGCAGCGGTGTCTCAGAAAGGCAGCGTCCATTATTAAGGTCCTCCAGCAGCCAGAGCATGCCCCCTTCTCACTGTTACCATCAGGGAGGAGGTACAGGAGCCTGAAGACACGCACTCAACGATTCAGGAACAGCTTCTTCCCCTCTGCCATCAGGGAGGAGGTACAGGAGCCTGAAGACACACACTGAGCTATTCAGGAACAGCTTCTTCCCCTCTGCCATCAGGGAGGAGGTACAGGAGCCTGAAGACACACACTGAGCTATTCAGGAACAGCTTCTTCCCCTCTGCCATCAGGGAGGGGGTACAGGAGCCTGAAGACACACACTCAATTTTTCAGGAACAGCTTCTTCCCCTCTGCCATCAGGGAGGAGGTACAGGAGCCTGAAGACACACACTCAATGATTCAGGAACAGCTTCTTCCCCTCTGCCATCAGGGAGGAGGTACAGGAGCCTGAAGACACACACTCAATTTTTCAGGAACAGCTTCTTCCCCTCTGCCATCAGGGAGGGGGTACAGGAGCCTGAAGACACACACTCAACGATTCAGGAACAGCTTCTTCCCCTCTGCCATCAGGGAGGAGGTACAGGAGCCTGAAGACACACACTCAATTTTTCAGGAACAGCTTCTTCCCCTCTGCCATCAGGGAGGAGGTACAGGAGCCTGAAGACACACACTCAATGATTCAGGAACAGCTTCTTCCCCTCTGCCATCAGGGAGGAGGTACAGGAGCCTGAAGACACACACTCAGCGATTCAGGAACAACTTCTTCCCCTCTGCCATCAGGGAGGAGGTACAGGAGCCTGAAGACACACACTCAATTTTTCAGGAACAGCTTCTTCCCCTCTGCCATCAGGGAGGAGGTACAGGAGCCTGAAGACACACACTCAGCGATTCAGGAACAACTTCTTCCCCTCCGCCATCAGGGAGGGGGTACAGGAGCCTGAAGACACACACTCAATTTTTCAGGAACAGCTTCTTCCCCTCTGCCATCAGGGAGGAGGTACAGGAGCCTGAAGACACACACTCAATGATTCAGGAACAACTTCTTCCCCTCTGCCGTCCGATTCCTAAATGGACATTGAACACTTGGACACTACCTCACTTTTTAAGTATACAATTATTTCTGTTTTTGCACGATATAAATCTATTCAATATGCGTATAACGTAAATTGATTTACTGAAGTATTTATTATTTTATTATTTCTATATCATGTATTGCATTGAATTGCTGCTAAGTTAACAAATTTCACGACACATGCCGGTGATTATAAACCCGATTCTGATTCTGAAAGGGTTGGGGCTGAGAGGGGAAATGGTTGGGCCATGAGGAAATGGCGGAATAGAATCGATGGGCCAAATGGTCTCATTCTACTACTATTCCTGCGGTCATGTGGATAAGCAGGAAAGTGGCATTGAGATTGGATAATAAATTCGCCATAATGGAGTGGCGAGCAGACTCGATGGGCCGATTCGCCCGATCCTACACCAATGTCTTTTTCCCATTCCGATTGTGAAACGTTTTAAAGATGCGCTTAGGCCGGCGGGGGGTGGGGGCGGCTCAGAAAATATTGGGCGTTTCAGAATCTGAAGGTCTGGAACTACGAGAAGAAGCTGAATTGTCTGGGGTCGCTCCCCCTCGAGTGAAAAAACTCCTTGTCGCCTCTGTTCTAAAAAAATTCCGAGGCTGTGCCCTCTGGTCCCAGAATCCCCGCTATAGGAAGCCAACTCCCTCAACATTCACTGTATGAGAAATGCAGTAGATTCCCTCCTTCCTCACCACCCCCCCCCCCCCATCCCACGTTCTTTTAAACCCCAGTGATTACAGGCGCAGAGCCCTCTCGGAGAGTTTCTACCTTGAACGGGCCTCCCACACGCCGAAACCACCAAAGCAGCACCAACCCCACCTCATCCACCCGCGCTCCACCCTTGTACTTCACTTCTCCCCCCTGCTCCGCACTTTCTCGGTTCATTCTGCGTTCTCTTTCAGCTTTGGACTTCAGGGAGGCGCAGGTGGCCCATCCCTCTCTGCGAATACCTGTGTGATCAGGAGGCAGAATCACCGTAGCGAGCGCAGAATCGAGACCAGGCTGAGTCAGGACGAGGGAGGCTTGATTCACGAAGAGATACGGGGTTGAAGACTTGGAGTAAGGTTCCTCTCTTCCTGGGAGCCGACCAGCAATCTGGCGGAGCCGTCGAGGCTTATCCTCCGGTGGCTAATGGAAACCCAGGTGCTGGTGATTGAGAGGAATTGGGAAAGATTGGGAATCAAGTGTGGGGATTAAGGATCGATTAGGGAGGACAGAGAAAAGGTGGGGGGTGCCAGCCTGGCCCCTCCGGAGAGAGAGTTCGGCGCACCAAGTCCCCGGGGGTTCACTTCCCGGATGACGTCACCCGGTCCCTCACTATCACCTCCCTGAAGAAGAAGGCACGGCAGCGCCTCCACTTCCTCAGCAGCTTGAGGCAAGCCGAGAGGATCACAGGGGTCTCCCTGCCGTCCATCCGGACATTTACCAGGAGCGCTGCGTACGCGGGGCCCTTAGTATTATCCAGGATCCCACACGTCCGTCCAGCATCCTCTCTGACTTTCTACCATCGGGCAGGAGACTCCGATGCATAAAGACAGGAACAGTCAGGATGGGAAACAGTTTCTTCCCTCAGGCCGTCAGGCTTCTGAACTCCCTGCCACATCGCATTTGAAACGTCACCGGTTAATCTGTCCAGTACCTGGCAATATTTAAATTGCGCACTTTTCTTTATGTACTTATGCGTAATTCATTTGTAGATTTTATCCTTATATTCATAACTTATTGTGTGTTACTGTGCTTTACAGGCTGGTTCGTAGAAACGTTGTCTTGTTTCTACATACATCGCATGGTTATCTACGTTATATACATGTATATAATTAAATTTCAATAATCTCGAGTTGACTTGACCTTGACTCGACCTCCACTCCGTCCCACCTCAATGTGTTGGTGTGATCGAGACGAACAGCGTGTCCGAGGAAAGGTATTTCCCCCCGGAACCTCGGCACGCGTTGCGATCGTAAATCGATTTCCAATCACGTTCAGGGTTCAAGATTTGCTCCTCGTCCTCGTCTTCAAAGCTCGAAGTCAAGGCGCGAAGCAAATCTTATTATCAAAGTGCGTCCATGTTTAGGTCGGCCGAGATCCATTTTCTTGCGGGCATTCTCAGTAAATAACGAGAGACAGTAGAATCAGTGTGAAACTGCCCACAAGGCCGGACAAGCAACAAAAGTACAAAAGGGAATGAATTTGACACATACAGAGAATAAGCATATCACACTAATACAGAGAGACAGACTGACATAAACGCACAAGCAGCAAATTAATCAAAATATAAATCATATTGAGGAGCGTGTGTGCAGAGTCCTTGAAGTTAGACTGTAGGTTGTGGTCAGCGATCAGTTCAGGAGTGCAGCGAGTGAAGTGAGCCACTCCGCATATGAGTGGAAAAAGAATCGAATATGTTTGTAACTCCGGATCCCATACTCCATTAAAAATCATAATGGGCAGAGCGAAAACTATCAAAACAAAAGCAATCCTTTAAAAAAAAACGCTTCAGCTGTCTCATCTGACCCTCGCTGACACTGGGGGTATTGGGGTAGCCGCTGACGTTCTCTGGCTGGGGAACGGCAAACAGTGCCTAGACCGGGAGTCGAACCCGACGCGTCCGGGTGTAAAGCAGAAACCCTAACCGCTGGACCACATGGAAAATGGCAAAAAGATAATAGCGAGACTATGAAGGGTTTTGAGGGGCGACTTTCACCCTCTTATCCACACACGGCAGAGCCCCCACCTCCCTCCTCACCTGCACCTCCCGCGGCAGCTCCGTGTCTCAGAAGGCGCCGCGCAACCCGTCAGCCACGGACCAAGCCTGAAGTAGGAGACTTCGGCTGCAACGGGCCCACCCCGCGACCGAGAGGGGGAAGGGCCGGGAGAAGGTGGGGGGGGGGGGTGGAGAATGGAGAGAGGGATTTAGGGGAGGGGGACTCTCCCTCCTCCCCACACCAGAGTTCGAAACTTTCCCAGAGAGAGCAGAGGTTTCCAAACAAGAGAAAATCCGCGGGTGCCGGCAATGCTAGCAACTGAGACAAAATGTCGGAGGGACTCAGCAGGCCAGGCAGCATCCATGGAAAAGTGTGAACAGTCGACGTTTCGGGCCGGGACCCTTCGGCAGGACTGGAGGGGAAAAAAGCTGAGGAAAAGATTTAAAGTGTTGGGGGGGGGGGAGAAAAACCAGGTGATTGGTGAAACCTGGGTCGGTGATTGGTGGGGGGTGGGGGGGTTAAAGTAAAGAGGTGGGAAGTTGGTTAAAGAGACGGAGGGCCATGGAAGAAAGGAAAAGCGGGATGGAGCACCAGAGGGTCGGGCAAAGTGAGAGAGGGAAAAGCGGATGGGAAAATGGGGGACATTACCGGAAGTTTGGGAAACCGGTGTTCACGCCGTCAGGTCGGAGGCTACCCAGACGGAAGATGAGGTGCTGCTCCTCCAACTTGAGTGCGGCCTCATCGCGACAGTCGAGGAAGCCACGGACTGACACGTCAGCATGGGAATGGGAAGTGGGAAGGGGAATCCAGGGAAAAATCTGAATGGATGGCATGCGGAATAAAAAAGAGACGTTCCTTGTATCTCCATCGTGTCGGACCTTATTGATATGGAAACTGAACTGTGGCGAACAGGGACGTTCTACTGCGGGTGTTTAAAACTACCTACGGCATCGCTGGTAACTGCTCGAGGACTGTTTATACGGAAAGGGTCAGCCATATCATTAAGGATCCCACCCTCCCTGCTCATGGACTGCTTGTCCCAGTCCCATCGGATAAGAAATCCACGCGGGACCCACGCCTGGAGCACCACGTCTTATAGTACCTGCCACCCCGGTTCGGAGTGAATGGCCTATTTGCCCCTCCACCTTATGGTCTTAAAGCTGAGTATTCTAGTTCTCCGTTCCTCAACACTGGGTATAATACTATTAGTGTGTGTGCATATATCTTGTGTGTGGGTCTGGTACTTACAGACCCACTCAACAATAACCGAGAGTAAAGTTGAGAAAGGAATGCAGAGACCACGGCCAAAAACAGAATTGAGAAGCCTCTCATAAGGATTGCGAAATGTTTTTTTTTAACATCGTTTTGTTACGCAGCTCGCTGCATTCATTTATCAACATCTCTGTGACAAAAGTCATTTCCCCCAAATTTCCTGGTACCGCGCGCTGCGGGTTCAGCGTCTCCCATATGGTCTCGCGGTCAGGATTCCTGATTCTCACCCAGGCTCGACTCCCGGTATGGGAAGAAAATGTTTTGGGGCGATACGGTACTGCCTTCCCGCCACCGCGCCGGTTCGGGTTAGTAAACTGTGTGTTAGTATCAGCGTGGCGGCACTCGCAGTCCCGCCCTCGACGCACACGTGACAACTCTTTAAGCCTATGGAAACCCTCTCTTGGAAAGTCTCCTGCTCTGGGGTGAGAAAGACAGACAGACAGACAGACAGACATACTTTATTGATCCCGGGGGAAATTGGGTTTCGTTACAGCCGCACCAACCAAGAATAGTGAAGAAATATAGCGATATAAACCCATAAATAATTAAATAATAATTTCAGGTATGAGCAAGTTGTGTTCCTTTTCCGGATAACCGGTCTTTAAATGCTCCCTGACCAGCTGAGTTGCTCTGGCATTTCTCGTGCCTGTTACTTACCCCGTTTAGCGGCCTTGTGGACACCCCACCCGGCCTTGCAGGCGTACCAGCTGGGACTGGGGGCGTCTGGGGTCACTCGGGGCGTGGGCAGCAGCAGAAATGTACACCCCCTCCCCCTCTCCCCAACGACTGACCGACCCCGCCCCACGCACAGGCATCTCCCACCCTGCCAAGCTGGAGAGGGGGATTCCCAAAGTGGGGGAGTCTAGGACCAGAGGGCACAGCCTCAGGACAGAAGGACGTCCTGTTAGAACAGAGATGAGGAGGAATTTCTTTTGAAAGAAGGCGGTGCATCGGTGGAATTCGTTGCCACAGACGCTTTGGAGTACTTAAAGCAGAGTTTCATAGGTTCTCGTTTAGGAAAAATGTCAAATCTTAATAATCAGAATAAGGTTTATTATCACCGGCATGTGTCGTGAAATTTGTTAACTGAGCAGCAGTTCAATGCAGTACATAATATAGTAGAAAAAATAAATAAATGAATCAAATACAGTATACGTATATTGAATGGATTAAAATCGTGTAAAAACTGAAATATACATATTAAAAAAGTGAGGTCATGTCCAAGGGTTCACTGTCCATTTAGGAACCGGATGGGGGAGAAGCTGTTCCTGAATCACTGAGTGTGTGCCTTCAGGTTTCTGCACCTCCTCCCTGATGGTAACAGTGAGAAAAGGGCATGTCCTGGGTGCTGGGGGGTCCTTAATAATGGACACTGCCTTTCTGAGACACCGCTCCCTGAAGATGTCCTGGGTACTTTGTAGGCTAGTAGCCAAGATGGAGCTGACTAGATTTACAACCCTCTGCAGCTTTCTTTCGGTCCTGTGCAGGAGGAGGATGCAGGAGAATGGGGGCTTGAGAGGGATAATAAATCAGAAGACTAGCAGAGTAGATGGGTCGAATGGCCGAGCCCGGCCCCTGTGTCCCCATGGTCTTAAATCTAGGCATACTAGGTCTGAACTCAATCTTGGATGAAGGCCTGTGTGTGTTCACACTGCACATCCCCCGTGCTGTACACCCAGACGAGAATAAGCAAGAGTAAAGTTGAGAAATCAAGACAGAGATTATGTCCAAAAAAGCCCTGCGAAACCTTTCTAGAAGCTTCTTTAAACGTTGTTACCGTAGGGAACTTCTGCGTGGAAAAGTTACCTTTGAAATCCCTTTGTCTTTGTCTGAAAAGCAGCGTCTCCCATATGGTCTAGCGGTTAGGATTCCTGGTTTTCACCCAGGCGGCCCGGGTTCGACTCCCGGTGTGGGAAGCAGTGGTTTTTGGGGCGAAGTGAAACCCGGGTTCTATTTCCGGATGTGGGTTCCGGTTAGTAACTTGGGGCAGGCTCTGTTGACAATTTCTGTCCGCCAAGATTAACTGATGCAAACGACACACCTTCCTGTTTCGGAGTACATTTGACAGCTAAACCGATATTTAAATCTCCGCCCTCGCTGGGAGAAATGGACTGAGACCTTTGCCGTTATCGGCCTTTACCGTTATCGGTGTGCGATGTTTCTGCCCTCGCGGTAGGGTCACTCGAAGGAAAGCAGCCCTGGGGCAATTTTGCCTCTTCTCTTAAATCCAGACTTCCACACCCTGAAACGCCCAGTGTTTTCCGCGCTCTCTCTCTCCCCCCCCCCCCCTCAACCTAACGCATCCTTAAATGGATTCTCAGAAGGGATGAGTTAAGACCGTAAGACCCAGCCGCAGAATCGGGCCACTCGGCCCATCGGGTTTGCGTAACCTTTAACGGGAATGGGAGAAAGTTTAGTAAAGGAGAATATTGAAAGACGAGAAGGAATGGAGGTGGGGGAAGAGAGGAGGGGGCAGAGGGAATGGTCAGTGGAGAAGAAATAGATCGGGAAGGGAGAAGATGAGATGGCGAGAGGGAGTGAGGCAGGGTGGGGAGAGAAGCGATTGCGGGAAAGGAGCTAGGGAGAAGGAGAGGGGAAGGAGTTTCAGAGGGGAGAAGGTGGGAAGGGGAAGGGAGTGGGGGGAAATGTAGGAGGTGGAGGAGCGGGATAGAGGCACGGGAGAGGCAGAAAGAAATTGATGAGGGGTGGGTGCGTGTGAAAGAGGGGAGGGGTTGGGGGAGAGGAGAGGTGGTGGGAGAAGGGTTCCGATGATGAAACGCGAGATGAGCTGTACGGAGAGAGGGCCGTGAGTTGGCAAAGGGACGCAGGCTGGAGATACAAATACGTGGGTTGGGAGGTAGGAGCAGAGGATTCTGGAGTCTCGGTGCTTGTGGAGGAGATCGGGCTGAGGGGTTGGATTGCGGTGGTTGGCGCCCCTTTACCCGTGGTAGTGAGGGCGATGATGACGAAGAAGGAGGAGGAGGAGAGGTCCCAGTTCCGTTCCTGGGACGCGTTGGCGTGGGGTGGGGGAAGTGCTGTAGGAGCAGCCGGTGCAGGCGCTGCCCCAGCTCCCCCTCCTCCACACACCGGTGCCCCCGCAGGAACGGGGCCTTCAGAACCACCCCCCCCCCTCATCTGCATCTCCCGCGGCAGCTCCATGGCCGAGAAGAGGAAGGCGCCGAGCAACCGGTAGGCAACGAAACAAGTCACCAGCTTCCGGAAGCAAGAGACGGTACGCCGGAAGCAGAACCCCCGATGACCGGCCCGGGACTCTGGCCCCCTCAGTCCGGCACCCAAGCTGCAGATCCGGGCAGGATGGCCTCACAAAAGTGGGCGAGAACCTGCCCCATCAGGAGGCAATAGAGATTGATGATCTCCGCTGACTGACATGCCCACCTGAAAATTTTCTCTGTGCTTTAAATATAGGCCCCTCCTTCTCCCACCATCTCTCCCACCCCACCCCACCCTGTGTCTGAGAGACGTCAAAGAAACTGGGTTAACTAAAATGGTTGGTGTGGGGAGTTGAACAGAGCGACGCATAATGATCACTACACTACATGGCCTGCTGAGGTCCTCCGGCATCTTTCCCGCGTATCGGCCTGGCCAACGCGCCCCTGCAGACGTACCAGCTGGGACTGGGGCATCAGGAGTTTCTGTGGACACCGGCAGCAGCAGAGGGGGCCACCCCTCCCATAACGAGACCCCTACTCCGTCCCCACTCCCCACACACACACGTCTCTCTCATTCTAACAGGCTGGGGGAGGGACGCCCGTTCGGTGAGGCGCGCAGACGAGAATGCGGGTGCACGTGGACCCCGCAGCCCAGATATCGCAACAGCGACGTCACCGGTGCCAAGCTGCTTGGGTCCTAATGCCCTTCCCTTGGACAACATCGGTAGCGTGGAGAGGGGAAGGCCTGCAGCTTGGGCAACTGCCGGTCTCCCATAAAACCCTGCCCAGGCCTGCGCCCTGGAAACTCCAGGCGCAGATCCACGGTCTCTCGAGACCGACGGATGTCACCGCCAGTTAAATGGGGATCACCTGTGTGCAGTCGCGGTGTTTCAATTGGTTGTTGTAAAAATACACACGTATCTGGAAGGTGCAACTGCTGGTGAGTCAGTTCCCCGGCAAAAAATACACCGTGAAGACAAAAGAACACTCCAAGCAACTCTGCGAAAATGTTATTGGAAAGCACAAGTCAGGAGATGGATACAAGAACATTTCCAGGTCACTGAATATCCCTTGGAGTACAGTTAAGTCAGTCATCAAGAAATGGAAAGAATATGACACAGCTGTAAATCTGCCTAGAGCAGTCCATCCTCAAATACTGAGTGACCGTGCAAGGAGGAGACTAGTGAGAGAGGCCACCAAGAGACCTATGACAACTCTGGAGGAGTTACAAGCTCCAGTGGCTGAGATGGGAGAGACTGTGCTTCACCGGTCACAGCTTTATGGGAGAGTGACAAAGAGAAATCCTGATGTAGTCTGCAACGGAACTGTGAATTGGGAGATTTGTTTTCCATCAAGACAATGATCCCGAGCATAAAGTCAAAGCTGTACAGAAATGGCTTAAAAACCACAAAGTTAATAGAACAGAGAAATTTACAGCTCATTACAGGCCCTTCGGCCCACAACGTTGTGCTGACCATGTAACCTACTCTAGAGACTGCCTTGAATTTCCCTCGTGCATAACCCTCTATTTTCCTGAGCTCCATGAACCTATCTGAGAGGCTGTTAAAAGACACTATCGTATCCGCATACACCACCATTCCCGGCAGTGTGTTCCACGTACCCGCTACTCTGTGTGAATGTCCTGGAGTGGCCAAGTCAGAGTCCAGACCTCAATCCAATTGCGAATTTGCGGCTGGACTTGAAAAGGGCTATCCACTCACGATCCCCATGCAATCTGACAGAGCTTGAGCAGTTTTGAAAAGAAGAATGGGGAAAGATTGCAGTGTCCAGATGTGCAAAGCGGATAGAGACCTGTCCACACAGACTCAAGGCTGTAAATGCTGCCAAAGGTGCGTCTACTAAGTACTGATTTTAAGGGGGTGAATACTGATGTGATCAATTATTTTGTGTTTTTTTTTGCCACAATATGTTTATTTGCATTTTAATACCATGAAATACAGCTTTTTCCTTCCTTTACTTTCCTATATTATTCAGAAGATACAGAAGTTGCTGTATTAACTCAACAAACAAGACAACACACAAAAAATGCTTCTCCTATTTCAACAAGTGGTAATCTATACATAAAAATGTGTAAAATTTAATAGGTATTTATAATACAATTCAAAAATCAATAAATAAATATATTTTCTACAAGTTTGGAAGCTGCATTGTCTACAGAAGGTAATACTCTTCTAATCTTCTGTTAAGTTCAAATCCTTGACATAGTTAATAAAGGGTCTCCATATATTCTCAAATATCGGCTGTTTAGACCTTAATATATAGGTTATCCTTTCCAGTGAGAGACTTGATAACATCTGCCTTATTCATCGAGTAGTGATTGGTCTATGAGTCTATGGGTACTTTTCTATAATTGTGCAATACATTTTTTAGCATGAAGGAAGCTGACATCTATAAATGCTTGTTCATTTTTTCTGTATTTGTGTTTCTCTGGGCACAACCCCAACAGAAAGAGTTTAGCATCCAGTGAAACTTGTTTTGAAATAATTTTCTCGATTATAGCTCGTACCTCTTCCCAGAATGCTCCAGTCTCTCTGCGTTGCCACATACAATGGAACAATGTACCCCAAGCTTCTGTACATTTTGTGCATATGTCTGATATGTTTTTGTTGCATCTGTTTAATTCCACTGGTGTGACATATGTCAACATTCACCTTTTGAACTGTATCAATTTAAGGCGAGTGTTTATTGACTTAGTATGAGCATAGGTACAAGCTGTTTTCCACTCTTCGTCCGAAATCTTAAGCTGCAAATTTTCCTCCAAAGTTTTCAATTTGTATTGTGAATTTTCAGACGAGCAAGATATCTGCAAATCATAAAAATTCCGAAATGATGCCCTTTCTCAAACTGTCCTTTATCATAATTTTTTTCCAAGTGTGAGTGTAGGGGTCTGGTAACTGTGTTGTTTTGGTTTACCTTAACAACTTAGCTGGAGGTATTTGTAGAAATGTTTACCATTGAGGTTAAAGGTACACCTCAGCTCCTCAAAAGACATCATAATGTCTGAGTCTGCTAAATAAAGGTTTTCAATAATTTTGTGTTTTATATTTGTAATTAATTTAGATCATTTGTGGAGATCTGTTTTCACTTAGACATGAAAGGGTCTTATTCTGTATGATCAGTGTCAAAAAAGCCAAATTAAGTCCATTGTGATTCATTGTTGTAAAACAATAAAACATGAAAAATTCCAAGGAGGGGTGAAAACTTTTTTTATTCTGAGGCACTGTAGATAGATAGGTAGGTAGATTGATAGATAGATAGGCAGTCTGATAGATAGATAGGTAAGTAAGTAGCCAAAGAGATAGATAGATTGATTGATGGATTGATTAATAGATAGATAAAATAAATAACTGCAAACACAATATGTAGAATCCTTGAAAGTTAATGAAGAGGTTGTTTTCAACGAACAGTTCAATGAGTGAAGTTATCTACTCTATAAATGTGTTAAAGGGAACCGAAAAGATTGCTACTACAGCATTAAAACTCACAATTAGCAGAAAGAACCTAATTGCCGTGGAAACACTAACTGAGAACACCGGAGTGACTTCGAGTTTCTTTTTTAGAGTTTACCAACATGATATCATGCAGAGTCTGCAGCAGTCTCCACCGCCAACAGAACTCTGAATTCTAGGTTATACAGCAAGACAAACAACTTCACATAACTTTGTTTGGCTTTCCACGGTCAATGCAAGATCAAGCGTTTTAAAAACATGTCAGTTATTCTCTTAGCGCGAGTCTAACAGCCGCCTTTGTTCCCTGTTATCAGACTTCCAGGAGCCTGGCATTTTATTCATTGGAGTTCCTGGCACTGAGCTCACCATCCAAGGTTATTCTCGACAAGCATCAGCAGTCTCATGTGATTCCATTGTTTAAAAAGGGTTCTAAGAGTAAACCTAGCAACTATCGGCCTGTCTGTTTGACCTCAGTCGTGGGTAAATTAGTGGAAAGTATTCTTAGAGACGGTATATATATAATTATCTGGAGAGACAGGGTCTGAATAGGAATATTCAGCATGGCTTTGTGCGTGGAAGGTCATGTTTGACAAACCTTATTAGATTTTTTGAAGAGGTTACTAGGAAAGTTGACAAGGGTAAAGCAGTGGACGTTGTCTATATTGACTTCAGCAAGGCCTTTGACAAGGTTCCGCATGGAAAGTTAGTTATGAAGGTTCAATCGTTAGCTATTAATATTGAAGTAGTGAAATGGAGTCAACAGTGGCTGGGTGGGAGATGCCAGAGAGTAGTGTTGGATAACTGTTTGTCAGGTTGGAGTCCGGTGACTAGTGGTGTGCCTCAGGGATCTGTACCGGGTCCAATGTTGTTTGTCATATACATTAATGATCTGGATGATGAGGTGGTCAATTGGATTAGTAAGTATGCAGATGATACTATAGTAGGTGGCGTTGTGGATAATGAAGTAGGTTTTCAAAGCTTGCAGAGAGATTTAGGCCAGTTAGAAGAGCGGGCTAAAAGATGGCAGATGGAGTTTAATGCTAATAAGTGTGAGGTGCTACATTTTGGTAGGAATAATCCAAACAGGACATACATGGTAAATGGTAGGGCATTGAGGAATGCAGTAGAACAGAGTGATCGAGGAATAATGGTGCATAGTTCCTTGAAGGTGGAATTTCAAGTGGATAGGATGGTGAAGAAAGCTTTGGTACGCTGGACTTTATAAATCAGAGCATTGAGCATAGGAGTTGGGATGTAATGTTAAAATTGTACAAGGCATTAGTGAGGTCAAATTTGGAGTATTGTGTACAGTTCTGGTCACCGAATTATAGGAAAGATGTCAACAAAATGGAGAGTACAGAGGAGATTTACTAGAATGTTACCTGGGTTTCAGCACCTAAGTTACAGAGAAAGGTTGAACAAATTAGGTTTTTATTCTTTGGAGCGTAGAAGGTTGAGGGGGGACTTGATAGAGGTATTTAAATGTATGAGGGGAATAGATAGAGTTGACGTGGATAGGCTTTTTGCATTGAGAGTAGGAGAGATTCAAACAAGAGGACAAGAGTTGAAGTTAAGGGGCAAAAGTTTAGGGGTAACACGAGGGAGAACCTCTTTAATCAGAGAGTGATAGCTGTGTGAAACGAGCTTCCAGTAGATGTGGTAGAGGCAGGTTCGATTTTGTCATTTAAAAAAAATTGGATAGGTATATGGACAGGAAAGGAATGGAAAGTTTTGGGCTGAGTGCCGGTCGGTGGGACTAGGTGAGAGTAAACGTTTGGCACAGACTAGATGGGCCGAGATGTCCTGTTTCCGTGCTGTAATTGTTATATGGTTATATTGTCTTAAACCCAACTTTTCCAGAATAGTCAAGCATCCCATAATGCACTAGTTTTAACAATTTCACCACAATACTTGAAAAAATATAATGATATTAAAGCAATCCCAGAAAGACACGATATACAGGTTACTGTTAGACTGATTGCATGTACCTAAAGTGGCCAAAGTACCTACAGTACCTACTCCAGAGACTGCCTTGAATTTCCCTCGTGCATAACTCCCTATTTTCCTGAGCTCCATGAACCTATCTGAGAGGCTGTTAAAAGACACTATTGTATCCGCTTACATCACCATTCCCGGCAGTGCATTCCACGCACCCGCTACTCTGTGTGAATGTCCTGGAGTGGCCAAGTCAGAGTCCAGACCTCAATCCGATTGAGAATTTGTGACTGGACTTGAAAAGGGCTGTTCACTCATGAACCACATGCAATCTAACAGAGCTGTGTCCAGATCTGCAAAGCGGATAGAGACCTGTCCACACAGACTCTAGGCTGTAATTTCTGACAAAGGTGCGTCTACTAACTATTGACGTGAAGGGGGTGAATACCGAAGCAATAAATTATTTTGTCTTTTATATTTGTAATTAATTTAGATCACTTTGTGGAGATCTGTTTTCACTTTGACACAAAAGAGTCTTTTTCTGTTTGATCAGTGTCAAAAAGCCAAATTAAATCCATTGTGATTCAATGTTGTAAAACAATAAAACATGAAAAATTCCAAGGAGGGGTGAATACTTTTTCATTCTGAGGCATTGTAGATAGCTAGATAGGTAGATAGATAGATAGATAGATCTGTAGGTAGCCAAAGAGATAGATAGATTGATTGATGAATTGATTAATAGATAGATAAAATAAATAACTTCAAACACAATATATAGAATCCTTGAAAGTTAATGAAGAGTTTGTTTTCAACGAACAGTTCAGTGAGTGAAGTTATCTACTCTAGAAATGTGTGTAAAGGGAACCGAAAAGATTGGTACTCTAGATCCGATACGGCATTAAAAATCACAATGAGCAGAATGAACATAATTGTCGTGGAAACACTAATTGAGAAACACCGGAATGACTTCGAGTTTCGTTTTTAGAGTTTACGAACATGATATCATGGAGAGACTGCAGCAGTCTCCACCGCCAACAGAGCTCTGAATTCTAGGTTTTACAGCAAGACAAACAACTTCATATAACTTTGTTTGGCTTTCCACGGTCATTGCAAGATCAAGCGTTTTATTTTGGTTTTTTTTTTAATTAGTTTTTTATGCATTCTCTACATCACTACAGATAGAAAAAAAACCCCCAAATCAAAATGAAGAAAATTAATGCAGTGGAAAAATAAACATACAATAATAATATAATACAAAAAAGATAATTGAGAAAGCACCCAAATTGAAGACATGTAAAGTTAGTATCCTCCCCAAGCCCCACAACAACAAAAAAAAACTCCAGACCAACCACAACACAATATAGAGAATATAAATCAGGACATTCAAACCCCCAAAACTGTAAATACACTTGAAAACAGAAGAAAAATAATGCCTACTACCAAAAAATAGAGCTGAAAGCAAGGGACCGAAAAAAAAACCTTAGTTAAGAGGAAGGTTATGAAAGTACTCAATAAAAGGTCCCCAGACCTTATGGAACTTTATATCCGAATGAAGAACTGAATAATGAATTTTTTCAAGGTCTAAGCAGGACATAATATCATTAAGCCATTGAGCATGCGTGGGTGGGGCAACATCTCTCCATCTAAGGAGGATTAAACGTCTAGCCAGGAGAGAGGCAAAAGATAATATTCGACACTTAGTCAAACTCAGACGTAAATCTGTCTCACCCAAAAAAACGAACAAAGCAATTAAAGGGTTAGGTTCTAAGTGGTGATTCAGAATATAGGATAAAGTTATGAAAACATCTTTACAAAATTTCTCTAAGCTAGGACAGAACCAGTACATATGAATAAGAGAGGCCTCGCCCCTTTTGCATTTATCACAAAGAGGACTAATATTAGGGTAAAATCGAGATAATTTAGATTTAGACATATGGGCTCTATGAACAATCTTAAACTGTAAAAGGCAATGGCGAGCACAGAGAGAGGTTGAAATTAACCGATTTGAGAATCGAGTCCCAAGTCTCATCAGATAAAGAGATATTTAAATCATGCTCCCAAGCCATTTTAATTTTATTCACAGGGGCACACCGTAAGAATGCTAATTTATCACGAATAAATGATATTAAACCTCTTCCCAGTGGATTAATAGAAAGAAAGAAATCCATAACATTTCTCTCAGGCATTTCAGGGAAGTTAGGAATTAAAGGACTAATAAAGTGTCTAATTTGGAGATATCTAAAAAAACGAGCATTAGGGAGATTGAACTTAGCAGAGAGCTGTTGAAAAGATGCGGAGCGATTATCAATAAAAAGGTCTTCAAAATGTCTAATGCCCTTCCTATACCAATCGTGGAATGTTGAGTCATACATAGTAGATTAAAAAAAAAGTGATTATGTAAGATAGGACTAGAAGAGTTAAAAACCATAGAAACCATAAAATTTCCTAAACTGAGCTCATATTCGCAAAGTGTGTCTGACAAGAGGATTAACAATTAATCTGGACAAACTACTAGAGAGCACAGAGCCAACGAGTGCAGAAATAGATAAATCTTTAGTGGAACTCAACTCCATTGCCACCCAATTAGGGCACTCGGGTTGGCTATGGAAAAGGCGTTTAAAAAACATGTCAGTTATTCTCTTAGCGTGAGTCTAACAGCCCTCTTTGTTCCCTGTTATCAGGCTTCCAGGAGCCTGGCATCTTATTCATTGGAGTTCCTGGTACTGAGCTTATCATCCAAGGTTATTCTCGACAAGCATCAGCAGTCTCATGTGATTCCATTGTTTAAAAAGGGTTCTAAGAGTAAACCTAGTAATTATTGGCCTGTCAGTTTGACCTCAATGGTGGGTAAATTAGTGGAAAGTATTCTTAGAGACAGTATATATAATTATCTGGAGAGACAGGGTCTGAATATATAAATTCAGCATGGCTTTGTGCGTGGAAGGTCATGTTTGACAAACCTTATTAGATTTTTTGAAGAGGTTACTAGGAAAGTTGACAAGGGTAAAGCAGTGGATGTTGTCTATATGGACTTCAGCAAGGCCTTTGACAAGGTTCCACATGGAAAGTTAGTTATGAAGGTTCAATCGTTAGCTATTAATATTGAAGTAGTGAAATGGATTCAACAGTGGCTGGGTGGGAGATGCCGGAGAGTAGTGGTGGATAACTGTTTGTCAGGTTAGAGACCGGTGACTAGTGGTGTGCCAGGGCACACCACTGGGTCCAATGTTGTTTGTCATATACATTGATGATCTGGATGATGGGGTGGTAAATTGGATTAGTAAGTATGCAGATGATACTAAGATAGGGGGCGTTCTGGATAATTAAGTAGGTTTTCAAAGCTTGCAGAGAGATTTAGGCCAGTTAAAAGAGTGGGCTGAATGACGGCAGATGGAGTTAATGCTGATAAGTGTGAAGTGCTTCATTTTGGTAGGAATAATCAAAATAGGACATATATGGTAAATGGTAGGGCGTTGAGGGATGCAGTAGAACAGAGTGATCTAGGAATAATGGTGCATAGTTCCCTGAAGGTGGAATCTCATGTGGATAGGGTGGTGAAGAAAGCTTTTGGTATGCTGCCCTTTATAAATCAGAGCATTGAGTGTAGGAGTTGGGATGTAATGTTAAAATTATACAAGGCATCGGTGAGGCCAAATTTGGAGTATTGTGTACAGTTCTGGTCACCGAATTAAAGGAAAGATGTCAACAAAATAGAGAGAGTACAGAGGAGATTTACTAGAACGTTACCTGGGTTTCAGCACCTAAGTTACAAAGAAAGGTTGAACAAATTAGGTCTTTATTCTTTGGAGTGTAGAAGGTGGAAGGGGGACTTGATAGAGGTATTTAAATGTATAAGGGGGATAGACAGAGTTGACGTGGATAGGCTTTTTGCATTGAGAGTAGGAGAGATTCGAACAAGAGGACAAGAGTTGAGAGTTAAGGGGCAAAAGTTTAGGGGTAACACGAGGGAGAACCTCTTTAATCAGAGAGTGATAGCTGTGTGAAACGAGGTTCCAGTAGATGTGGTAGAGGCAGGTTCGATTTTGTCATTTAAAAAAAATTGGATAGGTATATGGACAGGAAAGGAATGGAGAGTTTTGGGCTGAGTGCCGGTCGGTGGGACTAGGTGAGAGTAAACGTTTGGCACAGACTAGATGGGCCGAGATGTCCTGTTTCCGTGCTGTAATTGTTGTATGGTTATATTGTCTTAAACCCAACTTTTCCAGAAAAGTCAAGCATCCCATAATGCACTAGTTTTAACCATTTCTACCACAATAATTAAAAAAATTAATAATGATATTAAAGCGATTCTAGAAACACACGATGTACAGGTTACTGTTAGACTGATTGCATGTACCGAAAGTGGCGGTAGATGGTGTGGGTGTAGTGATGGTAGGGTGTGGGGAGGTGGGTTAATGGGCGGAGGTGTTGATCAGTCTCACTTCTTGGGGATAGTTTCGGAGTCTGGTGGTCCTGTTGTGGATCCCTCTTTCCTGGTGGGAGTGGGACAAACAGTCCATGAGCGGGTGTGTGGGATCCTGTGTGATGTTGCTGGACTTTTCCCGGCACCTTTCCGTATACAAGGGAAATCTTTGCCATCCAGACAGAATTCGTTCCCATGGAAAATTCAATGGAGGTGGTTAAAACAGCAGGTGGAATGAAGTCCCACGGTTTCTGGAAAGCTGGAAATGCCACTCCACTCTTCAAGAAGGGAGACAAAGCTGCAGAAAGGAAACTATAGGCCAGTTATTCTGACCTCGGGGGTTGGGTAGATGCTGGAGTCGATTGTTAACGATGTGGTTTCAGGGTACATGCAGGCTCCTGATAAGCCAGGCTGTAGTCAGCATGGTTTCCTCCTGTCTGACAGACCAGCTGGAATTCTTTGCAGAAGTAACGAGCAGGATCGGCAAAGGAGAATCGGTTGATGCTGTGTACATCAGGCCGTCGACAAGGCTGCTTAGCAAGCTACGAGCCCATGGTATGACAGGAAAGATTCTAGCACCGGTAAAGCAGTGGCTGTTTGGCTGGATGCAAAGAGTGGGAATTAAGGGAGACTTTTCTGGTTGGCTGCCAGTGACTAGTGGCGTTCCAAAGGGACTGTGTTGGGGCCGCTTCTTTTTACATCAAATGTCAGTGATTTGGAGGACGGAATTGATATCTCTGTTGCAATGTTCGTGGATGTAACCAAGATAGGTGGAGGGGCAGGTAGTTTTGAGGAAGTACAGAGGCTACAGGAAGACTTAGGCGAATTAGGAGAATGGACAAAGAAATTCCAAGAAGGAAGACAGAGTATGGTCTTGCAATTTGGTGGAAGAAATGAAAGGGTAGACTGTTTTCTAAATGGAGAGAAAATGCAAAACTACGAGATGCAAAGGGACGGGAATCTTTATGCAGGATTCTGCTGAAGTTCATGATGAGGAAGACAAATGTGCTGTTAACGTTCATTACAAAGAGACTAGGATGTAATGTTGATTTTTTATAAAGCACTGGCGAGACCTCACCGTGAGCAGGTTTGAGCCCCCTACCTTAGAAAGGAGGCGCTGACTCGGGAGAGGGTTCACGAATATTATTCCAGGATTGAACGACTTGTCACATGAAGAGCGTTTGACGGCTCTGGGCCTCTCTTCACTGGAACTCAGATGAATGAGGGATGACCTCATTGAAACCTATCGAAAGGCCTTGACAGAGTGGATGTGGAGAGGACGTTTCCCATGGCGGAAGAGTCTACGACCAGAGGACGCAGCCTCAGAATAGAAAGGTATTATTGAAGAACGGAGATGAAGAGGGATTTCTTTACCCAGAACGCGGTGAATCTGTGGAATACAGTTCCAAAGACGGCCCTACAGACCAATTATTTACGTCTCCATCAGCCGATTCCCTTGCTCTACTCACTTTACACTTACGACTGTGAGACTAATCGTCCCCGGGCTCAGCGTCAAGGTGTACGCCAAGATCAACACCAGAATGGCGTTTTCAGATGCCGTGCCGTTCCTGTTCGTGATTGGGGGAGTGTGTGTGTGTGGGGGGGGGCGGTGTAGATGGGTGAAAAAGATATGAACTATATTTTAGAAATAGCAGCAGTAGTTTGGAAATGGAGTCATCGAGAAGTGGAACACAGAACACAGGCCCTTCGGCCATCTAGTCCGTGCCAAATCCACTTAATCTGCCTTCAACCATCGCACTGCAACTGGTCCAGGTCCCTCCATACCCATCCGAAAATGTACAAGATTCTGTATAGTTTTATCCAGCGGCATGCAAAAGTTTGGGCACCCCGGTTAAAATTTCTAATACTGTGAATAGCTAAGCGAGTAAAATATGACCTGATTTCCAAAAGGCAGAAAGTTAAAGATGACACATTTCTTTAATATTTTAAGCAAGATTGTTTTTTTATTTCCATCATTTCCAGTTACAAAATAACAAAAAAGGTAAAGGGCCCGAAGCAAAAGTTTGAGCCCCCTGAGAGGTCAGTAACACCCCCCCCCCCCCCCGCTTTGGCAAGTATCGCAGCTTGTAAATACTTTCTGTAGCCTGCTAAGAGTCTTTCAATCTTTGTTAGAGGGATTTTCGCCCATTCTTCCTTGTGAAAGGCTTCTGGTTCTGTGAGATTCTTGGGCCATCTTGCATGCACTGCTCTTTTGAGGTCTACCCACAGATTTTCAATGATGTTTAGGTCGGGGGACTGTGAGGGCCATGGCAAAACCTTCAGCTTGTGCTTCTTGAGGTAGTCCATTGTGGATTTTGAGGTGTGTTTAGGATCATTATCCCGTTGTAGAAGCCATCCTCTTTTCATCTTCAGCTTTTTTTACGGACAGTGTGATGTTTGCACCAGAATTTGCTGGTTTTTAATTGAATCCATTCTTCCCTCTACCAGTGAAATGTTCCCCGTGCTACCGGCTGCAGCACAAGCCCAAAGCATGATCGAGCCACCCCCGTGCTTAACAGTTGGGGAGATGTTCTCTTCATGAAATTCTGCACCCTCTTTCTCCAAACATACCTTTGCACATTGCGGCCAGAAAGTTCTATTTTAACTTCATCAGTGTGTCAGTCTGTATTAGATGTTCCTTTGCAAACTTCTGACGCTGAATTTTGTGGTGAGGATGTAGGAAAGGTTTTCTTCTGATGACTCTTCCATGAAGATCATATTTGTGCGGGTGTTGCCGCACAGTAGAACAGTGCACCACCACTCCCGAGTCTGCTAAACCTTCCTGGAGGTCTTTTGCAATCAAACGGGGGTTTTGATTTGCCTTTCCAGCAATCCTACGAGCAGTTCTCTCAGAAAGTTTTCTTGGTCTTCCAGACCTCAACTTGACCTCCACCGTTCCTGTTAACTGCCATTTCTTAATTACATTTTGAACTGAAGAAACGGCTATCTGAAAACGCTTTGCTATCTTCTTACAGCCTTCTCCTGCTTTGTGGGCATCATTAATTTAATTTTCAGAATGCTAGGCGGCTGCTTAGAGGCGCCCATGTTCGGACAAGGTTTGAGGAGTCGGGGTATTTATAAATCTTTGAAATTTGCATAACATGGCCTTTCCTAACGATGAATGTGGACAAGCCATAGCCCTAACAAGCTGACACCTTGATAAAAGTTATCTGAGCGCTCAAATCTCTTGGGGTGCCCAAACTTCTGCATGGTGCTCCTTTCCTTTTCTTCGCTCTAAAATTGTACAGAACAAAAATAATACATTAATCTTGCTTAAAATGTTGAAAAGAATGTTTCTTTTTTAGCGCCATGACTCTTGGAGATCAGTTCATCTTCTACTCACTTAACTATTCACAGTAACAGAATCCTTGACCGGGGTGCCCGAACTTTTCCATGCCCCTGTATGTGGTTTCGCAAGGGCCCAATCGTCATACCAACGCCGCGCTCAACCCTGCCGGACACATCCTTGTGATCACGTCCGTCTACCCCACGCCGCATCTGCCAACCGCAACGTGCTGATCACTCACTTTTCCGGTTCGGATAAATCGAGTTGCAACTTTCTCAAGGGTTTTTTCCCAGAATCCACCTGGGCAGGATATATTCCCCAGCACCCGCGCTCTCCATCTCAGATCGGGGGTGACACCATGCTGCGCAAACTTCCCCAACTGACCCTCCTGTTGGCGCTGGGCATCGTCGGTGCCTCCTGTTTCACTGTAAGTCGTGGATTAAATGGGATTACTGCAGGAAAATTAGAGGCATCTGATTCCTGTTTGCGTTGGGAATTAACTGCCTTCGAAAAGGAGGTGGGGCCTGCCAGAGATCCCGCCACCCATCGTTGCCCCTTGACTACTGGGTTAGAGAGAGGGTGGGAATTAAGTCAGGGTTCCTGCTCCCCATCTCCGACCCCTGGGTTAGAGAGAAGGGGGAGGGGATCAGCCGGGGTAGGTCACGGAGAATGGGCATTGTTAAGTCCGCCTCTTGCTCCTGTATCTGTCGAGTTCTGTTGCGACTACGAGTCCTCGGTGACTGGGGCCCCGTGCCGAAGGACAACCCTTCTCCTGGATTGCGGCTATACCCAGTCTCTGGGATCATTCTGTGTAGAATGACCCCCGCACCACACGCCACTCCAGGCCTCCTCCACGCCAGGGGCACCATAAGGGATTTTCGGGGAAGGGATGAGGCGGGCGCTACCGAGACGCGGGTGGCCGGCGAGATTCGATGTGGTGACCTTTATTTCAGGTCCAGTCTCTGGCCGGCTGCTGGACTAATGAACTGGGGTCGACGGCGGACATCGTGATGGACGAGGACGGGACCCTGCGAGGCACCTACAAATCCGCAGTGTCCCGCACTGGGTCGCAGGTTGAGGGGGTTCTAATCGGATTCCAGGTCAATGTCGCGCAGCCGACCTTCGGGTTTGTGGTGAAGTGGACCACAGGTACGTTCGCCGCTATTCCGCCCGAACGGAAGTCTGCGGCCCCCTCCCTCTGTCTCCTCATCTCCCTCCCCCTGTCTCCTCATCCCCCTCCCTCTGTCTCCTCGTCTCTCTCTCTGACTTGAGCACTAAGGCGGCGCACCCCTGCGGGTGGGAGACAACGAAGGAGCGCCACAACGTGGGGTGGGCAGTCTCACACGGTCCTGCGGGAGGGGCGCCACTGAGACGGCACAGCACTCCGGGGAGGTCGGCAGAACCGAGGGCATCCCATGCTGTGGGATGGGGGCCTGAAGAGGGAGCGCGAGGTGGGGGCGACACACTGTGGGAGCGGAGGTGAGCAGGGAGCGTCCCGCTGTGGGAGGGGCGGTACTGAGGGACTGTCAGGAGAGGGGTGATCCGGGGGAAGTGTCACAATATGGGAGGGGCTGTATTGAATTAGGACGCCAGTAACATTATTTTAAGATCCATTCTGTGCCCAGATTCGGTCCTGGGAGCTGTCTCCGTGTGGACCGGGGAGATATTTGGAGACCAAATGAAGACCGTATGGTTAGAGCGATCGCCTACCACCCTCAAGAACAACTGGGCGGCGACCCTGTAAGTTCTGAATCTCGCAGATCCAGGGGCTGTGTCTCCGCGCGGCAATCCAGGGAGTCGTTCGGTCAAATCCCACTCCCAAGCACAAGGGGGCGCTGCACCGTTCGAGGGAGCGCCACGCTTTGGAAGGGTGTAGGAGTCTGCGAGGGGTGGGCAGCTTCGCTTAGTGGGAGGGCGGATGAAGCGGGAGCGTTGAACAGAGGTGGATGGATGAGGAGGGAGAGTGAGTGAGTAGTGAGTGGGTAGTGATAGGGAAGCGTGAGTGGGTAGTGATAGGGAAGCGCCGACAATGGGAGTGGTGGTGATGCGGGTGCGGGGAGGGAAGTGCGAGGGAAGTGAATGAAAGAATGCATGAATGAGTGGGCAGTGAGTCTGATAAAGGGGCGGTGGGGAGGGAGTATGATATCGAACTCCAGGACATCCTTGGGTGGTGAAAGGCGCAACAAAAATGGAGGGATTCCACCTTGAAATGCGGCGACTCAGCAAGATTTCAGATCCGGTGCAAACGGCTGGGAAATTCTCCACACCGGGAGAGAGGGTCCAGAATTCCTGGAGCTTTGACCCTGGTCCCTGGGTCACACGGGACGGGTGACACCATCATTCACCAAAGTGATAGTCCAACATTCTGTCCATAACCCAACTGTTCCTCCCGTGGGAGTGTGTGATGGGACTGTGTAGAGAGAGAGGTTCACTCTGTGTCTGACCCCGGGAGTGTGTGATGGGACGGTGTGGAGGAAGCTTCACTCTGTGTCTGACCCTGGGAGTGTGTGATGGGACGGTGTAAAGGGAGCTTCACTCTGTGTCTGACCCCCGGAATGTGTGATGGAACGGTATGGAGGGAACTTCACTTTGTGTCTGACCCCGGGAGTGTGTTATGGGACGTGTGGAGGGAGCTTCACACTGTGTCTGACCCCGGGAGTGTGTAATGGGACGGTGTGGAGGAAGCTTCACTCTGTGTCTGACCCCCGGAATGTGTGATGGGACGGTATGGAAGGAGCTTCACTCTGTGTCTGACCCCGGGAGTGTGTGATGGGACGGTGTGGAGGGAGCTACACTCTGTGTCTGACCCCGGGAATGTGTGATGGGACGGTGTGGAGGGAGTTTCACTCTGTGTCTGACCCCGGGAATGTGTGATGGGACGGTGTGGAGGGAGATTCACTCTGTGTCTGACCAAGGGAATGTGTGATGGGACGGTATGGTGGGAGCTTCACTCCGTGTCTGACCCCGGGAGTGTATGATGGGACGGTGTGGAGGGAGTTTCACTCTGTGTCTGACCCCGGGAGTGTGTGATGGGACGGTGTAAAGGGAGCTTCACTCTGTGTCTGACCCCCGGAATGTGTGATGGAACGGTATGGAGGGAACTTCACTTTGTGTCTGACCCCGGGAGTGTGTTATGGGACGGTGTGGAGGGAGCTTCACACTGTGTCTGACCCCGGGAGTGTGTAATGGGACGGTGTGGAGGAAGCTTCACTCTGTGTCTGACCCCCGGAATGTGTGATGGGACGGTATGGAAGGAGCTTCACTCTGTGTCTGACCCCGGGAGTGTGTGATGGGACGGTGTGGAGGGAGCTACACTCTGTGTCTGACCCCGGGAATGTGTGATGGGACGGTGTGGAGGGAGTTTCACTCTGTGTCTGACCCCGGGAATGTGTGATGGGACGGTGTGGAGGGAGATTCACTCTGTGTCTGACCAAGGGAATGTGTGATGGGACGGTATGGTGGGAGCTTCACTCCGTGTCTGACCCCGGGAGTGTATGATGGGACGGTGTGGAGGGAGTTTCACTCTGTGTCTGACCCCGGGAGTGTGTGATGGGACGGTGTGGAGGGAGATTCACTCTGTGTCTGACCCCGGGAATGTGTGATGGGACGGTGTGGAGGGAGTTTCACTCTGTGTCTGACCCCGGGAGTGTGTGATGGGACGGTGTGGAGGGAGTTTCACTCTGTGTCTGACCCCGGGAGTGTGTGATGGGACGGTGTAAAGGGAGCTTCACTCTGTGTCTGACCCCCGGAATGTGTGATGGGACGGTATGTAGGGAGCTTCACTTTGTGTCTGACCCCGGGAGTGTGTTAAGGGACGGTGTGGAGGGAGCTTCACTCTGTGTCTGACCCCGGGAGTGTGTGATGGGACGGTGTGGAGGAAGCTTCACTCTGTGTCTGACCCCGGGAGTGTGTGATGGGACGGTGTAAAGGGAGCTTCACTCTGTGTCTGACCCCCGGAATGTGTGATGGGACGGTATGGAGGGAGCTTCACTTTGTGTCTGACCCCGGGAGTGTGTTATGGGACGGTGTGGAGGGAGCTTCACTCTGTGTCTGACCCCGGGAGTGTGTGATGGGACGGTGTGGAGGAAGCTTCACTCTGTGTCTGACCCCCGGAATGTGTGATGGGACGGTGTGGAGGGAGTTTCACTCTGTGTCTGACCCCGGGAGTGTGTGATGGGACGGTGTGGAGAGAGATCACTCTGTGTCTGACCCCGGGAGTGTGTGATGGGACGGTGTGGAGGGAGATTCACTCTGTGTCTGACCCGGGAGTGTGTGATGGGACGGTGTGGAGGGAGCTGCACTCTGTGTCTGACCCCGGGAGTGTGTGATGGGACGGTGTGGAGGGAGATTCCCTCTGTGTCTGACCCGGGAGTGTGTGATGGGACGGTGTGGAGGGAGTTTCACTCTCTGTCTGACCCCGGGAGTGTGTGATGGGACGGTGTGGAGGGAGCTTCACTCTGTGTCTGACCCCGGGAGTGTGTGATGGGGCGGTGTGGAGGGAGCTTCACTCTGTGTCTGACCCCGGGAGTGTGTGATGGGACGGTGTGGAGGGAGCTTCACTCTGTGTCTGACCCCGGGAGTGTGTGATGGGACGGTGTGGAGGGAGCTTCACTCTGTGTCTGACCCCGGGAGTGTGTGATGGGACGGTGTGGAGGGAGCTTCACTCTGTGTCTGACCCCGGGAGTGTGTGATGGGACGGCGTGGAGGGAGATTCACTCTGTGTCTGACCCCGGGAGTGTGTGATGGACGGTGTGGAGGGAGCTTCACTCTGTGTCTGAACTCGGGAGAGTGTGATGGGACGGTGTAGAGGGAGTTTCACTCACTGTCTGACCACGGGAGTGTGTGATGGGACGGTGTGGAGGGAGATTCACTCTGTGTCTGACCCCGGGAGTGTGTGATGGGACGGTGTGGAGGGAGCTTCACTCTGTGTCTGACCCCGGGAGTGTGTGATGGGACGGTGTGGAGGGAGTTTCACTCTGTGTCTGACCCCGGGAGTGTGTGATGGGACGGTGTGGAGGGAGCTTCACTCTGTCTGACCCCGGGAGTGTGTGATGGGACGGTCTGGAGGGAGCTTCACTCTGTGTCTGACCCCGGGAGTTTGTGATGGGGCGGTGTGGAGGGAGGTTCACTCTGTGTCTGACCCCGGGAGTGTGTGATGGGACGGTGTGGAGGGAGGATCACTCTGTGTCTGACCCCGGGAGTGTGTGATGGGACGGTGTGGAGGGAGCTTCACTCTGTGTCTGACCCCGGGAGTGTGTGATGGGACGGTGTGGAGGGAGATTCACTCTGTGTCTGACCCGGGAGTGTGTGATGGGACGGTGTGGAGGGAGATTCCCTCTGTGTCTGACCCGGGAGTGTGTGATGGGACGGTGTGGAGGGAGTTTCACTCTAACCCTTTCTGCCTGCGTCACGACTCCCTGTTTTGGGATTACTGGGTGGAAACGCTGACGTACCCGGACTCCGATGTGAGAATTACATAAAGTCACCGGGGGGGGGGGGCGGGAAGTGAAGTGGGAATTCTCCAGCCTGTATTACTCTGTGAAAGGCGGATCGGAATGTTCCCAGTTCCACCCGACTCGTGTCTCTGATCACCTGTCTCTTTCTCCGTTGGAAACAGGACGGGGTCGGACATATTCACTCGTTGTAAGTAGAAGTGTGGATCCGCGGACGGAGACGGCAGTGAGCGGGAATGTGACCCCGGGGAGGAAGGCTCGTAGGGGAGATGGGTCGCCGAATGCGATGGGCACGGCCTCTGCTGAATACCCGCTGCTTCTCACTTTCTGTAACGGCTGATCGTTATAAATCATTATCTCATTAAAAGAAACATTTTAAGCATCAGATTTCGGTGTCGGCTGGACGTGTCTCTCCATACAGTGAGGGTGGGAAGATGTGGAAATGCGTAGACAGACACGGCCAGGTGTGGGAAGAGGTGGGAAGGTGTGGACAGACATGGCCAGGTATGGGAAGAGGTGGGAAGGTGTGGACAGACATGGCCAGGTGTGGGCGATGTGTGCAGGTGTGGGAAGAGGTGGGGAGGAGTGGGCAGATACAGGTAGGTTTTGGCGATGTGTACAGGGCAACACCAACGGGGAAGCGACCCTGTAAGTTCTGAATCTCGCAGATCCAGGGGCTGTGTCTCCGCGCGGCAATCTCCCCACTACGCCATGGTCCACGGGGTCGTGCGGTCAAATCCCACTCCTGAGATCTGAGCGCAAGGTCAAGGCGAGGGGGCGCCGCGCTATGTGAGGGAGCGCCGCGCTATGGGAGGGTTATTGAGTGAGCGTCGTACAATGGGGGGGGGTCAGTGAGGGGAAGAGCGGATGAAGTGAGAGCGTAGTACTGAGATGGATGAGGAGGAAGAATTGCGCTGCGTGAGTGGGTCATGAAAGCTAGCTCCGACAATGGGAGAGATGGTGAGGAAGGTGGTGAGGGTGAGGACGGGAGGGGTGTTAGAGTGGAGTGAGTGAATGAATGAGCAGTGAGTCCCGTTCTGATGAAGGGGCAGTGGACAACGAACTCCAGGACGCCCTTGGGTGGTGAAAGGCGCTACAGAAATGGAGGGATTCCACCTTGAAGTGCGGCGACTCAACAAGATGTCAGCTCCGGTGCAAACAGCTGGGAAATTCTCAGCACCGGGAGAGAGGGTCCACAATTCCAGGAGCAAAGGGCTTTGACCCCGGTCCCTGGTTCACACGGGACGGGTGACACCGCGATTCACCAAAGTGATATTTCGAGACTGTGTCCCTAACCCCAACTGTCCCTGCCGTGGGTGCGTGTAGAGAGAGCGCCATCTAGTGACTGACTCCGGGAGCGCCAACGGAACGGACCCGCCGGGACTCTTCATGCCTTGATGAAGCATCCTGACAAGGGACCTCGGACTGAAACACCGACTGTTTTATCCCCTTCCATTGGTGCTGGCCTCACCTGCCGAGTTTGCCCCAGAATTTTTATATTTGAGTAAAGTGCAGAGCCCAATGGAGGGGGGGGGGGGCAGGTTCCGTGACGATCTGGACTGTGTCCAGGACTCCCTGTAGTTGCTAACTATCCTGGCTGTCCCGTCCTGTAAAAATAGGAAAAGCCCCCTCATCTGGGGGCGTTCCAAATTTCCTTCTCCCTCCTCCCCACCCACTCCTCAGCTTGTTAGAATGAGAGACACGTGTGTGTTGGGCCGTCGTGCAACTGGCTCGCTGTGGGAGGGGGCTGGGTGGTGATGTACGTTGCCGCTGCTGCCAGTGCCCACGATACCTCCGGAGGCCCCTGTCCCAGCAGGGCCTCAGCGTGACGCGCAGCGCGATGGCGGGTAGCCCACGATAAGCAGGAAAGAGAAATACACACACGGAACCTCAGCAGGTCGGGCAGCTGATGGCGGGGGGTGAGGGTGGAATAAAGAGACGACGCTCCGAGCCAAGACCCTTTATCGGGGCCCCGATGAAGGGGGTTCGATCCGAAACGTGGATATTTTATTCTTCCCCATAAATGCTGCCTGATCTGCTGAGCTCTCCAGCACTTGGTGTCTGTTACTCTGGATTTCCGGCACCTGCAGAATCTCTCCTCTGCTTAACTGGCTGGGGGGGGGGGGGGGTTAAATAAGCGCTTCTTGCCAAATCGGGAGAGAAACCGAGTTTAAAGATAAAAACAATGTTTCATAGTGAAGCGTGCAGGAACGTTCACAGGGATCAGGCTGGAAATGCCTAGGGGGCGCTGCGTTACCCTCAGGAAGGGGCTTGTCCAGGCATGGGCAAACTACGGCCCGCGGGCCATATGCGGCCTGTTAAGCTTTTTAATCCGGCCCGCAGAACTTGATGAAATTATATTAATAAACCTTGTTAACGTTTTTTCCCCGCAATTCTGGCGTTTTCCCAATAGATGACGCACTCTATATACATTGACCTTTGTTGAGGTGCAGCATATTACTCCACATTTGCGCTTTACTCTTTGTTCGGCTCGACCTATTTGTGTGAACAGGCGTTCAGCGTCATGAACGTCAACAAAGCCAGCCACAGATCCAAGTTAACTGACCAACACCTCAGATCCATCCTGAGAATCGCCACAACAAAACTAAATCCAGACTTTGATGCGCTGGCTGAAAAGGGAGACCAACAACACAGTTCCCACTGAAATTAAAATAAGTTTCTTCCTTGTGTTATGTAAAAAATGCATTTGAAAATATTTTTTTCAATAAGCCTTACATGTTACATGTCATTTCTGTTAAGTGATGGACATGAGTAGCGCGCAGGTGCACGTACGTTCTCAAAATAAAAAATGCGCTCCAGATCAAATAACGCGCTCCGCATACTGGCGCGCTGTCACTGTTCTGTCCTTGTGCTGGTCGTTGTTGAGTTTTGGCACAGGGGACAATTGAATAAGAAGGAGCAGGACAAGTAGACCAGCATCTTCCTACCGTTTTTGAAATAAAGACAGTCAGGAGGAGAGTGATGATGATAATATCTTGAAGGATAACAGGATTTTCAGTGCTTTAAAAGAATAACTGTTACTATTAAAAAAAAAGCTGTATTTTATTCATTTAATTTTCAGTGTTTTAAAAGTCATTTCAATAAATAGCTAAATACCATGGGACTTCAAAGTCAGATATTTTGTTGTAATGCATTTGTTCATTTTCAATTGAAATTAAAGCACATGTTTTCTACATATCCCATGATATTTTATTTTCTCTTATGAGGTGTATTACCAAAGCACTCCGTCCATCTGCTCCTGGTCCGGCCCGCCTGTCAAATTTTAGAACCCTTTGTGGCCCACAGGTCAAAAAGTTTGCCCACTCCTGGGGATCGCACTGTTCTCAAAATGGCTGAGCTCAGGTGCAACAGTCGGGACGCCGATGTGGGGCATCCTGAGATTCGGGTGGGGAGGGGGAAGGCCCTCGACCCTGTACTCAAGTCAGGTCAAGTCACTTTTTAATTGTCATTTCGACCATAACTGCTGGTACAGTACACAGTGAAAACGAGACAACGGTTTTCCAGGACCATGCTGCTGCATGAAACAGTACAAAAACTACACTGAACTACGTAAAAACAACACAGAAAAAAAAATAACTACATTAGACCTACCCAGGACTGCATACAGTGCACAAAACAGTACAGGCATTACAATAAATAATAAACAAGACAATAGGCAATAGAGGGCAGTTGACACAATCGACAGCAACGAACCCAAGTGAGTGGACGCCGAGATCCCGTGGGACCCGCGTCTCCGATCGAACTCCGGGCTGAATAGAACACTGTCTGCCTCCTTCTGCCGAAACGGATCAGCTCCGCCTTCATGATCAAAGTTCCAAGTAAACTGATCAGCAAAGGGCGTAGGAATCACCATCGGTAATCCCGGGATCGTTTTCTTGCGGGCATTCACAGTGAACAAAGCGGGACAACGGAAACAGTGGAAAGCTATGCAGGAACTCTGGCAAGCATCCCATGTACAGCCGATGTCGAGAGCAAACTTCAATGTGGTTTTGCAACTCTGTAGTTAGTCTCACAGTCGTCAGTGTAAAGTGAGTGGAGCAAGGGGACTCAGCTGATGGAATCGTGGAGATTTCTTTTCGAACTCCCGCTGATCTTTCTTCGTGGCGTTGGCGCATTTCTGCTCCCCTCCCCCCACCCAGCCACCCGAATCACGGTTGATAACACCGCCGGCAATCTTGGAAAAATGCCTCCACCACTCCCCACCAAATGCAGACGCAATGAATGACCGACTGGGGTTCGGTTTACCGCCCCCGGGCTCAGTGTCAAGGTGGACCCCAAGGTCAACGCCAGGATGGCGTTTTCAGATGCCGCGCCATTCCTGTTCGTGATTGGGGGGTGGGGTGTTGGGGGGAGAGTAGTGTGATGGGTGAAATAGATATGAACTATTAAAAAAAATAGCATTCTGCTGAATTTGGAAATAGAGTCATCGAGAAGTAGATCGCAGAAACAAGCCCTTCGGCCCACCCCGTTCCCCTGCCGGACTGTGTGTGGTGTGACACTGACCCACCCCGTATCAGAACCACTTAAACTGCCTGCTCCCGTCGCACTGCACCTGGACCACAGCCCTACCGTCCAGGAATGTACAAAATCCTGTATAATCGTCATTGCAACCCCGCGCTCAGTGTTGTCGGTCACATCCGACCGTCTGACCCCCGCCGCCACCGCCGACCGCAATCTGCCGATAACGCACTTTTCCGGTTCCGAGAATTCGAGTTGCAATATTGTTAGCTTATTTTCTCTCAGAATCCATCTGGGCAGGATATATTCCCCAGCACCTGCCCTCTCCATCTCAGATCGGGGGTGACACCATGCTGCGCAAACCCTTCCCACCCACCCCCGACCCTCCTGTTGGCGCTGGGCATCGTCGGTGCCTCTTGTTCCATTGGGGTAAGTGGTGGAAACGGGATCACTGCAGGAACATTAAGGGAAATTGATTCCTATTTGTAAAGAGAGGGGGGATTCAGCCGGGGTTCCTGCTCCCCATCCTTGACCGGTGACCTCTGGGTCAGAGAGAAGGGGTGGGGGATCAGCTTAGGTGACAGAGAACGAGCATTGTTAACTCCGCCTCCTACTCCTGGATCTATCGAGTTCTGTTGTGACTGCGAAACCTCGGTGATATTGCGGCTGTACCCAATCTCTGGGATCATTCAGTGTAGAATGACCCCCCCCCCCCCCACACACACACACACACACCCCGCACTGAGTGTGACTGCATCTTAAGATTGCGTCGCTTGCCTGTGAAACTGTGGAATTTTCCGGAAAGGTGGGCGCGACGGAGACACGGGTGACCGGCGACATTCGATCAGTTGACGTTGATTCAGGTCCCGACACTGACCGGCTGCTGGACTAATGAACTGGGGTCGAGGACGAGGACGGGACCCTGCGAGGCACCTACAGATCCGCAGTGTCCGGCACTGGGACGCAGGTTGAGCGGGTTCTAATCGGATTCCAGGTCAACGTCGCGCAGCCGACCTTCGGGTTTGTGGTGAAGTGGACCACAGGTACGTTCGCCGCTATTCCGCCCGATCCCTGTCCGAGCTCCCGGGGCTGCGCGGCTCCTCCCTCTGTCTGCTCGTCTCCCTCCCTCTATCTCCTCATCACCCTCCCTCTGTTTCCTCGTCTCCCTCCCCCTGTCTTCTCATCTCCCTCCCTCTGTCTCCTCATCTCCCTCCCTCTGTTTCCTCGTCTCCCTCCCCCTGTCTTCTCATCTCCCTCCCTCTGTCTCCTCATCTCCCTCCCTCTGTCTCCTCATCTCCCTCCCTCTGTTTCCTCGTCTCCCTCCCCCTGTCTCCTCATCTCCCTCCCTCTGTCTCCTCATCTCCCTCCTTCTGTCTCCTCATCTCCCTCCCCGTCTCCTCATCTCCCTCCCCCGTCTCCTCGTCTCCCTCCCTCTGTCTCCTCATCTCCCTCCCCCTAACTCCTCATCGCCCCCTGTCTCCTCATCTCCCTCCCCCTGTCTCCTCAACTCCGTCCCCCTGTCTCCTCATCTCCCTCACTCTATCTACTCATCTCTCTCCCTCTGTTTCCTCGTCTCCCTCCCCCTGTCTCCTCATCTCCCTCCCTCTGTCTCCTCATCTCCCTCCCTCTGTCTCCTCGTCTCCTTCCTTCTGTCTCCTCATCTCCCTCCCTCTGTCTCCTCGTCTCCCTCCCTCTGTCTCCACGTCTCCCTCCTTCTGTCTCCTCATCTCCCTCCTTCTGTCTCCTCATCTCCCTCCCCGTCTCCTCATCTCCCTCCCCCTGTCTCCTCGTCTCCCTCCCTCTGTCTCCTCATCTCCCTCCTTCTGTCTCCTCATCTCCCTCCCCGTCTCCTCATCTCCCTCCCCCGTCTCCTCGTCTCCCTCCCTCTGTCTCCTCATCTCCCTCCCCCTGTCTCCTCATCGCCCCCTGTCTCCTCATCTCCCTCCCCCTGTCTCCTCATCTCCCTCCCTCTGTTTCCTCGTCTCCCTCCCCCTGTCTCCTCATCTCCCTCCCTCTGTCTCCTCATCTCCCTCCCTCTGTCTCCTCGTCTCCCTCCCCGTCTCCTCATCTCCCTCCCCCTGTCTCCTCGTCTCCCTCCCTCTGTCTCCTCATCTCCCTCCCCCTGTCTCCTCATCGCCCCCTGTCTCCTCATCTCCCTCCCTCTGTCTCCTCGTCTCCCTCCCCCTGTCTCCTCATCTCCCTCCCTCTGTCTCCTCATCTCCCTCCCCCTGTCTCCTCATCTCCCTCCCCCTGTCTCCTCATCTCCCTCTGTCTCCTCATCTCCCTCCCTATATCTCCTCATCACCCTCCCTCTGTCTCCTCGTCTCCCTCCTTCTGCTCCTCATCTCCCTCCTTCTGTCTCATCTCCCTCCCCCTGTCTCCTCATCTCCCTCCCTCTGTCTCCTCGTCTCCCTCCCCCTGTCTCCTCGTCTCCCTCCTTCTGTCTCCTCGTCTTCCTCCCCCTGTCTCCTCGTCTCCCTCCCCCTGTCTCCTCGTCTTCCTCCCCCTGTCTCCTCATCTCCCTCCCTCTGTCTCCTCATCTCCCTCCCCCTGTCTCCTCATCCCCTCCCTCTGTCTCCTCATCTCCCTCCCTCTGTCTCCTCGTCTTCCTCCCTTTGTCTCCTCGTCTTCCTCCCCCTGTCTCCTCATCTCCCTCCCCCTGTCTCCTCATCCCCTCCCTCTGTCTCCTCGTCTCCCTCTGACTTGAGCACCTAAGGTGGCGCACCCCTGCGGGTGGGAGACACCGAAGGAGCGCCACAACGTGGGGTGGGCAGTACTGAGTCTCACACGGTCCTGCGGGAGGGGCGCCACTGAGACGGCACAGCACTCCGGGGAGGTCGGCAGAACCGAGGGCATCCCATGCTGTGGGATGGGGGCCTGAAGAGGGAGCGCGAGGTGGGGGCGACATACTGTGGGAGCGGAGGTGAGCAGGGAGCGTCCCGCTGTGGGAGGGGCGGTACTGAGGGACTGTCAGGAGAGGGGTGATCCGGGGGAAGTATCGCTATGTGGGAGGGGCTGTACCGAGGGAGCGCTGCACTGCGGGAGGGACTGTACTGCGGGACGGTCAGACTTTAGTTTAAAACCCTTTCTGTGCTCAGAGTCGGTCCGGGGGAGTGTCTCAGTGTGGACCGGGCAGAAGGAAACCAATCTCTGATGACCACGTGGTTACTCTGATCAAGAGCCTCCGTCGACGGCAACTGGTAGGCGACCCTGTAGACGCGCAGATTCAGAGGACTGGGCGCCAATCTCCCCACCGCGCCACCATCCACGGGGTCGTGCGGTCAAATCCCACCCCCGAGATCTGAGCACTGGGGGGGGGGGGGCTGCACTGTGCGCAGTGTCGCGCTGAGTGAGTAGGTAGTGAGAGGGAAGCGCCGATGAGGGCGGTGAGGGTGGTGAGGGCGGGGGCGGGGGAGGGGAGTGCGAGGGGAGTGAATGAATGAGGAGTGAGTTCCGTTCTGATGGGGAGGTGGGGAGGGAGTGTGATAACGAACTCCAGGGTGGTGAAAGGCGCTACAGAAATGGAGGGATTCCACCTTGAAATGCGGCGACTCAGCAAGGATTCAGCTCCGGTGCAAACGGCTGGGAAATTCTCCGCACCGGTAGAGAGGGTCCAGAATTCCAGGAGCAAAGGGCTTTGACCCCGGTCCCTGGGTGACTCCGTCATTCACCAAAGTGATAATCCGAGACCCCAACTGTTCCTGCCGTGGGAGTGTGTGATGTCACGGTGTACAGGGAAAATATTCAAATTAAAGATGCTTATAATGAAACATGCGTTGATTCTGAGTCCTTATTTAATAAAGTTATTTACAATAAATTATGCGTTGACTCTCCTTTCATTTTCAAATTAGATGTTTAGACCTTAGACAAGGATTAAATACTTATTTACAATCAAATTATTAACCATAAACATTCAGGCCTTGCCTCTCATTCCTTTTCTTAAGTTCCTTTACGGGCTATACATTTCCAGCCCCTCCGGGGGCACCATGTTGACTCATCTATCCACACCGCTGGTGAGGGGTATTCTCCTCCCCACCCGACCCCTCCCACTCCCGCGGGGGATGGTCCTTCCCCAACGGGCCTTCGCGGTGGCTGCGCCAAGGCTGAGTGCGTCCCTCAGCACGTACTCCTGCAGCCGAGAATGTGCCAGTCGGCAGCATTCAGCCACGGACATCTCCGTGTGCTGGTAGGCCACCAAGTTTCGGGCCGACCAAAGAGGGTCTTTGACCGAGCTGAAGATCTGCCGGATGTTGGTCTCGGTGTGCGTCCCCGGGAACAGCCCGTAGATCAGAGAGTCCTCGGTTACGCAGCCGCTGGGCATGAATCTTGACATCGTCCCTTCCATCCTCCTTCACACCTTCTCCACGAACCCACAGTGTGCAAAGAGGTGGGTCACCGACTCCTCCTCACTGCAGTCCTCCCGTGGGCAGAGGGGTGTGGAGGCGACGTTCCGGGCGTACAGGAGGGATCGGACCTCACCGCCAGCCAGGCGAGGTCTGGCGATGAGGCATTTTGCCAGATGAACTGGACAGGGAACTGTGACCATCTCGTCCTTCTCCTTCAGCGACTGCAGGACCTTACGCGAGGTGAAGGAATTCTGCTCAGCGACAACTCTGCTCCAAGATGAACAGGTGAAATGTCTGAGAACGTGGAGGACACCTTAACAGACTTTTCTATGCAGCCGGACCAGTCAAAGCATCTTTCACTTCTTGGTTATGTCCGCTTCTTAAAAGATGAAAGCATGGCTCAAGAGTTGCTGTTTGCAACGGGACGAGAAACAGACAGACAGACAGACAGACAGACAGACGGACATACTTTATTGATCCCGCGGGAAGTTGAGTTTCGTTACAGCCGCATCAACCAAGAATAGTGTAGAAATATAGCAATATAAAATCATAAATAATTAAATAATAATAAGTAAATTATGCCAAGTGGAAATAAGTCCAGGACCAGCCTATTGGCTCAGGGTGTCTGACACTCCGAGGGAGGAGTTGTAAAGTTTGATGGCCACAGGTAGGAATGACTTCCTACGACGCTCAGTGTTACATCTCGGTGGAATGAGTCTCTGGCTGAATGTACTCCTGTGCCTAACCAGTACATTATGGAGTGGATGGGAGACATTGTCCAAGATGGCATGCAACTTGGACAGCATCCTCTTTTCAGACACCACCGTCAGAGAGTCCAGTTCCACCCCCACAACATCACTGGCCTCACGAATGAGTTTGTTGTTCCTGTTGATTCTGCTACCCTCAGCCTGCTGCCCCAGCACACAACAGCAAACATGATAGCACTGGGCCACCACAGCCTCGTAGAACATCCTCAGCATCGTCCGGCTGATGTTAAAGGACCTCAGTCTCCTCAGGAAGTAGAGACGGCTCTGACCCTTCTTGTAGACAGCCTCAGTGTTCTTTGACCAGTCCAGTTTATTGTCAATTCGTATCCCCAGGTATTTGTAATCCTCCACCAGATATTGAGGCGAGGGAACCATATTTTAGGTTGTCGGGCAATCTTTCGAAGACGACATTCTGCTCATCAACATTTCTGCTAGTGCAATCGGTGGGGCACAGTCAATGACAGGACACCACCGTGGGGGGGGGGGGGGTCACTTTCTTGAAGCCAGCTGTACCTAACACATTCAATGTGTAATTCACAGACAGCATCCTGATGCAAAATAAAAACCTTAAGTGGTTGGCTACTCAAATCATTAGATACTCCTTGTCGAGGTAAAACTAAACTCAGATCAACACAATGTATTTGCCATTGCCCACGAACGTATGGACTGTTATATGTGCATGATGTGCCCGTGGCTCTAATGATTGTTCCCAGAGTCAAACCTTTTATCCAGTCCTTTATTAGCAATTCGCAAACCTACAATCTTGAAGAGGTGAATCTTAAGCATACCCAAAGGTAAACTGAGCTAATTGAGAGTTATCTCAGCAGATGATATGACTTCCACCAGTCCCAAGCTACATCGGCCGCGAAATACAGCTCTATAGGACCTGGCTCAGACCCCGCTTGGAGTACTGAGCTCAGTTCTGGTCGCCTCACTACAGGAAGGATGTGGAAGCCATAGAAAGGGTGCAGAGGAGATTTACAAGGATGTTGCCTGGATTGGGGAGCACGCCTTATGAGAATAGGTTGAGTGAACTCGGCCTTTTCTCCTTGGAGCGACGGAGGATGAGAGGTGACCTGATAGAGGTGTATAAGATGATGAGAGGTAATTGATCGTGTGGATAGTCAGAGGCTTTTTCCGGGCTGAAATGGCCAACACGGGAGGACACAGGTTTAAGGTGCTGGGGAGTAGGTACAGAGGAGATGTCGGGGGTAAGTTTTTTTACTCAGAGAGTGGCGAGTGTGTGGAATGGGCTGCCGGCAGCGGTGCTGGAGGCGGATACAATAGGGTCTTTTAAGAGACTTTTGGATAGGTACATGGAGCTTGGAAAAATAGAGGGCTATGGGTAAGCCTAGTAATTTCTAAGGTAGGGACGTGTTCGGCACAGATTTGTGGGCTTAAGGACTTGTATTGTGCTGTAGTTTTTCTGTGTTTCTAAAAAAGCAAGAGTACGGAGCTTAATCCCTTCGCTTTTACCACGGCCCCTCCCATCACTTATGACCGCTCATAGGAGCGGTCGGTGTGCATCACAGGTCCTAGTCATGCGGCCACCGACGCCAAGCAGACAATCCCTGAAGAGACAATGGCTTGGGGATGGGGTCACTCGCCCGTCTTGTGGGGACTCTGTCCAGAAGAAGGCAATGGCTGTAGAAAAATTTGCCAAGAGCAATTACGCTCGTGGAAAGACCTGATCTGTCATGAACGCACGAGATAATGATCAGGGTTATGCAGTTTGGTTCAAGAATCGATTGATTGAAGGTGATGTGGGACTTTAGGCTTCTGTACCTCCTGTCAGACTAAAGTAGAATTAGATAAGCTTTGAAAACAAATTAAAGACTTAGGTAATACTTATGCGATTTCCCCTAATATTGACTTATTTAAACAAAGTGTGGAACTCCAATCACAATTTAACTTTGTTATTACTCATCCTATTGAAGGCTACTTTCTAAGCTAAAAAAAAAAGTCAATTTTTATAGGTTTGGAGATTAAAAATAACAAACTGCTTGCATCTCAATTAAAAACGACCAGAGCCAAAAGGCAAATTTTGAAAATCGCAAGGGAAGATGGCACCCTGGCTTGGGAATATGAAGAAATTAATAAGATTTTTCAAGATTTTTACACTGAACTTTAGAAATCTCAATGTCCGGTGGATTCTTCTAAAACGAATGCTTTTTTTTTAAACGAAAGATTGCTTTTCCTCATAATTTCTGTCGAGGATCAAAAAACTCTGGGTGCCCGTATTACTGAAGCCGAAACTCATAAAGCTACTTTTTCCGATGCCACCTGGTAAGGTCCCCGGACCTGAGGGCTACCCTGAAGAACTCGATAAAAATTTGGAAAATTGCTCTCTCCGCATATTGGAAATGTTTGAGGACTCTTTTGTGAAAGGTGATTTACCCTCTACTTTTCATGAGGCTTCTATTTCTTCAATTCTTAAAAAAGATGAAGACCCTACTGATAGAGCCCTCTAAAAGACCTATTGTATCCGCCTCCGCCACCGTCAACTGGCAGCCCATTCTACTCACTGTGTGAAAAACTTACCCCCTGACATCCTCCTTGTACCTACTTCCAAGCAGCTTAAAACTGTGCCCCCTCGTGCTAGCCATTTCAGCCCTGGGAAAAAGCCTCTGACTATCCACACCATCAATGCCCCTCATCGTCCTGTACACCTCCGTCAGGTCACCTCTCATCCTCCGTCACTCCAAGGAGTAAAGGCCGAGTTCACTCAACCTATTCTCATAAGTTACGCCCTCCAATCCAGGCAACATCCTTGTAAATCTCCTCTGCACTCTCCCTATGGTATCCACGTCCTTCCTGTAGTGAGGGGACCAGAACTGAGGACAGTACTCCGTGGGGTCTGACCAAGGTCTTATATAGCTGTAATAACACCTCATGGATCTTGAAGGAGAGTGAGAGAGAGAGAGAGAGAAGAGAGAGAGAGAGAGAGAGAGAGAGAGAGAGAGAGAGAGAGAGAGAGAGAGCGACAGAGAAAGAGAGAGCGACAGAGAGAGAGAGAGAGAGAGAGAGAGAGAGAGAGTGAGAGAGAGAGAGTGTGAGAGAGAGAGAGAGAGTGAGAGAGAGAGAGTGAGAGAGAGAGAGTGAGAGAGAGAGTGAGTGAGAGAGAGAGTGAGAGAGAGAGAGAGAGAGCGACAGAGAAAGAGAGAGCGACAGAGAGAGAGAGAGAGCGACAGAGAGAGAGAGAGAGCGACAGAGAGAGAGAGAGAGAGAGAGCGACAGAGAGAGAGAGAGAGAGAGAGCGACAGAGAGAGAGAGAGAGAGAGAGAGAGAGAGATTGAGTGTGGACGGGGGGGGGGGTAGGATTTGGAATCCTGAGGTTCTTTGGTAGAGACAGGAAGAATAACATTCGACCAGAGTAAGCTGTTAGCAGAGGTCACGCTGATTTCTTCCATTAACCACTGGCATCGAGCAGCTCCCTCAAGTGAAGTCACCCGCCAAGGTTAAAGAATGCAACCCACACAAAAATGCTGGAGGAACTCAGCAGGTCAGCTAGCGTCCTTGAAAATGGATAAGGAGTTGACGTTTCAGGCTGAGACCCGTCACCGGGGGAAGGCACCAGAAAGGTCGGCTTGCAGGTGCAGTAGGTTATCAAGAAGGCAAATCGGATGTCGGCCTTCATTGCTGGAGGGATTGAATTGAAGAGCAGGGAGGTCATGCTGCGACTGTACAGGGTACTGGTGAGGCCGCACCTGGAGTACTGTGTGCAGTTCTGGTCTCTATACTTGAGGAAGGATATACTGGCTTTGGAGGCGGTGCAGAGGAGGTTCACCAGGTTGATTCCAGAGATGAGGGGGTTAGACTACGAGGAGAGATTGAGTCACCTGGACTGTACTCGCTGGAATTCAGAAGAATGAGAGGAGATCTTATAGAAACATATAAAATATGAAAGGGGGTGGATAAGATAGAGGCAGGAAAGTCGTTTCCACTGGGAGGTGAGACTAGAACTCGCAGACATACTGTGGTGAACTACATATCCCTGTCTGGACACGCCTCCCCCCCCCCCCCCCCGCCCACTGCTGACTGCTCCTGTGGCTTCTCCCACAGACCCCGGTATAAAGGCGATTGAGGCCTGAGCCCTGCCCTCAGTCTCCAGGACTGGTCAATTACTGGTCAATTATGGTGGTCAATTACTGCTTGTTCTTTCTTCTGATCAATAAAGTCGATATCTCGCCTCCCGTCTCAGAGAGTTATTGATGGTGGATCACATAGCATCGAGATTCGGGGAGTAGATTGAGGACGGAGATGAGCAGGAACTGCTTTTCCCAGAGAGTGGTGAATCTGTGGAATTCTCTGCCCAATGAAGCAGTGGAGGCTGCCTCAGTAAATATATTTAAGGCAAAGTTGGATAGATTTTCTGCACAGTAGGGGTATTAAGGTTATGGGAAATGCAGGTAGGTGGAGATGGCCGGTTGATCCTTGGCCGGATCAGCCATGATCTTTCCATTCCGTTATGTCCATACATGGCCTCCTCTACTGCCATGATGATCCTCCAACTCCGGTTGGAGGAGCAACACCTCAAATACCGTCTGGGTAGTCTTCAGCCCCTTGGCATGAACGTCGAATTCTCCAGCTTCGAGAATTCCCTCCCCACCCTTGCCCCATCCCACTTTCACTCTGCCTCCTCCTCCAGCTGCCTATCAACTCCCCATGGTTCGCCTCCTTCTACTACCCATAGTACTGCCCATACCCTTACATTCTTCACCTTTCCTGTCTTTCCCTCCCCCACCCCTTGATCTTTCCTCTGATTGGTTTTTCACCTGGCACCTTCCCCCCTCCCCCCACCATTTTTATGGGGACCCTGCCCCCTCCCTCTTCAGTCCTGATGAAGGGGCTCGGCCTGAAATGTTGACCGCTCATTTCCACGGATGCTGCCCGACCTGCTGAGTTCCGCCAGCGTGCTGCGTCAGCCCTGAGGCGGATCAGGCCGACACCTGCTCCTATTTCTTTTGTAAGGTCGTGGTGGGCGGGAAGGTTATATGTGAAGCTGAGTTGGTGGGGGCGGATGCAGTGATAAGCTGGGAGGTGACAGGTGGTGGAGAAAAAAGGGATCTGATAGGGCAGAGAAGAGGGGCTACCAGGAGGAGGTGACAGGCAGGTGAGGCCGGAATTAAAGAAGAGGGAAGGGGGCGGGAAAAATACCGCATGTTGCTGAAACCGGCGTTTGAAGCAACCCAGATGGAATACAAGGCGCCGCTCCCGAACAGCGGGGAATGAGAAGTAAAATGGCTGGCCAATGGGAAGTCCCGAAACACTGACTGCTCACTCATCTCCATCCTGTTGCATCGGATTTCCAGAGACTCCTGCGCCCCAGGAAGATTTCAGTGAAGACCTATGAGAATAGGTGGCGTGAACTTGGCCTTTTCTCCTTGGAGCGACGGAGGATGAGAGGTGTGAGCAGAATCATCTGCAGCTTAATGTGAAAAAGACCAAGGGGCTGGTGGTGGACCTGAGGAGGGCTGAGGCACCGGTGACCCCTGTTTCCATCCAAGGGTCAGAGTGGACATGATGTAGGATTACAAATACCTGGGGATACGAATGGACAATAAACTGGACTGGTCAAAGAACACTGAGGCTGTCTGCAAGAAGGGTCAGAGCCGTCTCTACTTCTGAGGAGACTGAGGTCCTTTAACATCTGCCGGACGATGCTGAGGATGTTCTACGAGTCTGTGGTGGCCAGTGCTATCATGTTTGCTGTTGTGTGCTGGGGCAGCAGGCTGATGGTAGCAGACACCAACAGAATCAACAAACTCATTCATGAGGCCAGTGATGTTGAGGGGGTGGAACTGGACTCTCTGACGGTGGTGTCTGAAAAGAGGATGCTGTCCAAGTTGCATGCCATCTTGGACAATGACTCCATCCACTCATAATGTACTGGTTAGGCACAGGAGTACATTCAGCCAGAGACTCATTCCACCGAGATGTAACACTGAGCGTCATAGGAAGTCATTCCTGCCTGTGGCCATCAAACTTCACAACTCCTCCCTCGGAGTGTCAGACACCCTGAGCCAATAGGCTGGTCCTGGACTTATTTCCACTTGGCATGATTAACTTATTATTATTGAATTATTTATGGTTTTATATTGCTATATTTCTTCACTATTCTTGGTTGGTGCAGCTGTAACGAAACCTAATTTCCCTCGGGATAGATAAAGTCTGCCTGTCTGTATAAGATGACGAGAGGCATCGACCGTGTGGATAGTCAGAGGCTTTTTTTCCCGGGGCTGGAATGGCTAACACGAGAGGGCACAGTTTTAAGGTGCTTGGAAATAGGTACAGAGGAGATGTCAGGGGAAAGTTTTTCACGCAGAGGGTAGTGAGTGCGTGGAATGGGCTGCCGGCGGCGGATACAATAGGGTTTTCTAAGAGACTCCTGGATAGATACATGGAGCTTAGAAATATAGAGAGCTATTTACAATTTGCAAGTTCGGCGCAACCGGGTCGGTATTGCGCCAGTTCCACCTCGCGTCTCGGGCTATGAATGGGCGGCCGGCCGAGTGCGCAGGCGCGGGCGCCGCCGCTACTTTGTTACCTTCTGAGACCAGAATTCCATCCCGGCGGTGACGTCACCGGCCTGGGTATTTCCGCGTCTGTCAGTAAATAAAGTTAGAGAGACGGGGAGCTCCCCGCTCCCCTTCCTCACCCCCCGCCTGCAATCGATTCCTCGCCCGCCCCTCCGGACAGCGGGAGGCCGGCCGTGCAGCCCAATGGAAGGTCAGTTCCAGAGGTCTTTTTATTTTGAAAAACGTTGTAAATTAAAAGCGGGCTTCATTGCTGTGGCCTGTGTGAGTGTGTGTGTGTGAGAGAGAGAGAGAGAGAGGGTGGGGAAGAGATCACAACGTTACTGCCTGCCCCCTACTGTACCACAAATAGGACGGAACTGCCTCGCCCGGCCCTCCAACACGCTGCCCGATCCGAGAGCGAAGAGGCTGGCGTTGTTTGGTGTGCCCCATTTGGAAGGAGGCCCTGTGCTCTGATGACTTCCCGTTTGGAAGCTGGTCGTGGCTGGCGGACCTCGCGACAGGAACGGGTTAATGCGCGCGCGTGTGCGAGTGTCTGTGTGTGTGTGTGTGTGTGTGTGTTTCTGTACTTTCGCTTTTCCCTCCAAAGGAAAGGACTGGCGTCTGTTTTATTTTTGGAGGGGTGAGGGAGATCCGGAGAGGGAGGGAGGGATGTCGGGGCTGGGTGGAGGAGGCGGCCTTTCTGCCGGGCGGTCTGATCACAGGCAGACTTTGCAGGAGGGAGTCGCGGCGCTTGAGTCACAAGGGGAAGCTTGTGGTGCGCGTCCCCTGCCTGGGCACCAGGCGTCCAACCTGCAGTGTTTCGGCAGCCCTCCACCGATAGACTCGGCGGTCGCTTTCTCGGCTTCCTGTACCTAATAAAATGGCCACTAAGTGTATGTCCGTGCTCATCTGCTGCTGTAGCCCGTCCACTTCAAGTTTCGACGTGTTGTGTGTTCAGAGATGCTCGTCTGCACACCACTGTTGTAAAGTGTGGTTATTTGAGTTACTATCGCCTTCCTGTCAGCTTGAACCAGGAACTGTCACCTTGGCCGTTCTCCTCTGACCTCTCTCATTAACAAGGCCCACAGAACTCCCTCTCACTGGGGTGATTTTCCGTTTTTCTGCACCATTCTCTGTGAATGAGAGATTGAGAGGGGATCTGATTGCAACATATAAGATTATTAAGGGATTGGACAAGACAGAGGCAGGAAATATTTTCCAGATGCTGGGAGAGTCCAGTACCAGAGGGCATGGTTAGAGAATAAGGGGTAGGTCATTTAGGACAGAGTTAAGGAAAAACTTCTTCTCCCAGAGAGTTGTGGGGGTCTGGAATGCACTTCCTCGGAAGGCAGTGGAGGCCAATTCTCTGGATGCTTTCAAGAAGGAGCTAGATAGGTATCTTATGGATAGGGGAATCAAGGAATATGGGGACAAGGCAGGAACCAGGTATTGATAGTAGATGATCAGCCATGAACTCAGAATGGCGGTGCAGGCTCGAAGGGCCGAATGGCCTACTTCTGCACCTATTGTCTATTGTCTAGAACTCCCAGAGACCAGTTGCGCGTTGAAAATCCCAGGAGATCAGCGGTTTCTGAGATACTCAAACCACCCCGTCTGGCACCAGCGACCGAAGACACTTGGGCGGGGGTGGGGGACATTTCTTCTCTCCCCCCCCCCCCCCCATTTCCGACGTTCCGCCTGAACAGCAACTGAGCCTCTTGACCGTGCCGGCGCGCTCCTAGGCACCGAGTTGCTGCCGTGTGATTGGCTGATTCGAGGTCTGCGTTAACGGGCAGGCGGGGGGGGGGGGTGGCCGGGATGAACTCTGCGCTTGCTTCGTGCGGGGGGGGGGGGGGGTTCGGGGAGACTCGGAAGTGTGATGCTGCGGGGGCGCTGCGCCATTGGTGATCGTCTTCCGGGCTGAGAAGTCAAACCGGGCTCTCGTTGCGTCTCAGCGTAACTTGTTGCCGGAAGTCGGCTGAAGATACCAAACCTGAGCTAAAATTCAACAAATACACTCAAAAATGTCTATAGTTGTACCGTGGAGAGCATTCTGACAGGCTGCGTCACAGTCTGGTATTGGAGGGATGGGGGGCTACTACACACGACCGAAAGAAGCTGCAGAGGGTTGTAAAATTAGTCAGCTCCACCTTGGGCACCCAGAACATCTTCAAGGAGCGGTGTCTCAGAAAGGCAGTGTCCGTTATTAAGGACCCCCGTCACCGAGGGCATGCCCTCTTCTCACTGCTTCCATCAGGGAGGAGGTACAGAAGCCTGAAGACACACACTCAACGATTCAGGAACAGCTTCTTCCCCTCTGCCATCAGGGAGGAGGTACAGAAGCCTGAAGACACACACTCAACGATTCAGGAACAGCTTCTTCCCCTCTGTCATCAGGGAGGAGGTACAGGAGCCTGAAGACACACACTCAACGATTCAAAAGCAGCTTCTTCCCCTCTGCCATCCGATTCCGAAATGGACATTGAACCCGTGAATACTACCTCGCTTTTTTAATATACAGTATTTCTGTTTTTTGCACGTTTTTAAAATCTCTTCACTGTAACTGATTTATTTATTGTTATTTACTGTTTTTATTTTATTTATTATTAGTTTTTCTTCTAGATTATGTATGGCATTGAACTGCTGCTGCTGAAAGAATTCATGGCACTTGCCGGTGACAATAAACCTGATTCTCATTTCAGAGTTGGAACCGGAGTTTTATTACCATGTGGAATGTCTTGTTTGCCGTAGCAGTGCAGTGAAAAGACTTTTTTTAAAAAATATATGTATAGTACCAGAAGAGTGCAGAGAAAAGAGTTAACGGGGTGTGTTCACGGACCATTCAGAAATCGGATGGCAGAGGGGAAGAAGCTGTTCCTGAATCACTGAGTGTGTGTCTTCAGGCTCCTGTACCTCCTCCCTGATGGCAGAGGGGAAGAAGCTGTTCCTGAATCACTGAGTGTGTGTCTTCAGGCTCCTGTACCTCCTCCCTGATGGCAGAGGGGAAGAAGCTGTTCCTGAATCACTGAGTGTGTGTCTTCAGGCTCCTGTACCTCCTCCCTGATGGCAGAGGGGAAGAAGCTGTTCCTGAATCGTTGAGTGTGTGTCTTCAGGCTCCTGTAACCCCTCCCTGATGGTGGCAATGAGAAGAGGGCACGTCCTGGATGGTGGGGGTCCTTAATGACGGATTCCTCGCTGGGGGAGGGTTGTGCTTGTAGGGTGGGGCTGGCTGCGTCCGCAACCTCTTGCGTCGTCTCTCCAGAGGTGCTCGTCCGCTGTAGTAGCGGGTGCTTACCTGAGTTACTGTCGCCTTCCCGTCAGCTTGAACCCGCCTGGCCTCCCTCATTAACAGGACGTTTCTGCCCACAAAACTTCCGCTCACCAGATGTGTCCCCCCCCCCCCCCCGATAAACTAGACAGTGCTGTGCCCGAAAATCTCAAACCAGCGGTTTCTGAGATACTGCAGCCACCCCGTCTGGCTCGGTCAGAACTCACTTGGATCGCATACCCGGAGCCTCGCTCCCAGACGGTGACACGACCAATTAGAATGCTCTCCACTGCCCACCTGTAGACCCTGCAGCGGATAGTGAGGTCGTCGGGGCCGCTCTTCCCACCATCACGGACATTTACAGCACACGCTGCACATGCAAAGCAAACAGCATTATGAAGGACCCCACGCACCCCTCGTACAAACTCTTCTCCCTCCTGCCGTCTGGGAAAAGGCACCAAAGCATTCGGGCTCTCACGACCAGACTGTGTAACAGTTTCTTCCCCCAAGCTATCAGACTCCTCAATACCCAGAGCCTGGACTGACACCTTACTGCCCTATTGTCCTGTTTATTATTTATTGTAATGCCTGCACTGTTTTGTGCACTTTATGCAGTCCTGGGTAGGTCTGTAGTCTAGTGTAGCTTTCTCTGTGTTGTTTTTTACGTAGTTCAGTCTAGTTTTTGTACTGTGTCATGTAACACCATGATCCTGAAAAGCGTTGTTTCGTTTTTACTGTGTACTGTACCAGCAGTTATGGTCGAAATGACAATAAAAAGTGACGACTTGACTTGAAAAGTCTATGACTGGCCAAATCTCCTCAAACTCCCAACGAAGTAGAGCCACTGACATGACCTTTGTCGCCATGGGGTCAGTGTGCTGTTGGGCCCGGGTCAGATCTCTGGCCACGTCTTGAAGCTGCTCACCCTGTCCACTGCCGGCCCCTTCCTGTGCACTCGAGTCTCCGCGCCAGGCCGTGAAGCAAGCTCGTTACCTAATGCTTTGCCCTCAACCGAAATGCAGGCTCTCTCTCTCTCCTCCACCCACCGCTCCTGTATCTCCGCGGTCCCTGCTTCCGCACTTTCATTAGAGAGACCACGTCTAGGAAAGACTTCACTGGGTAGAAATTGGAACTGGTTTAGCCCCGCCACCCCAGGCCGGGCTCTCTTCTCGCTGCTGCCATCAGGAAGGAGGCACAAGATCTTCAGGACTCGCACCACCAGGTTCAGGAACAGTTACTACCCCTCGACCATCAGGTAGAAAGTACAGGAGCCTCAGGCCCCACACCACCAGTTTCAGGAACAGTTACTACCCCTCGACCATCAGGAAGGAGGTACAGGAGCCTCAGGACTCGCACCACTAGGTTCAGGAACAGTTACCACCCCTCAACCATCAGGAAGGAGGTACAGGAGCCTCAGGACTCGCACCACCAGGTTCAGGAACAGTTACCACCCCTCAACCATCAGGTAGAAGGTACAGGAGCCTCAGGACTCGCACCACCAGGTTCAGGAACAGTTACCACCCCTCAACCATCAGGTAGAAGGTACAGGAGCCTCAGGACTCGCACCACCAGGTTCAGGAACAGTTACCACCCCTCAACCATCAGGTAGAAGGTACAGGAGCCTCAGGACTCGCACCACCAGGTTCAGGAACAGTTACCACCCCTCAACCATCAGGTAGAAGGTACAGGAGCCTCAGGACTCGCACCACCAGGTTCAGGAACAGTTACCACCCCTCAACCATCAGGTAGAAGGTACAGGAGCCTCAGGACTTGCACCACCAGGTTCAGGAACAGTTACTATCCCTCAGCCACATCATGCTCTTGAACAAAAGGGGACAACTACACTCACTTTGTGAAATGCTCCCACAACCAATGACTTCACTTTAAGAACTCTTTATCTCATGTTCTCGTTACTTATTGCTATTTATTTATATTTGCATTTGCACAGTTTGTTGTCTTCTGCCCTCTGGCTGACCTTTCACTGATCCTGTTTACAGTGAATATTCTATAGATTTGCTGAGTATGCCCGCGGGGAAATGAATCACAGGGTTGTGTACGGTGACGTATACCCACTCTGATTATAAAATCTACTTAGAGCGTTATTTTGAACTTTGACTGTTGCCTGGACCGAGACAGAGTGAAAGTCTTGTCTCCGGACGTGCAGGACGGACAATTGCGCCGCGCGTCGAGGTAGGAGCGAGGACGAAACAGTAAAATTACAGAATAAAGGGCGACAGCAACAGAGAAAGGGCAGGCCGGGCAGACGAGGTACTCGCGGAGTCGATTACGCGGCCGAGCCAGTTTAAAAATCCGAGAGCAGTGGGGTTGGACGCCCCCCCCCCGCTTGAGCCTGGTGGGACGCAATTTCTGGCTTTTCTGCCCGACGGGAGAGGGAGGTATCTGGGGTGGGTGGAGGGGGGTGACTTTGATTACGCTGGTAATGAGAAGTGTAGGCAGAGTCGATGGAGGGGAGGCTGGCTCTTGTGATGTGCCGAGGTGTACCCACAGCTCTCTTTAGCATCTTGCGGTCACAGGCAGAGCAGGTGCTCTATGGAAAACCCCTCTCCTATCGGCCTTTTCCAGCTATCACCTCCCAGTTCCTTTCTTCTTCCCCCCCCCCCCCCCCCCACCTCCCCACCTGGCTTCACACATCACCTCCTGGACTGTTCTCCTTCCGTTCTGGTGGCATCCCGACTGTTTTATTCCCTTCCGTTGTGCCGGCTGAGCTCCCCGAGCATTGTGTGTACGTGTGTGTACGTGTGTGTACGTGTGTGTGTGTGTACGTGTGTGTGTATGTGTGTGTGTGTGTGTGTGTACGTATGTGTGTACGTGTGTGTACGTGTGTGTGTGTGTACGTGTGTGTGTACGTGTGTGTACGTGTGTGTGTGTACGTGTGTGTACGTGTGTGTACGTGTGTGTACGTGTGTGTGTGTGTACGTGTGTGTACGTGTGTGTGTGTGTGTGTGTGTGTACGTGTGTGTGTACGTGTGTGTACGTGTGTGTGTGTGTGTGTACGTGTGTGTACGTGTGTGTGTGTGTGTGTGTGTGTTTGCTCTCTGAAATCTGAAGAATCTCTTGCATTTAAGCCACCAGAGAGAATGTTTTCTACGGTCTGTCGACTTTTAAAGAGTTGGTAAAGGTTGACGGCGGTTCAGTGACACGGGAAAGCGGTGGGGGGGGGGGGGGTTTGTTTACCTTTCTCGGCTGGGCGGCCCGACTCGAGGGTCCTGTCCCGAATCAGAGTCGGACTCGCGTTTAACACCGCCGGCAGATGTCGCGAGATGGGCCGGTGTCTCCGCGGCTGGACCAGGACAGGGTGGGTAGCGAGCTACACCCGCGCCGTAGTGACGCACCCACCCTGAAGGACCAGCCCTCTAGTTTTCTTAACGCTGAGGATTGGGGGGGGTGGGGATTGTTACTGCCAGCTCCCGCCGCTGCCTGTGAGGAGTTTGCGCGCTCTCCCCGTGACCACGTGGGTTTCCTCCGGGTGCTCTGGTTTCCTCCTACAGTCCGGAGATGTACCGGTTGGTAACTGGTCATCATTAGGCTAGGATTAAATCAGGGTGGAAGGGCCTATGCGGAGTCAGATTCAGGTTTAATATCACCACATGTGTCGTGAAACTTGTTGTTTTCCTGACAGCGGTACATTGCTATCCTTAATGATAACAACTGTTCAGTAAATGCGTCTCTATATGTGCATAATATGTATGTGCATTATATATAAAATTGCTTAAAATTATACTACCCCCTCTCCTTCCTGAAAATAATGTGTATGAATTATATAATCTCTCCCCTCGCCCCTTATGGTCTGTATGTGGATTTTTTTCCCTCAATCAGAGGCGCAGGAGTTTGAGGGCTCAGCGGCACTGCGCCCTTCGGGACTGAGATCTCCGATGTTGTTCCCAGGTTTGTTGGAGCCACTCCCCCAATCCAGGAGTCACAGCTCCTGCCCCCCCCCCCCCCCCGGGATTACTCTGGCTTGAACCTTCCCCCGCCCCCCTTTTCCCTCTGCTCTTCCCAGCCCCCGGCGTCCCTCCAGCTTCCCGCACTCTTTCCTCCCGGTGTCGCTGTCATTCGGGATTGCCACGCAGATTGGTATTCTGTTCCTTAACTTCCTTATCCATGGCACGTTACAGGCCTTTCGGCCCACAATGCTGTGCCGACCAAGTAACCCACTCCAGAGACTGCCTAGAGTTTCCCGACTGCCCTCTATTTTTCTAAGCTCCACGTACCTATGTTAAGAGTCTCTTAAAAGTCCCTATTGAATCCACTGGCAGTGCATCCCACACACCCACCAGTCTGTGTGTGAAAAACTTACCCCTTGTACCTACTTCCAAGCAGCTTAAACAGTGCCCCCCCCCATGCTAACCCCTGACATCCCCCTTGTACCTACTTCCAAGCAGCTTAAAACAGTGCCCCCCCCCCATGCTAACCCCTGACATCCCCCTTGTACCTACTTCCAAGCGCCTTAAAACAGTGCCCCCTTGTGCTAGCCATTTCAGCCCTGGGGAAAAGCCTCTGGCTATCCACATGATCGATGCCCCTCATCGTCCTGTACACCTCTAGCAGGTCACCTCTTATCGTCCGAGGAGAAAAGGCCGAGTTCACTCAACCTATTCTCATAAGGCATGCTCCCCAATCCTTGTAAATCTCCTCTGCACCCTCTCTATGGTTTCCACGTCCTTCCTGTAGTGAGGCGACCGGAACTGAGCACAGTGGACTCTGACCAAGTTCTTGTCTCGCACCTTGTCCAGTGTTACTGCGTCTGGTTGGTTGGCCAGCGCCTGCTGGCCGGTCTGTGTTTGGAAGTCCCGGAGGATCTGAGCTCTATCATTCTCCATGTCCTGGGGTGTAAGGCAAAAAAAAAGCAGTGAGCACGGGTTCGATGTCCGTCCAGAGATCGGATGGCAGAGGGGAAGAAGCTGATCCTGGGTCGAGTAACGTCACTAAATTCTCCGTCCCCTTCCTGTGCTCGGACTTATTGTTGTTTGAGACGCAGCTCACAGAGTGAGTCCCTTGTCTTGGAGGGTTTAGACAAGATCGGGGGTACTCTTCAGGAGTAGGAGTGGGTGTCAGGGGTTAGCAGAGTGGTTGGGACGGGGAGTGTCCAAGGGAGGAGACGAGAGAAAATGTTGGTCGAAGTACAGGCAGCGTCAGGGCAGTCTGGAGTGATCTGAGCAGAGACCCTGACTCGGGCAACTCCAGAGGTTTATAAATACTGTGTGTTAATTGGAAATGGAAGGAAAGTAGATTATTTTGCCTCAATGTTTGGACCACGAGGCATAGGGGCAGAACTAGGCCATTCAGCCCATCGTGCCTGCTCTGCCATTCCATCACAGCTGACCCCGGATCCCACTCAACCCCGTACACCTGCCTTCTCGCCATATCCTTTGGTGCCCCGACCGATCAGGAAACCATCAACTTAACTTAACCATCAACTCCTAAAGGTAGTGGACTTGGCTCACAGGTAAAGCCCTCCCCACCATTGAGCACATCCTCCTGAAACGCTGTCGTAGGAAAGCAGCGTCCATCATCAGAGATCCCCAGCACCCAGGCCGTGCTCTCTTCTCACTGCTGCCATCAGGTAGAGGGTACAGGAGCCTCAGGACTCGCACCACCAGGTTCAGGGACAGTTCTCACCCCTCGACCATCAGGTCCCACACCACCAGGTTCAGGGACAGTTATCAACCCTTGACTGTCAGGTCCCACACCACCAGGTTCAGGGACAGTTACCACCCCTCAACCATCTGGAAGGAGGTACAGGAGCCTCAGGACTCGCACCACCAGGTTCAGGAACAGTTAACACCCCTCAACCATCAGGAAGCAGGTACAGGAGCCTCAGGACTCACACCATCAGGTTCAGGGACAGTTACCACCCCTCAACCATCAGGTAGAAGGTACAAGAGCCTCAGAACTCACACCACCAGGTTCAGGAACAGTTACTACCCCTCAACCATCAGGAAGGAGGTACAGGAGCCTCAGGACTCGCGCCACCAGGTTCAGGAACAGTTACCACCCCTCAACCATCAGGCCCCTGAACAAAAGAGGATGACGACACTCACTTGCCCATCATTGAGATGTTCTCACAACCAACGTTCTCACTTTATGAACTCTGTCTCACCTTCTCGTTATTTATTGCTATTTATTTATGTTTACATTTGCACAGTTTGTTGTCTTCTGCACTCTGGCTGATCTTTCACTGATCTTGTTTACAGTTACTGTTCTATAGATTTGCTGAGGATGCCCACGGGGAAACGAATCTCAGGGTTGGATGTGGAGACGTGTATGTACTCTGATAATGAATTTTACTTTGAGCTTTTGAGCTTTGCTACAAAGGCAAAGATGGACTGCTGAGGTGAAGAGTCAGGTTTAAAATCACTGACATATGTCATGAAATTTGTGGCAGCACAACACTGGAATACATTTAAGAAAAACATACCGTGAATTACAATGAGAAATAGAATGGATTCCAGTTAATTTTGTACATTTTGGCCCAACTTCAGCGGCTGCCCAATTAGCCAGAGTTTGATGGAAATAGTTAAAAAGGTATATTGAAAAAAGGCAAACTATCAAATTATGTATTTAAATGAAATACAGAACAAGTTGGAACACTCCGACAGTGTGTGTGTTAGTTCCTAATAGTTATCGACAGAGGAACTGATCCACTTCTGCATTGTTCTGATTGACTGAAGCAGAAGAAGAATGCCTTTAACTCCTGCTGGTGTCACAACAAACTTTTTGCACCGATCTTTTTGGTGGCTGTTCGTCACGGGGCATTCGCCAGCTTTGGGGTTTTTTTTTCACGAGTTGCCAGCTCGACGCTCAGCCCCGCGCGGAGGGAAAGCGTGCAAGGGAGCCAGCCGGATTCGAACTCGGGGCCCTTCGCTCCGAAGTCCGGCGCTGATGCCACTACGCCTGTACTTGATCGACTGTAGACGAACAAAAGCTTGCAGGGTCCTAAGTGTAGATGCTGGACTGCCTTCACACAATGCTTTCAATGATCGCACCCTCCAACCCTTCATTTTCATTGCACCAATCAGGATGATTTTTGATGCCTTCAGATTTTTTGTAGTCCCTAACTTGTTGAGGTAGTTAGGAAATAATTAGGAATAGTTAGGAAATAGTCATTAGTAGTTAGGAAGTAGTGAAGTTGTTTTATTCTCACTCCCAGCTGCTTCTGGCATCTGCAAGACTGAATGCTTGAAACTGCAGTGGGCAAAAGGAGCTCTGAATTGTCCTGCTCATTATTTCGGTGACGAAAATCACTGCTGTTCGAACACAAGGACATGCAACTGACGCTGTTTAAAAACTGTTCACTTTGTGCATGGTGTAATGTTTAATAGCCACGCAAGTGCATGCATTTGATGTTTACTATATAACAATGACAGCACGGAAACAGGCCATCTCTGAGTAAAGAAATTCCCCCTCGTGCTACCCCTAAACTTTTGCCCATTAACTCTCAGCTCATGTCCCCTTGTTTGAATCTTCCCTACTCTCGATGGAAAAAAGCCTATCTACGTCCCCCTCATAATCTGAAATAATCTTAAAGAAGTTAGTTAGAAACTATTTGGCAACAGCCTCTTGTCCCAATTAAGAGGCACTGCGTCCCAAATAAATGCAGGGCATCCTGGCTACTTTCTCAATTTAGCTTTTGTTGTCCCAAATAAGCAGCTGCCACAGTGAACCGATGGCAGCTCAGAGTTGAGTGAGGCGGGTTCATTGTCTGCTCAGAAGCCAGATGGCAGAGGGGAGTAATCTGTCCCTGAATCGCTGAGTGTGTGTCTTCAGGCTCCTGTACCTCCTCCCTGATGGCGGAGGGGAAGAAGCTGTTCCTGAATCACTGAGTGTGTGTCTTCAGGCTCCTGTACCTCCTCCCTGATGGCAGAGGGGAAGAAGCTGTTCCTGAATCGTTGAGTGTGTGTCTTCAGGCTCCTGTACCTCCTCCCTGATGGCAGAGGGGAAGAAGCTGTTCCTGAATCGCTGAGTGTGTGTCTTCAGGCTCCTGTACCCCCTCCCTGATGGCAGAGGGGAAGAAGCTGTTCCTGAATCACTGAGTTTGTCTCTTCAGGCTCCTGTACCTCCTCCCTGATGGCAGAGGGGAGTAATCTGTCCCTGAATCGCTGAGTGTGTGTCTTCAGGCTCCTGTACCACCTCCCTGATGGCAGAGGGGAAGAAGCTGTTCCTGAATTGTTGAGTGTGTGTCTTCAGGCTCCTGTACCTCCTCCCTGATGGTAGCCATGAGAAGAGGGCACGTCCTGGGTGGTGGGGGTCCTTATTGATGGACGCTGCCTTTCTGAAGCACCGCCTTTTTAAGACAGGTTTCAATAAGTACATTTGATCTCAGAGAAATGTATACCATATACTTCGTGAAAATCTTCTTCTTCGCAAACATCCATGAAAACAGAGGAGTGGCCCCGAAAAATGAATGACAGGTGAATGTCAGAACCCCAAAGCCCCACCCCAGTCCCCCCCGCCCATGCACAAGCAGAGGCAAGCACCGACTCACCCCCCCCCCAGCAAAAACAAACATCTGAATTCTCCACGGGGTACTGAAGCGTGCAGCAAAGCGTATCACAGATACACAGACGCAGTATCGCGAAGACTACCCGTTCACCCGGTAATTCGACATACCACAGGCTCTCTCCCTAATAAGGGAAAAAGAGGTGTCTAGTGACACAGCGAGAGGGCAGACATAACACACAACTGGCTGATTTACAGTGTTAAGAATCTGCCATGTGCTTATTCCCAGCCCTGCATCTCCGGGCACACAGCCAGCAGCCACCTCCCTGCTTCCAGTCTCCCATGACACGTCTGCACGCTCCCAGGGCCTCGAAAATCCGGCACCCTGAAGGGCGCGATCATCTCCTGGGCCGCGTCCTCGGCGTATCGAAAAGCGGCCGGTCGCGAGGGCGGGTCCGGTTCCCGCAAAGAACCGAAGTCAGCATGTAACTTCAGGTCTTTGAAAGAACCTCGAAAAGGAAAGGGAAAGGGATATCCCCGATGGTGGGGGCGCTGGTGTCCATGATGGAGCTGGCCGAGATTTACGACTTTCTGGAGCTTTTTCACGATCCAGCGCAGTGGCCCCTGCAGACCGGCCGGTTTCGCAGCCAGCCCGCAGTCCGCCCCTCGAACTTCGGTGACCTGCTTCATCTCCGGTCCGCCGTCGGAACCTCCTCGGCAATTATGGGCCCTGCATCCGAGGAAGGGCCCCGGGGGCCCTCAGCAGAGCGTTGGCATCGTCAACAAGTCTAGAACGAGGTCAAGGAAGACTTACGCAGATACTGTCAGGATGTGAGGGCCCGAGGCTGTGCCTTATCTATTGGAGTGTAGGAGACTGAGGGGTGACCGTCTAGAGGTTTAGAAAGCCATGAGGGGCCGACACGGGATGAATACACGCGGGGGCGAGAGGGGGTGGGTTTAAAAGTTCAAAGTAAACTTTATTATCGGAGTGCACATACGTCACCACATAGAACCCTGAACATCCTCAGCAAATCTATAGAATAGAAACTGTAGATTAGATTATGAGGACTCTCAGTCCTCGTTTGTTGTCATTCAGAACTGCATGCATTAAGAAATGATACAATGTTCCTCCAGTATGATATCACAAAACAAACAGTACAAACCAAAGACTAACACTGACAAAACCACATAATTATAGCATATAGTTACAGCAGTGCAAAGAAACACCATAATTTGATAAAAGCAGACCATAGGCACGGTTTTTAAAAAAGTCTCAAGTCCCGATCGACTCCGATAGTTCCCGATATCAGGCAGCAAAACGGGAAAACTCTCCCTGCCATAAACTTCCAAGCACCGACAACTGACGCCTCGGAAGCACCTGACGACAGCAGACTCTGAGTCCATCCGAAAACTTCGAGCCTCTGACCAGCCCCTCCGATACAGCCTCCCCAGCACCAGCCTCTGCCGAGCGCCTTCGACCTCGTCCCGGCAGCCGAAACGAGCAAAGCCGAGGTCTCGGAGGCCTTCTCCTCCGGAGATTCCGGACCGCACGGTAGCAGTGGCCGCGAAGCGGGCATTACAGATGTTCCTCCGCGCTCTCACGTCTGCCTCCATCAAATCAGGATTGTGCACGGATCCCTACTTAACAAATAACAGAAATCAATGAAAGATCAACCAGTGTGCAGAAGACAACAGATTCTGCAGGACCTGCCCTCTTCTCATTGCTACCATCAGGGAGGGGGTACAGGAGCCTGAAGACACACACTCAGCGATTCAGGAACAGCTTCTTCCCCTCTGCCATTAGGGAGGAGGTACAGGAGCCTGAAGACACCCACTCAGCGATTCAGGAACAGCTTCTTCCCCTCTGCCATCAGGGAGGAGGTACAGGAGCCTGAAGACACCCACTCAGCGATTCAGGAACAGCCTCTTCCCCTCTGCCATCAGGGAGGAGGTACAGGAGCCTGAAGACACCCACTCAGCGATTCAGGAACAGCTTCTTCCCCTCCGCCATCAGGGAGGAGGTACAGGAGCCTGAAGACACCCACTCAGCGATTCAGGAACAGCTTCTTCCCCTCTGCCATCAGGGAGGAGGTACAGGAGCCTGAAGACACACACTCAACAATTCAGGAACAGCTTCTTCCCCTCTGCCATCAGGGAGGAGGTACAGGAGCCTGAAGACACACACTCAGCGATTCAGGAACAGCTTCTTCCCCTCTGCCATCAGGGAGGAGGTACAGGAGCCTGAGGGCACACACTCAGCGATTCAGGAACAGCTTCTGCCCCTCTGCCATCAGGGAGGAGGTACAGGAGCCTGAAGACACACACTCAACAATTCAGGAACAGCTTCTTCCCCTCTGCCATCAGGGAGGAGGTACAGGAGCCTGAAGACACACACTCAGCGATTCAGGAACAGCTTCTTCCCCTCTGCCATCAGGGAGGAGGTACAGGAGCCTGAAGACACACACTCAACGATTCAGGAACAGCTTCTGCCCCTCTGCCATCAGGGAGGAGGTACAGGAGCCTGAAGACACACACTCAGTGATTCAGGAACAGCTTCTTCCCCTCTGCCATCAGGGAGGAGGTGCAGGAGCCTGAAGACACACACTCAACGATTCACGAACAGCTTCTTCCCCTCTGCCATCAGGGAGGAGGTACAGGAGCCTGAAGACACACACTCAATGATTCAGGTACAGCTTCTTCCCCTCTGCCATCAGGGAGGAGGTACAGGAGCCTGAAGGCACACACTCAATGATTCAGGTACAGCTTCTTCCCCTCTGCCATCAGGGAGGAGGTACAGGAGCCTGAAGACACACACTCAACGATTCAGGAACAGCTTCTTCCCCTCTGCCATCAGGGAGGAGGTACAGGAGCCTGAAGGCACACACTCAACGATTCAGGAACAGCTTCTTCCCCTCCGCCATCCGATTTCTGAACGGACACTGAACCCATGAACACCACCTCACTGCTTTTTATATCTGTTTTTGCATTACTCATTTAACTATTTCACATATGTGTGTATGCTTACACAGTATATCTTACTGTAATTCAGTTTTTTTCTCTCTATTATCATTGTACTGCTGTGGCAAAGTTTCATTTCATGACGCATTCTGGTGATATTAAACCTGATTCTAAAATGCAAATATAAATAAATAGCAACAAATAATGAGAACATGAGATAAAGAGTCCTTAAAGTGAGATCATTGGTTGTGGGAACGTCTCAAGAGCCAGATGGTTGAGGGGTAGTAACTGTTCCTGGACCTGGTGGTGTGAGTCCTGAGGCTCCTGTACCTCCTTCCTGATGGTTGAGGGGTGGTAACTGTTCCTGAACCTGGTGGTGCGAGTCCTGAGGCTCCTGTACCTTCTACCTGATGGTTGAGGGGTAGTAACTGTTCCTGAACCTGGTGGTGCGAGTCCTGAGGCTCCTGTACCTCCTTCCAGATGGTTGAGGGGTGGTAACTGTTTCTGAACCTGGTGGTGCGAGTCCTGAGGCTCCTGTACCTTATACCTGATGGTTGAGGGGTGGTAACTGTTCCTGAACCTGGTGGTGCGAGTCCTGAGGCTCTTGTACCTTATACCTGATGGTTGAGGGGTGGTAACTGTTTCTGAACCTGGTGGTGCGAGTCCTGAGGCTCCTGTACCTTCTACCTGATGGTTGAGGGGTGGTAACTGTTCCTGAACCTGGTGGTGCGAGTCCTGAGGCTCCTGTACCTCCTTCCCGATGGTTGAGGGGTGGTAACTGTTTCTGAACCTGGTGATGTGAGTCCTGAGGCTCTTGTACCTCCTTCCTGATGGTTGAGGGATGGTAACTGTTCCTGAACCTGGTGGTGCGATTCCTGAGGCTCCTGTACCTCCTTCCTGATGGTTGAGGGGTGGTAACTGTTCCTGAACCAGGTGGTGCGAGTCCTGAGGCTCTTGTACCTTATACCTGATGGTTGAGGGGTGGTAACTGTTCCTGAACCTGGTGGTGCGAGTCCTGAGGCTCTTGTACCTTATACCTGATGGTTGAGGGGTGGTAACTGTTCCTGAACCTGGTGGTGTGAGTCCTGAGGCTCCTGTACCTCCTTCCTGATGGTTGAGGGGTGGTAACTGTTTCTGAACCTGGTGGTGTGAGTCCTGAGGCTCCTGTACCTTCTACCTGATGGTTGAGGGGTGGTAACTGTTCCTGAACCTGGTGGTGCGAGTCCTGAGGCTCCTGTACCTCCTTCCCGATGGTTGAGGGGTGGTAACTGTTTCTGAACCTGGTGATGTGAGTCCTGAGGCTCCTGTGCCTCCTTCCCGATGGTTGAGGGGTGGTAACTGTTCCTGAACCAGGTGGTGAGAGTCCTGAGGCTCTTGTACCTTATACCTGATGGTTGAGGGGTGGTAACTGTTCCTGAACCTGGTGGTGTGAGTCCTGAGGCTCTTGCCTGAGGGGCAATTTCTTTGTGTGTGTGTGTGTGTGTGTGTGTGTGTGTGTGTGGGGGGGGGGGTGGGGGGGTGATGCGTACTATGGAGCAAGCTACCGGAGGACGTGGGTAAGACACTTCCAACATGTGCATGGATTGGACAGGTTTGACAGGATAGGGGGCAAAAGAGGGTTGTGGGAGCGGCTCGGATGAGACGGGAACCTCGGTCAGCATGGGTGAGATGGGCCGAAGGGCCTTTTTCTGTGCTGTATATGAATCCATGAAAGATTTGATGTATGAGGAGCGCTTGTTGTTTCTGAGCCTGAACTTGATGGGGAACTGGGACTCCGGGGGTGGGGTGGGCGGGGGCTACTTTTATTTGGTACGTCCTGTGGCTACTGAGTGTATGTCCGTGGTCTTCTGCTGTTGTAGCCCGTCCACTGAAAAGTTCGACCTGTGAGGTGGTCTTCTGCACACCTCTGTCGTTCCGCCTGGTCACTGAGTTACTGTCATCTTTCTGTCTGCTTCAGCTAGTCTGGCCAGTCTCCTCTGACCTCCCCCCCCCCCCCACCCCACCCACCTCTCGTTACCAAGACCTTTCGCCCACCGAACTGCCACTCGCCAAAAGATTTCTATTTCTCAGCCATTCTCTGTAAACTCTAGAGACCGTTGTGCGTGAAAATCCCAGGAGATCAGCAGTTTCTGAGATACTCAAACCACCCCATCTGGCACCGACAATCAAAGTCACATTTCTTCCTCTCCCCGATGTTTGGTCTGCACAACAACTGAACCTCTTGACCGTGTCAGCATGCTTTCCTGCATTGAGATGCAGCCACGTGATTGGCTGATTAGATGTTTGCATCAATGAGCAGGTGGACCTGAAGTGGCGTCTTGTGGGCGTTTTCCCACGTTGTCAACAGAGACCCAGATGTTCTTGTATGTTCTGCAAACGTGAAACACAAAATAGATCTTTCGACCCAACTCCTCGGCTGCCTTCCCCATCTGCTTGTGTCCCACCTACGTGCCTCTAAACCAGGGATTCCCAAACTGGGGTCCATGGCATTGAAGTAACAAGTTTGGGAACCCCCTGCTCTAAACCCTTCCCATCCCTGCACCTGTCTAAATGTCTTATTAAGTTTGTAATCTTACCCGCCCGCTGCATTTCCATAGGCACACAGACCTCTACGGGGCAAAAGTCACCCCTCAGCTGCCCTTTAAAATTTTCCCTTCTCACCTTAAAACAATCTCCCTCAAATGATAACTGGCAAGCCAGCTTTCTTGAACTGAGGAATTCAATATCTGAAGCTGCAAGGGATGCGGACGCAGCTGAAACGTGAGCTCAAAACCTGTTTATTTAACCTTGATTTTAACTGGCATCTTTATGTCTTTCAAGGTAATTTTATTTTCACGTTTGCACTTTATCCCTTAATAAGGCACTTTTTAAAATGTATTGAGCTTCAGAGCAGAATACAGGTACGTGTCGCCTATATATGGGAGGCAGAGTTTAAGGGTCGGCACAGCATTGTGGGCCGAAGGGCCTGTACTGTGCTGTACTATTCTGTTTTCTATGTTAACGTCGTCGATACGTGCCGCGGAACACGACGTTATGCGATTTGGATATTGTGTGAACGCCGTATTGTATACTTCGCGAACCTATATTGAGTATTGCTGTACTGTAATGTACTGGCATTGACTTAAATAGCCAAGAACTTACACTAAAACTGCATACTGTATGCTATTATACATACAAACACGATACTTTTTTATTTTTAAAGTTTTATTTTTATTAAACATTTTAATTTTTTAAACTTTTGCGTAAACACTTTTTGGTTGGTTACGTCACTACGTTCTCCGATCGGGACCACAGACGTTTTCCGAACGGACGTTAAACGGCGCACACCTGTAGATCTCTCCAGCCCTTTCCGGCCGGGCCCAGCAAACTTCCCCGATTTAATCTTGGCCTAATCGCGGGACAATTTGAACGAGCAATTAACCTGTCAGACATTATGTCTTCGGACTGTTGGGAGGAAGCCGGAGCACCCGGAGGAAACCCACGCGGTCACGGGGACAATGTACAAACTCCTTACAGGCAGGGGCAGGAATTGAACCCAGGTTGCCGGGCCCCAAGCGTTGTGCTAACTGCTGCACTACTGCATTTTGAGCTACATCGTTGGTGTGAAAAGTCTTCTATAAATAAGTTATTTTAATTATTAAAATAAGTCAGAGGTATAGGCATAAGCAAGCACGCTCATTTCTCAATGGCTAGGAACTTGTAGTGGTGTATGGGATTGTAGGTTTCCAGAGATTTGTACAACTACTGTTGGGTAGCCCTAATAGTTTAATGCTTTAGTGTGGAAACTTTTGGGATGATAGGTGAGAGTTGACCGTGGATATTGTATCCTAGCTGTCTAGAAACACATGACTGGTAGCAAACTCCCCTCTCTCCACACATCCGATGAACCCAAAGGAACGGCAGAGACCGATACAGTTTGGCTCCGGGAGTTGCCGATCAGCGTTGAACTCAGTGTAGGACTGCCTCAGGGACTCCCAGCTCCGGATCTTCCCCTCTGGGTTCGCTCCCGAAGCCTCCCACCCCCCCACCGCGAGCGGGTAGAGCGGAAGTTTGAGATCAGAGTTTTCCCCTCTCCCGGATGAGCCGCCAGCCACACCCGACGTGCCCCGCCCGCACAGAGCGACTGGTCTTAAGGCGCCAGTAACCCGCTTTTGCCCCTTCTCCTGCCAGTAGAAACGGTTCCGCCGGGCTTCATAGCTAAGCCACACGTGAAGGCCGGGAGATGGATTTGCTTGTCAGAGACTGTTTGAGGCACACGCCATTGGGAGCATTTAATATGTAGGGGAACTTTTTCCCATTACCAACTTCGTCTCTAACACATATTTCTGGTGTTTTTACCTTATTGATTTCTGTAAGTTATGTGTCTTTGGAACGGCTTTATCTATTAAGGAAGTTGTTCTTGATCCTGTGTTATTATGTCCAGACGGTTGTTCGATCTGTAATAATGGACCGGTCGTAATATAATTTTTGGCTCTCTAAAACTGGATCAAGCTTGTCTTCAATGAGATTGTATTTTCAAGCAAGATTTTGGTGAATGACGCTTGCGACTTGATAGTGCCTACGTGAGTAATCAGATTGAGTTAAACTGCTAGGGGATCCCGTGATGAGTTGAACTGTGCCTGGATTTTCTCGGCATTTTCGACATTTATCGTCTTGAATTTGTCGGTCGTTTGTTATGTATTTCTGATAATCTCTTTTTTGTGTGATAACCACCTGGTCCTGCGTTGCCACCAGGGACCCTCCCGTTTCTGGGAGGAGGTCTCCAGGCGTTCCACGCTTCCTTGTCGACAACTGGTCTGCTCGGATCGCGGGGATGTCTTCCATGGAGGGTCGTGCTCTTCCTTTGGTCAAATTTTTCTTCAATAGTGATAATGTCTTCGTTTTTCTTGCCTTTAAGTGGTGTGTACTTAGCAGAATTGCATATGCTGACGCGGAGTGCTGGACCCTGTTTTCATTGCTACAGTTGTGACCCTCGTTTTGGCTAGCAGCTTAATCTAGGGGATGATGGACCCTGGCCCGGCCAAACTTAATCTAGGGGATGATGGACCCTGGCCCGGCCAAACTTAATCTAGGGGATGATGGACCCTGGCCCGGCCAAACTTAATCTAGGGGATGATGGACCCTGGCCCGGCCAAACTTAATCTAGGGGATGATGGACCCTGGCCCGGCCAAACTTAATCTAGGGGATGATGGACCCTGGCCCGGCCAAACTTAATCTAGGGGATGATGGACCCTGGCCCGGCCAAACTTAATCTAGGGGATGATGGACCCTGGCCCGGCCAAACTTAATCTAGGGGATGATGGACCCTGGCCCGGCCAAACTTAATCTAGGGGATGATGGACCCTGGCCCGGCCAAACTTAATCTAGGGGATGATGGACCCTGGCCCGGCCAAACTTAATCTAGGGGATGATGGACCCTGGCCCGGCCAAACTTAATCTAGGGGATGATGGACCCTGGCCCGGCCAAACTTAATCTAGGGGATGATGGACCCTGGCCCGGCCAAACTTAATCTAGGGGATGATGGACCCTGGCCCGGCCAAACTTAATCTAGGGGATGATGGACCCTGGCCCGGCCAAACTTAATCTAGGGGATGATGGACCCTGGCCCGGCCAAACTTAATCTAGGGGATGATGGCCCCTGTCTTGGCCAAACTTAATCTAGGGGATGATGGACCCTGGCCCGGCCAAACTTAATCTAGGGGATGATGGACCCTGGCCCGGCCAAACTTAATCTAGGGGATGATGGACCCTGGCCCGGCCAAACTTAATCTAGGGGATGATGGACCCTGGCCCGGCCAAACTTAATCTAGGGGATGATGGACCCTGGCCCGGCCAAACTTAATCTAGGGGATGATGGACCCTGGCCCGGCCAAACTTAATCTAGGGGATGATGGACCCTGGCCCGGCCAAACTTAATCTAGGGGATGATGGACCCTGGCCCGGCCAAACTTAATCTAGGGGATGATGGCCCCTGTCTTGGCCAAACTTAATCTAGGGGATGATGGACCCTGGCCCGGCCAAACTTAATCTAGGGGATGATGGCCCCTGTCTTGGCCAAACTTAATCTAGGGGATGATGGACCCTGGCCCGGCCAAACTTAATCTAGGGGATGATGGCCCCTGTCTTGGCCAAACTTAATCTAGGGGATGATGGACCCTGGCCCGGCCAAACTTAATCTAGGGGATGATGGCCCCTGTCTTGGCCAAACTTAATCTAGGGGATGATGGACCCTGGCCCGGCCAAACTTAATCTAGGGGATGATGGCCCCTGTCTTGGCCAAACTTAATCTAGGGGATGATGGACCCTGGCCCGGCCAAACTTAATCTAGGGGATGATGGACCCTGGCCCGGCCAAACTTAATCTAGGGGATGATGGACCCTGGCCCGGCCAAACTTAATCTAGGGGATGATGGCCCCTGTCTTGGCCAAACTTAATCTAGGGGATGATGGACCCTGGCCCGGCCAAACTTAATCTAGGGGATGATGGCCCCTGGCCCGGCCAAACTTAATCTAGGGGATGATGGCCCCTGTCCCGGCCAAATTTAAGAAATCTCGTTTGTGTGGATGCTGTGTGATGTGTCCCCTGTTTCAAATCATTACCCCAAGATAACAAATGGTACACAATATGCGATTGAACGATTGAGCTTTGTAATTCTTAATCTGACTATAGGGTTAATAGAGAAACAAAAAAAATAGAAAAGGTCCCATTTGGAGCTCACAGTGTTGTCCATTTGTTTCTGTCGACCTCCTCCAAGCGCAGCTGACCCTCGGACCCTCGCTCCTGAGTCCACTCCCTCCGTTCGCGTCCACTCTCTTCATCGCTCCCTGACAAAAGACCGCGAAAATCCCTGCTCCCAGACACACAAGAAAGAACAACATCCCACTCATTGACTAAGATGCCCCATTATATCTAGTCATAACCCAAACATTGCTGCCACAGAGAAACCATTAACTCAGCAGTGAAGCATTACAGAGAGGCCATTACATTAGCAGTGAAACATTACAGAGGGGCCATTACATTAGCAGTGGAACCTTACAGAGAGGCCATTACATTAGCAGTAAAACATTACAGAGAGGCTATTACATTAGCAGTGGAACATTACAGAGGGGCCATTTCATTAGCAGTGGAACATTACAGAGGGGCCATTTCATTAGCAGTGGAACATTACAGAGGGGCCATTTCATTAGCAGTGGAACATTACAGAGGGGCCATTTCATTAGCAGTGGAACATTACAGAGGGGCCATTTCATTAGCCCCAGCAGTGAAATATTAAAGAGTGTTACACAAGCTTATCTGTAAAAGTTTTATCTGACTGTTGTTGTGCAGATTTTTAAAGTCTAGAATTCCTCTTCCTCCTTTTGTCCGAGGTAGTGTTAATCTAAACACATTCAAATGTACATAACGTTCCCTGAAAATTGTCATTTCAGTTCTTATTTTACTTTGTTAACTTTCCAGATCAATGTCAGTTATTATTATTAATAATAACTACTTTATGCTCCTTGGGGAAATGACTGTGTCCATTCACCCGACTTCTGCCCCTCAGAACTTTATATACTCCCGTCAGGGGAAAATGTACAGTGGCTTGTGTTGCTGGGGTGTGGGAGGGAACACGGAGAGAATTAGTAGACCTCAGACAGACAGTGCCAGAGGAGGGGACGGAACACTAATCCCTGTAGCCTTGACACGGCCCTGATCGCTGAGAACTCGCCTTGGGGTTCAACAAGCCAATGAGGAAGCAAAACGTGCATCAGCCTTTGAGTGCAAGTGTCAAATCGGGATTGGGTTCATCGTCAAAGTCGGGTACACGTGAAATTTGTTAACTTTGCAGTAGCAGGACAATGCAACACAGCATGATAGAGAAAATATGGAAATTACATTAAATATACATAAGGTTAAATTATATATTTAAAAATATATGTAGATTATAATGTACTATGTATATATTTATTTAATTTAACACACACTCACACTCACACACACACTCACTCACACTCACTCACTCACACTCACTCACTCACACACACACTCACACACACTCACTCTGCAATAAAAAAGCGGTTAGCTAGCGTCCATGGATTCAATGTCCACTCAGAAATCGGATGGCAGAGGGGAAGAAGCTGTTCCTGAATCATTGAGTGTGTGTCTTCAGGCTCCTGTACCTCCTCCCTGATGGCAGAGGGGAAGAAGCTGTTATTGAATCGCTGAGTATGTGTCTTCAGGCTCCTGTACCTCCTCCCTGATGGCAGAGGGGAAGAAGCTGTTATTGAATCGCTGAGTATGTGTCTTCAGGCTCCTGTACCCCCTCCCTGATGGCAGAGGGGAAGAAGCTGTTCCTGAATCGTTGAGTGTGTGTCTTCAGGCTCCTGTACCTCCTCCCTGATGGCAGAGGGGAAGAAGCTGTTCCTGAATCGCTGAGTGGGTGTCTTCAGGCTCCTGTACCTCCTCCCTGATGGCAGAGGGGAAGAAGCTGTTCCTGAATTGCTGAGTGTGTGTCTTCAGGCTCCTGTACCTCCTCCCTGATGGCAGAGGGGAAGAAGCTGTTCCTGAATCGCTGAGTGTGTGTCTTCAGGCTCCTGTACCTCCACCCTGATGGCAGAGGGGAAGAAGCTGTTCCTGAATCGCTGAGTGTGTGTCTTCAGGCTCCTGTACCTCCACCCTGATGGCAGAGGGGAAGAAGCTGTTCCTGAATCGCTGATTGTGTGTCTTCAGGCTCCTGTACCTCCTCCCTGATGGCAGCAATGAGAATACGGTGACGGGGATCCTTAATGACGGGCACCACCTTCTTGAATTGAATTAAATTGACTTTATTTCTTGCATCCTTCACATACATGAGAAGTGAAAATCTTTATGTTACACCTCCATCTAAACGTGCCATGTATAATCACAGTAATTTATAATAAATAGAACAGTCAGTGTAACTCAAATCAGCGTGAGTGCATCAGTCTGACGGCCTGGTGGGAGAAGCTGTCCCGGAGCCTGTTGGTCCCGGCTTTTATGCTGCGGTACCGTTTCCCGGATGGTGGCAGCTGGAAGTTTGTGGTTGGGGTGACTCGGGTCCCCAATGATCCTTCGGGCCCTTTTCACACACCCCTCTTTGTAAATGCCCTGAAAAGTAGGAAGTTCACATCCACAGATGCGCTGGGCTGTCTGCACCCCTCTCTGCAGAGTCCTGCGATTGAGGGAGGTACGGTTCCCGTACCAGGCAGTGATGCAGCCAGTCAGGATGCTCTCAATCGTTCCCCTGGAGAAAGTTCTTGGGGTTTGGTGGCCCACACCAAACTTCTTCAACTGTCTGAGGTGAAAGAGGCGCTGTTGTGCATTTTTCACCACACAGCCTTTTGTGTACAGACCACGTGAGGTCCTGTTTTCCCTCTCAACCCCAGATCCATTGACATCAGTCGGGGTTAGCCTGTCTCCATCCCTCCTGCAATCCACAACCGGCTCCTTTGTTTTTGCGACATTGAGGGAGGGGTCGTTTTCCTGACCGAGGCACAGCTCCATGAAGATGTCCGGGACACTAAGGAGGCTAGTGCCTGCGGTGGAGCTAAGTTTACAACTCTCTGCAGTTTCTTTCGATCCTGTGCAGTAGCACCCCCGCCCGCCACGGTGGTCACAGTCTGGGCAGAGCAACCGACCGAGCGAGGAGTGCAACAGGGTGCTGCCCCCCCCCCCCCCCCCCCCCCCCGTAGGATCAGTAGGACAGTGCAAAACATAAAGTTACTGTAACTTACAGAGAATGTATAACTATGCTGAAGAGGAATACTGAGATATTGTTCATAAGATATAGAAGTGGTATTGGGCCATTCTGCCCATCAAGTGTTCTACTATCCCATCCTGCTCACAGCACCCATTCTCCTGCCTTCACCCCGTAATCAGCCGTTTGGCTAAGATCGCGTGTCCGGGAGTTTGTGGACTGCTTGGAAATCAGTGGCGGAAGGGAAGAAGCTGTTCCTAACATTGAGTGTTTGTCTTCAGGCTTCTGTGCCTCCCCCCTGACGGTAGCAATGAGAAGAGGGTGACGGGTGGGGAGGGGGTCCTTAATGATGGACTGCCCTTCGGAGCTATCCTCAGTGGAGGGGAGGGCTGTGCCCATGACGGAGGGGAGATGGGCTCACAAACCTAGGCGGAACTTTCCGATCCTGTACATTGGAGCCCCCCCCCCCACCAGGTGCCAATGCCACTGGTCAGAATGCTCCCCCACCGTACATCTGTTTAAAAATAACTTGCTCTGGGGACATTCCATAACTCCCCCAGCTCCTGAGTAAGGGCTGATTTGTACAATTAATACAGGCTGTTGAGTGTTTGGAACATTGAGAAGTTCAGAGCAAATTTATTATCAAAGGACGTAGTGTTTATGTCAGCTGAGATCCACTTCCTCGTGGGCATTCACGGTGGAACAAGGAAATGCAATAGAGTCAGTGGAAAACTGCACACAGACAAAGACTGACACGCTGCCAATGGTTAGAGGGCAAACTGTGCTCAGACACGAGGAAAAAATAACAATTGGTAAGTAGTACTGAGAAAATGCGGTGCAGAGTCCTTGAAAGTGAGTCCATAGGTCACGGAGTCAGTTCAGAGTTGAAGTGAGGGAAGTTACCACCACTGGTTCAGGAGCATGATGGTTGAGGGGTGATAACTGTCCCTGAACCTGGTGGTGTGGGACCTGATGCTCGAGGGGTGATAACTGTCCCTGAACCTGGTGGTGTGGGACCTGATGGTTGAGGGGTGATAACTGTCCCTGAACCTGGTGGTGTGGGACCTGACAGTCGAGGGTTGATAACTGTCCCTGAACCTGGTGGTGTGGGACCTGATGGTTGAGGGGTGATAACTGTCCCTGAACCTGGTGGTGTGGGACCTGACGGTTGAGGGGTGATAACTGTCCCTGAACCTGGTGGTGTGGGACCTGATGGTTGAGGGGTGATAACTGTCCCTGAACCTGGTGGTGTGGGACCTGATGGTTGAAGGGTGATAACTGTCCCTGAACCTGGCGGTGAGGGACCTGATGGTTGAGGGGTGATAACTGTCCCTGAACCTGGTGACGTGGGACCTGATGGTTGATGGGTGATAACTGTCCCTGAACCTGGTGACGTGGGACCTGATGGTTGATGGGTGATAACTGTCCCTGAATCTGGTGGTGTGGGACCTGATGGTTGAGGGGTGATAACTGTCCCTGAACCTGGTGGTGCGGGACCTGATGGTTGAGGGTTGATAACCTGGTGGTGTGGGACCTGATGGTTGAGGGGTGATAACTGTCCCTGAACCTGGTGACGTGGGACCTGATGGTTGATGGGTGATAACTGTCCCTGAACCTGGTGACGTGGGACCTGATGGTTGAGGGTTGATAGCTGTCCCTGAACCTGGTGGTGTGGGACCTGATGGTCGAGGGGTGAGAACTGTCCCTGAACCTGGTGGTGTGGGACCTGATGGCTGAGGGGTGATAACTGTCCTTGAACCTGGTGGTGTGGGACCTGATGGTTGAGGAGTGATAACTGTCCCTGAACCTGGTGGTGTGGGACCTGATGGTTGAGGGGTGATAACTGTCCCTGAACCTGGTGGTGTGGGACCTGATGATTGAGGGGTGATAACTGTCCCTGAACCTGGTGGTGTGGGACCTCTCGGTCGAGGGTTGATAACTGTTCCTGAACCTGGTGACGTGGGACCTGATGGTTGAGGGTTGATAACTGTCCCTGAACCTGGTGACGTGGGACCTGATGGTTGAGGGGTCATAACTGTCCCTGAACCTGGTGGTGTGGGACCTGACGGTCGAGAGTTGATAACTGTCCCTGAACCTGGTGGTGTGGGACCTGATGGTTGAGGGGTGATAACTGTCCCTGAATCTGGTGGTGTGGGACCTGATGGTTGAGGGGAGATAACTGTCCCTGAACCTGGTGGTGCGGGACCTGATGGTCGAGGGGTCATAACTGTCCCTGAACCTGGTGGTGTGGGACCTGATGGTCGAGGTGTGATAACTGTCCCTGAACCTGTTGGTGTGGGACCTGATGGTCGAGGGGTGAGAACTGTCCCTGAACCTGGTGGTGTGAGACCTGATGGCTGAGGGGTGATAACTGTCCTTGAACCTGGTGGTGTGGGACCTGATGGTTGAGGGGTCATAACTGTCCCTGAACCTGGTGGTGTGGGACCTGACGGTCGAGAGTTGATAACTGTCCCTGAACCTGGTGGTGTGGGACCTGATGGTTGAGGGGTGATAACTGTCCCTGAACCTGGTGACGTGGGACCTGATGGTTGAGGAGTGATAACTGTCCCTGAACCTGGTGACGTGGGACCTGATGGTTGATGGGTGATAACTGTCCCTGAACCTGGCGGTGAGGGACCTGATGGTTGTGGGGTGATAACTGTCCCTGAACCTGGTTACTGGGACCTGATGGTTGATGGGTGATAACTGTCCCTGAACCTGGTGACGTGGGACCTGATGGTTGAGGGGTGATAACTGTCCCTGAACCTGGTGGTGCGGGACCTGATGGTTGAGGGTTGATAACTGTCCCTGAACCTGGTGGTGTGGGACCTGATGGTCGAGGGGTGAGAACTGTCCCTGAACCTGGTGGTGTGGGACCTGATGGCTGAGGGGTGATAACTGTCCTTGAACCTGGTGGTGTGGGACCTGATGGTTGAGGGGTCATAACTGTCCCTGAACCTGGTGGTGTGGGACCTGACGGTCGAGAGTTGATAACTGTCCCTGAACCTGGTGGTGTGGGACCTGATGGTTGAGGCGTGATAACTGTCCCTGAACCTGGTGACGTGGGACCTGATGGTTGATGGGTGATAACTGTCCCTGAACCTGGTGGTGTGGGACCTGATGGTTGAGGGGTGATAACTGATCCTGAACCTGGCGGTGAGGGACCCTGATGGTTGAGGAGTGATAACTGTTCCTGAACCTGGTGGTGTGGGACATGATGGTTGAGGGGTGATAACTGTCCCTGAACCTGGTGGTGTGGGACCTGATGGTTGAGGGGTGATAACTGTCCCTGAACCTGGTGGTGTGGGACCTGACGGTTGAGGGGTGATAACTGTCCCTGAACCTGGTGGTGTGGGACCTGATGTTTGAGGGGTGATAACTGTCCCTGAAGCTGGTGGTGTGGGACCTGAGGCTCCTGTACCTCCTTCCCGATGTCAGCAGCGAGTAGAGAGCGTGGTCCGGATGGTGGGGGGTCCTGGATGGTGCGGGGTGGGGGGTGGTCCTGGATGGTTGGGGGTTGGCGGGTGGTTTCCTTGATGATGGATTTTGCTTTCTTGAGGCAGTGCTCCTTGTGGATCTGTGTATTGTTTGGGATGGTCTGGTTAGTACCCACTACCGTTACTGAGGATTTTCCGCTCTCTCGTTTGATGGAGAACACTCAGTGTACGTTCTCTGTACGTGTGTTTGTGTGTGTGTGTGTGTGTGTGTGTGTATATACACGCACACACACATATACGTATATATATATATATATATATATATACACACACACACACACACACACACGCATATATATATATATATATAGTGAAACCGATTGAATGGTGAAAGGCCTTGATAGAGTGGATGTGGAAAGGAGGATGTTTGTGATGGTGGGAGAGTCTAGGTCCAGAGGACACAGCCTCAGAATAGTGGGGCGTCAATTTAGAAGGCATATGAAGAGGGATTTCTTAAGCCAGAGGGTGGTGAATCTGTGGAGTTCTTCACCACAGGCAGCTGTGTCCTTTGGGATATTTAAGGCAGAGGTTGATTGGTCAGGCCATGAAGGGATACAGGGAGAAGACAGGGGACTAAAGCTGAGAGGAAAAACGGACCGGCCATGATGAAATGACAGAGCAGACTCGATGGGCCAAATGGCCTAATTCTGCTCCTATCTCTCGTGGTGTTAAATATACGTAAAGACTTGGCCTCCAGAAGTGAAGGTGGTCTGTCCTGTTTCTACAAAACTAATGTGGCCTCAGCAGGAGGGAGAGAGAGATCGAGTTGACGGTAGTTCACATTAGACATTTTATGTAGTTATAATTGTGCTTTATAATTGTGTTTAGCTACTTTCGCTAATGTTTGTAAGTTTGTTTTTGTGTCAGAAGCCACGTAGGTAACATTGGGCTTTGGCGTTCCCACACGAGGCCACGCTGCCACCGGACAGGATGCTCTCCTGGAGTATTGTGTGCAGTTTTGGTCCCCTAATCAGAGGAAAGACATTCTTGCCATAGAGGGAGTACAGAGAAGGTTCACCAGATTGATTCCTGGGATGGCAGGACTTTCATATGAAGAAAGACTGGATCGACTAGGCTTATACTCACTGGAATTTAGAAGATTGAGTGGGGATCTTATTGAAACATATAAAATTCTAAAGAGATTGGACAGACTAGATGCAGGAAGATTGTTCCCGATGTTGGGGAAGTCCAGAACGAGGGGTCACAGTTTAAGGTTAAAGGGGAAGCCTTTTAGGACCAAGATGAGGGAAAACTTCTTCACACAGAGAGTGGTGAATCTGTGGAATTCTCTGCTACAGGAAACAGTTGAGGCCGGTTCATTGGCTGTATTTAAGAGGGAGTTAGATATGGCCCTAGTGGCTAAAGGGATCAGGGGGGATGGAGAGAAAGCAGGTACAGGGTTCTGGGTTCGATGATCAGCCATGATCATACTGAATGGCGGTGCAGGCTTGACGGACCGAATGGCCTACTCCTGCACCTATTTTCTATGTTTCTATGTCCACGAAACAAGAAAAGCCCCCGCTGAATGAATGAGCGGAAAACATTAGATCGTCCTCCCACACACAGGTGGCAAAAGCATCAACCTACCCCTCGGGGAAGAGCATCACCCCCTCCCACCACCCCCACGCAAGAAATAGCTCAAACCCCAAAGAGACCATGAGGTAGTGCAGTGGTCCCCAACCAACGGGCCGCGGACCGGTACCGGGCCGATATGGAACGATACGAGTCAGCTGCACCTTTCCTCACTCCCTGTCACGCCCACTGTTGAACTTGAACACACGCGAGGTCACCAGTCGCCGAAGCGCAGTGACGCCCTCGCGCCGGGGGATCGCCGGTTGGCCTCGGGTCACCGGCCGGCGGGAAGCACCGTTGCTACTGGCCCGTGTGCGCGGGGAACCCGGGGCTAAAATATTCACAGACGACCTAATTCGGGCTCGGGGTTCCGCAAGTAGCAGAGCAGCTCGAGCCAAACTTTCGTCAGCTGCTCTCTCCAGACTGCGACCGCCGCAGCCTCGGTACGGGGACCTCCGGTCCTTACCTTGTCCTCTCACTGGTGTGTTGTCATGATTTTATATGTTCATATGGGGAAAATAAGCGCTGTGTGTTTAATATCCAAGCATTACTTAAAATGTTATGATGCTATTGACTTATCAGTGTGTTATAATTGACTTCACTATATTCATGCGGGGAAAATATGGGCTGTGTGTTTAATATTAAATTCGTTAGATAAACCCTTTTAGAAACGAAATTGAGTGTATTAGCCGCTTATAAGTGACTTATAGTTGACTCATCACCTATAGTCCGATCGTGATTAACACCCCCACCACCCCCAGTTGGCCAGTCCACAAGAATATTGTCAATATTAAACCGGTCCGTGGTGCTAAAATGGTTGGTGACCCCCCGAGGTAAAGTGCATAGAAAATCCACTGTTCTCCCCAACGAGGGAGAGTGAGGTACCGCCCCCGCCACAGCGAGCGAGGGACCTACAGACCGCTGCTTATTTTGACTGCAGCTCGCAGCCTCCCGCGACGCTTCAGTCCGCGGCACCGACGTGGAATCGGTACTTCCACGGGGCCGCGCCCCGGAGGCGCCCGTCTTCCCGGCCGCTGCTGGAGATGTCAAAAGCGCCAGGCCGCTCGGCGAGCGGGAACCCGCCGCCGTGCCGAACCGCAGTTTGAGTGCAGCTGTAGCTCACGGACTCCGACAGGACCCTGGCCACCTCGAAAAGGAGAGACATTAAAGAGAAGATTGAAAACTGTTTTGCCGACGGACTGGGAGAAGTCACCCTCTGGTGCCATTTTTAGCTCCTCCCCCTCCTGATTAGATAGTCAACATTTTGGGAAGATGCCTGAGTATAAGTTAAAAAGTTAAAGTCTGTCCCGAGCCTTATAGGTTCATCAGTTTCTGGTGCTTGTGCAGGTTTCCGTGGCGTGAAGCGACTGAGAGTACGAGACTCCCCCCAGATAGGACGCCTGTCTATCGTGAGGGTAACCCCCAGCATTTTGACAGTACCCATTTTCAGCTGGGTGGACTGGAGCAGTGTGTGGTTAAGTGTGCCTTGGACACAACACGCTGCCTCGGCTGGGGCTCGAACTCACGAGCTTCAGATCGCTAGTCCGGCACCTTAACCACTTGGCCGCGCGCCACCCTGCATATATAAGTCCATTAGAAATCCGAGAGGTGGCATTTTTGACAAGCACGGAGTACCGGCGGGGTTTGACAGCGCGGATGTGTCGGGGCTGACGTTCCCACTGGGCTGGGCTGGCCGGAAACACAGGGTGCGCTGCCTGGAAAGGAAGGGTGCGAACATTTGGGATGAGGCAAAGTTCCTGCGGGCGGAGGCCACCGGGCAGATCCCAGACAGAACTGGCTGCCGACGCGGGGGAAGGCAAACGCTGGAAACTGGAGCCACCCACGGTTTGTTGGAGGGACTCAACGAGCCAGCAGCATCCGCGCAGGGAAATGTGCCGCGAGTCCGAATCTCGTTTACCGTCACAGACATATAACGTGATTTTCTTTTTTTTTGTTTCTGGCAGTACATAAAATAACTATACATTACAATAAGAATGTACCTTTAAAACATAAATAGTGCAGAAAGAGCTTCCCGTCCTTTCACCTTATTCTAGATAAAGATGGCGCCAGCGTCCAACGCGACCGAGAGCGACATCCTCCAGACGGTTCACAACGCTGTCTCCTTCTTTCAAACGTGGTTCTGCTACTGTCGGGGCCAATGATCAACATCTCGATGGTCTGTTTCCAGGCCGGTCAAGCGATCTGACGCTTTGCATCCTCCGGAGGAAAGGAAAGGGTGTTCATCAAGTCAAGTCTATTGTCATTTAACTATATACACGTATACCGTCAAACGAGATGATGTTTCTTTGAACCAGGGTGTAAGGCACAGTAGTACTCTCAATGCACAGTAACTGATGAAAGTAAGGATAATATCTTTACATGAATTACTCATCAATAGACAAACTGAAGTGCATAAACTAAATATTGTCAGGTACGGAACAGATTAGCCGGTGACACTTCGAATGCGATGTGGCAGGGGTTCAGAAGCCTGACGGCCTGAGGGAAGAAACTGTTTCCCATCCTGACCGTTCTTGTCTTTATGCATCGGAGTCTCCTGCCCGACGGTAGAAAGTCAGAGAGGATGCAATTAAAATCATAAGATATAGGAGCAGAATTGGGCCGTTCGAGTCCGTTGGGGGAGGGAGGGGGCGGCTGATTGCCTCGACGTGCCAAGCCGTGGACAGGGCTCTCTGCGGTTTCTCGCGGCCCCGTGCTGAGCCGGGATGCGTCCGGGTTGGGTGGTCGCTGTGCCGCATTAAAAGCTGCGGGCTGGCGGTCGCGGCCGGACTCCGATCGGCCTGCGTCAGACGGGGGCAACGTGTGTGTGTGTGTGTGCGTGCCTACGTAACTACTCTGACTGCGTGCCCGTTTGACTGCTCTCTCTACTGGTGGCATCTCCTTCGTACACAGTACACTCCCTTCAACTGCAACATAGACAGCTCCCACGAGTGGCGAGTAACTAACTCCACCGTACCAGCACTGAAACCCTCTCCGACAATGAACTGGAGTTTATAAGCAACTAATTTTTGGTCACCAATTTACAGGAAGGATATTAATAAGGTTGAAAGAGTGCAGAGGTGGTTTACAAGGATGTTGCCGGGACTTGAGAAACTGAGTTACAGAGAAAGGTTGAATAGGTTAGGACTTTATTCCCCGGAGCATAGGAGAATGAGGGGAGATTTGATAGAGGTGTATAAAATTATGATGGGTATAGATAGAGTGAATGCAAGCAGGCTTTTTCCACTGAGGCCAGGGGAGAAAAAAACCAGAGGACATGGGTTAAGGGTGAAGGGGGAAAAGTTTAAAGGGAACATTGGTGGGGGGCTTCTTCACACAGAGAGTGGTGGGAGCGTGGAATGAGCTGGTAAATGTGGGCTCACTTTTAACATTTAAGAAAAACTTGGACAGGTACGTGGATGAGAGGGGTATGGAGGGATATGGCCCAGGTGCAGCTCAGTGGGACTAGGCAGAAAAATGGTTCGGCACAGCCAGGAAGGGCTGAAAGGCCTGTTTCTGTGCTGTAATGTTCTATGGTTCTCTTTGAATTTCTAACTCATTGATGACTCTATAATGAGCAGTAATTTGTGTTTTTAAAAAAAAGTCTAAAATAATCTAATAATCAGGTTTATTGTCAAAGGTTTAATAAGTGTGACCCTGTCTTGGATGTCTCTCTTGCGATCGCAAGGCCCTGTTGGATGTAATAAAAGCCACAGGCCTGTTTACCCCGTTCGGTGGTGAGACGGGCGGCGAGGCAGCCGCGTGGCCTCAGTTGTGGCGAGGTCTCGGCCCCAAACTGCGGGCTTGCAGTCCAGCTGAGACAAAACCCGGAGGCAGTGTTAGGGGGGGGGGGGGGGGGGGCTGGCTTCTCCCATCAGTGCTGCCCTCTAGTGTTTGTCTGGCAGAAGGACAGGCTAGGAGTTGTACCATCAATTTGCATCTCGCTCAGGGACTTGGACTATACGTGCGTTTTCTTGTGTAACGATTTGTGTATGTGTGTTTTTTTTTACTCTAACAATTTTGAATGTATGTTTTTGCACCTGTCCCATTCGACTGTATCCATGTCCGATTCACATTCAAATTCAGTTTATTGTTATTTATAAACCACAAATACAATGCAGTTAAAAAATGAGAATGATATCCTGAAAAAGCACAAAACAGACCACACAAGAAAAACCACATAACGTTTGGTAATCCCCAATCCAGAGTCTGGAGAGGCTGCTGCGTATCGATATCGCGCTACCATCTTAGCGCGTTCCCCGGAAAGGAGCTCCAAACCCACCAGACAAAACTAAAGCTACAAGACCTACACAAAACCACATAGTTACATATAGTTAGAGTTAACATACAGTTTCAACAGTGCAGACAATACCATAATTGATAAAAGGCTAACTGACAAAGACTACATAATTATAACACATAGTTTCTACAGTGCAAAGTAATACGTAATCTGATAAAGGGCAGACCGTGGGCACGGTAAATGAAAGTCTCGAAGTCCCCGACAGCCCGTCATCTCACGCAGACGGTAGAAGGAAGGAAAACTCTTCCTGCCGTGAACCTCCAGCGCCGCAGCTTCCCGATGCAGCCTCTGGGAGCCCCGACCACAGCCAACTCCGAGTCTGTCCGAAAACTTCGAGCCTCCGACACCGAGCGCCATCTCTGCCGAGCACTTCGACCCCGGCCCCGGCCGCCAAGCGACAGGCAAAGCCGAGGATTCGGGGCCTTCCTCTCCGGAGATTTCTCGATCGCACAGTAGCAGTGGCAGCGAAACGGGCATGTCCAAAGTTTCACCAGATGTTCCTCCGTGCTTCTCACGTCCGTCTCCATCAAGTCAGGATTGTGCACGGCTTCCTACTTGACAGATGACAGATATTCATCCCGGAGTGGCTGCTGCACGCTGCGTCGCGCCGCCATCTTGAAGTCTGGCCTGGATGATAATTAATCTCGGTTTGATTTGATTTTGATATCCAATACAGAGCCTGAAATTCTTCCTCTTCACAGACACCCACAAAGTAAAAAAAAGCCACAGAATGAACGATAGAAAGATCAAAGACAAGAAGCCCCCCCCCCTTTTGCCAGAGCAGCAGCAAATTGCATTGACCCCCCCCCCCCCCCACCAAAGTTCCAGAGTCTGTCATTACTACAGTGCACAAACCAACACTTACTGTCTCACCAGAGGGGGAGGGAGGTCACTCCTGTGACAGCGAGAGCAGAGTTGCTGTTCCGATGTCGCTTCTCCCCGCCCGTCCCCGAGGACCTCGCCAGAGAAAGAGAGCGCGAGGGATTGCTCAGGTACGAGGGTCCAACCAGCGGTGGTGTCAGCCAGCGATGGGCAAAGACACCGCCTGCCGTCTGGCTCTTCCAGTCTTGATGATTCAGATCGCGTTTATTAAAGTACGTACGCGGTGTTCGTCCTCCCCGCGGGCTGCCAGGAAACGAAGAAAACCATGGAAACCGTTCAGAGAGAAACATCAAACCCCCAACGCGCAACAAAAAAAGCAAAAAATAAAGTGAGAAGCACAGAATATAACGTGAGAAGCACCGAAACGTTGAGTCAGCGCGGCTGTTGGAGGCCCCTGTACTCTCCCCTTCCCCCTCCAACCGCCCCCCCCCCCGCTGTTGTCCTCGGGTTGGGGCAACTTGAATAAGCGGCGCTGCAGATGGTAACTTTGAAACCGCGCGCTCTTGCTCTCCCTCTCGTCTGTTCAGTTCAATTTCAGTTTATTGTCATTTAGAAACCACAACTGCAATGCAGTTTGAATAATGAGACAATATTCCTCCAGAACGATATATCAAAAACACGTGACAAAACAGACGACACCAAAAAGATCCACATAACGTTTGGCAATCCCCAAATCCAGAGTCCGGAGAGGCTGCTGCGTATTAATATCGTGCTATCATCCTCGCGCATTCCCCGGAAAGGAGCTCCAAACCCACCAGACAAAACAAGACTACCCAGACACACCAAGTCAGGAGACCAACTCAAACCAAAGCACCCAACAAACCAAAAACTAAAGCTACAAGACCTACACAAAACCATATACTTACATATAGTTATAGTTAACATATAGTTACAACAGTGCAGACAATACCATAATTGATTTAAAAAAAAACAGACCTTGAGCACAGTAAAGATAGTCCAAAGATGTTAAAAGACTATAAGCTCGAAAGAAACCACCACACAGTTTCCACAAGTCCTCAGGGTCCCGATGGACTCGTCATCCCACGCAGGCGGCAGAAGGGAATACCCCCGCTGTGGACTTCCACGGTGCTGCCGGACCCAGCCACTGACACTAACAGAGCCCAGGTTGCATGAGTGAATAAAACCAAAGATATTTGCACAATAGATAGTCACTGTTCAGAAATTAGGCTATATTAACAATGGTTTGCTTATTTCAGTATATTTGTAGGATAGCTTGAATGTGACTTCAATCTACATATAGACTGGGTTGAACCAAATTGGTAAGGGTGCTGAGAAAGAGGATTTCATTGAATGTATGCGGGATGGTTTTCTGAACCAACATGTCGAGGAACCAACTAGAGAGCAGGCCATTCTAGATTGGGTATTGAGCAATGAGGAAGGGTTAGTTAGCAATCTTGTCGTGCGAGGCCCCTTGGGTAAGGGTGACCATAATATGGTGGAATTCTTCATTAAGATGGAGAGTGACATAGTTAATTCAGAAACAAAGGTTCTGAACTTAAAGAAGGGTAACTTTGAAGGTATGAGATGTGAATTAGCTAAGATAGACTGGCAAATGATACTTCAAGGGTTGATGGTGGATATGCAATGGCAAGCATTTAAAGATCGCATGGATGAACTACAACAATTGTTCATCCCAGTTTGGCAAAGGAATAAACCAGGGAAGGTAGTGCACCCATGGTTGACAAGGGAAATTAAGGATAGTATCAATTCCAAGGAAGAAACATACAAATTAGCCAGAAAAAGTGGCACACCTGAGGACTGGGAGAAATTCAGAGACCAGCAGAGGAGAACAAAGGGCTTAATTAGGAAAGGGAAAAAAGATTATGAGAGAAAGCTGGCAGGGAACATAAAAACTGACTGTTAAAGCTTTTATAGATACGTGAAAAGAAAAAGATTAGTTAAGACAAATGTGGTCCCTTACAGTCAGAAGCAGGTGAATTGATCATGGGGAACAAGGACATGGCAGACCAATTGAATAACTACTTTAGTTCTGTCTTCACTAAGGAGGACATAAATAATCTTCCGGAAATAGGGTACCGAGGGTCTAGTGAGATGGAGGAACTGAGGGAAATACATGTTAGTCGGCAAGTGGTGTTAGGTAAATTGAAGGGGTTAAAGGCAGATAAATCCCCAGGGCCAGATGGTCTGCATCCCAGAGTGCTTAAGGAAGTAGCCCAAGAAATAGTGGATGCATTAGTGATAATTTTTCAAAACTCCTTAGATTCTGGATTAGTTCCTGAGGATTGGAGGGTGGCTAATGTAACCCCACTTTTTAAAAAAGGAGGGAGAGAGAAACCGGGGAATTATAGACCGGTTAGTCTGACATCGGTGGTGGGGAAAATGCTAGAGTTGGTTATCAAAGATGTGATAACAGCACATTTGGAAAGAGGTGAAATCATCGGACAAAGTTAGCATGGATTTGTGAAAGGAAAATCATGTCTGACAAATCTTATAGAATTTTTTGACGATGTAACTAGCAGAGTGGATAGGGGAGAACCAGTGGATGTGGTATATTTGAATTTTCAAAAGGCTTTTGACAAGGTCCCACACAGGAGATTAGTGTGCAAACTTAAAGCACATGGTATTGGGGGTATGATATTGATGTGGGTAGAGAATTGGTTGGCAGACAGGAAGCAAAGAGTGGGAGTAAACGGGACGTTTTCAGAATGGCAGGCAGTGACTAGTGGGGTACCACAAGGCTCAGTGCTGGGACCCCAGTTGTTTACAATATATATTAATGATTTAGACAAGGGAATTAAATGCAGCATCTCCAAGTCTGCGGATGACACAAAGCTGGGCGGCGGTGTTAGCTGTGAGGAGGATGCTAAGAGGATGCAGGGTGACTTGGATAGGTTAGGTGAGTGGGCAAATTCATGGCAGATGCAATTTAATGTGGATAAATGTGAGGTTATCCACTTTGGTTGCAAGAACAGGAAAACAGATTATGATCTGAATGGTGGTTGATTAGGAAAAGGGGAGGTGTAACGAGACCTGGGTGTCATTGTACACCAGTCATTGAAAGTGGGCATGCAGGTACGGCAGGCAGTGAAAAAGTATGTTGGCATTCATAACAAGAGGATTCGAGTACAGGAGCAGGGAGGTTCTACTGCAGTTGTACAAGGCCTTGGTGAGACCACAGCTGGAGTATTGTATTCTGAGGAAAGACATTCTTGCCATAGAGGGAGTACAGAGAAGGTTCACCAGATTGATTCCTGGGATGGCAGGACTTTCATATGAAGAAAGACTGGATCGACTAGGCTTATACTCACTGGAATTTAGAAGATTGAGGGGGATCTTATTGAAACATATAAAATTCTAAAGGGATTGGACAGGCTAGATGCAGGAAGATTGTTTCCAATGTTGGGGAAGTCCAGAACGAGGGGTCACAGTTTAAGGATAAAGGGGAAACCTTTTAGGACCGAGATGAGGAAAAACTTCTTCACACAGAGAGTGGAGAACCAGTGGAATTTGCTACAGGAAAGTTGAGGCCGGTTCATTGGTTATATTTAAGAGGGAGTTAGAAATGGCCCTTGTGGCTAAAGGAATCAGGGGGTATGGAGAGAAAGCAGGTACAGGGTTTTGAGTTGGATGATCAGCCATGATCATACTGAATGGCGGTGCAGGCTCGAAGGGCCGAATGGCCTACTCCTGCACCTATTTTCTATGTTTCTATGTAAGAGGAAAGGTCTATGTGAGCGGGAAGGGTTAGATTGGTCTTAGAGGAGGTTCAAAGGTCGGCAGATAACGGTTTTCCATACTGTTCTGTACTTTCGATGTTCCACTTAACACTTCACTCTGATATTGTCGTACTTCCTTCTCTCTCCATGCACCATGTAACGATCTGATTGTCACTGTGACAATAATAAATTATAATCTTTAAAGTAACTACAGTAAATCTGGATCAGTTCTCCCTGAATCAGGGAGGAGGGACAGGAGCCCGAAGACCCACAACTACAATCGTTTGTAGTTCCATTTACTATCCGAGAATATGTACAGTCTAGAACCTGGAATTCTTACTCTTCACAGACACCTGCAAAACAGAGAGGGGAAAAAACCCCAAAAGAACGAATGACAGAAAGGTTTAGAACCCCAAAGCCCTCCCCCCCCCACACAGCAGCAGCAGCAAAGCATCGATCCTTCCCCCCCATTTGTTCCTGCAGAAAGCATCATCCCCCCCCCCCATCACCACCCACCATGCGAACAACCGCAAAGCCCCCAAAGTGACCATGCTCCAATCAAAAGCCTTTGCTTACCCGACAAATTTGACATCCCACAGGAGGGAGGGAGACAGAGTTCAGAGGCCCCCGATCGTCCGCGACACCGGCGAGGCGTCGGGCTGCCCGCGGGGCCGCCGTGAAGGCCCGCGGTTTGAGCGCAGCTGGAGATCTCGGACTCCGACAGGACCCCAGCCACCTACAAGGGGAAAGAAGCGACACTGGAGGAAGTATTCAGGAACAGTTCTTCCCCTCGGGGAGGAGGTATAGGAGCCTGAGAACCCACTGTTAATTCTTCCCCTCCACCATCAGATTTCTGAATGGTCCATGAACACTACTGTGTTGATTCCTTTTTCTGTAAAGATTAGTCTTATTGGACAGATGTACATCGAAACATACGGTACAATGTAAAGTACGTCACATGCACCCAATTGCCCACCGTTGAGAACATCTACCATAAACGCTGCCCGGGCAGGGCGAGAAGCATTATCAAGGATGCATCTCACCCTAACCATGGACATTTCACTCTCCTCCCATCCGGTAGAGGCTACAGGAGCCTCTGCTCCCGCACCAGCAGGCACAGGAAGAGCTTCTTCCCTGAGGCTGTGACCCTGCTGAACCTCACATCACAGCGCTAAGCAGTATTACACCCATATTGGACTGTCTCAGTACTTTTATATTTGTGTGCTGTAGCTCCTACTTGTTATTCACAGTTATTTTGTAAATAACACCATTCTTTGCATTTCTGGTTCGATGCTAACTGCATGCTTGGTATCTGTGCTCGGCACGACGACAATAAAGTTGAATCTAATCTAATCTAATCTAATTCTTGTCAACGACCAACACCCAAGGATGTGCTGAGGAGCGCAAAAGTTTTCTTTTACTGTTACTCTGTTTGTGCGGGTTTTTTTATTGTCAGGGCGGACTAGTGGTCGCGGGAGACCTGCGCTGGGTTGCACTGAGCGGAACTCTATCACCGTCTTTGTGGTTTGGTGTTTTGCATTCAGTCCTTTCTATTGCCCTTTGCGTGATTTGATTTTTTTTCTCTCTCTCTCACTTTGAGGGGGTTGATGTTCTCCTGTAAACGGACCCATTGGCTTTTCCCCGTTCCGTGGCCGCCTGTGTGCAAGGCGAGTCGCGGGGTTGTGACCACGCGCGCACTTTGAACCCTCTAAATGCCGCCACGTTCCTGGTGCCGGCGCAACCTGCCCACGGCTCGCTGACCTTCACTGGTACACCTGTGGGTCGCGGGGAGGGGGGTAGACCGGGGCGCCCGGGGGAAACCCGCGCGGTTGTGGTGAGGAACGTACGAGGTCCCTACAGACAGAGGCAGGAAATGAATCCCTATTGCTGGCACCGTAGGGCGTTACGATGACCGCTACGATCCCGCTGCGGGCTGAGGCGGGGGAGTGCTGACTTCGGACAGTTGTCCAGGGACGGCTGCTTCCGGGGAATCGCGTCCGGACTAACAGAAGGATAGGTCGTGATTGGTCTGACCGAGCTCGCGGCCGGAAGTCCTGTGCCTCGCTGCCGGCTCGGTGAGGCGCCCGACATGTCAGGGGTACTGGAAAGGACTAACGCACAAATGCTTAGCGCCGCACACTGGGAAAACGGAAGCAAAACCCCGGTTCGGTTCTGGGCTCGGGCGCTGGGCCTGGAGTCTGGACAATCTCCCCGAGGCTGTGTGGATTTTCTCTGGGTGCCCCAGTTGTCTCCCTTGGTGGGGGGGGGGGGGAGGATCGGTAGGAAGGCGGAGGGCTGAATGGGTTGCAGGAAAGTTACGTTGAGGGGGGAGTGGGCTAGCAGGGCCTCGATGGGCCGAGTGGAAAGGGCAGAGCAAACTAATCCTCGCGTTCTTGTCCGCCCCAGGTTTCCTGCAGATGCCGACTGTACAATGGACGCACAGCATCACCCCAGGTGAGTTTCTGGGGGCGGGGGAGCTCCCACGAGCTGGACGTCGGGGAGGGGGAGGGCTGTCTCGGGGCTCCTTTGCTCACCGGGCTTCTTGTCCTCTCCCTCCAGCCCCGCCCTACATCCGGATCCTGGAGCAGCCCAAGCAGCGGGGCATGCGGTTCCGGTACAAATGCGAGGGCCGCTCGGCGGGTAGCATCCCCGGTGAGAAGAGCACAGACAGCACGCGGACGTACCCAGCCATCGAGGTGAGTGCCCCCCCATCCGCGCTTAACCACTTTGCACTGAGCCGTGGGTACCACGCCCTCTCTGGCCCAAGTGGAAATTAGTCCAGGACCAGCCTATTGGCTCGGGGTGTCTGACACTCCGAGGGAGGAGTTGTAAAGTTTGATGGCCACAGGCAGGAATGACTTCCTATGACGCTCAGTGTTGCATCTCGGTGGAATGAGTCTCTGGCTGAATGTACTCCTGTGCCTAACCAGTACGTTATGGAGTGGATGGGAGTCATTGTCCAAGATGGCATGCAACTTGGACAGCATCCTCTTTTCAGACACCACCGTCAGAGAGTCCAGTTCCACCCCCACAACATCACTGGCCTCATGAATGAGTTTGTTGATTCTGTTGGTGTCTGCTACCCTCAGCCTGCTGCCCCAGCACACAACAGCAAACATGATAGCACTGGCCACCACAGACTCGTAGAACATCCTCAGCATCGTCCGGCAGATGTTAAAGGACCTCAGTCTCCTCAGGAAGTAGAGACGGCTCTGACCCTTCTTGTAGACAGCCTCAGTGTTCTTTGACCAGTCCAGTTTATTGACCATTCATATCCCCAGGTATTTGTAATCCTCCACCATGTCCACACTGACCCCTTGGATGGAAATGGGTCACCGGTGCCTCAGCCCTCCTCAGATCCACCACCAGCTCCTTAGTCTCCTTCACATTAAGCTGCAGATGATTCTGCTCACACCATGTGACAAAGTTTCCCACCATAGCCCTGTACTCCCCCTCATCTCCCTTGCTGATGCATCCAACTATGGCAGAGTAATCAGAAAACTTCTGAAGATGGCAGACTCTGCGCAAGAATCTGTAGAACTCAACCTACCGGGGGTGCTGTTGCCTGGATAAGATGTGGTGGTGTTGTGGATAGTGTAGAGGATTGTCAAAGATTGCAGAGAGACATTGATAGGATGCCGAAGTGGGATGAGAAGTGGCAGATGGAGTTCAACCTGGAGAAGTGTGAGGTGGTACACTTCGGAAGGACAAACTCCAAGGCAGAGTACAAAGTAAATGGCAGGATACTTGGTAGTGTGGAGGAGCAGAGGGATCTGGGGTTACATGTCCACAGATCCCTGAAAGTTTCCTCACAGTTAGACAGGGTAGATAAGAAAGCTTATGGAGTTTAAGAGTTGCGATGTAATGATGCAGATCTGTAAAACTCTGGTTAGGCCACACTTGGAGTACTGTGTCCAGTTCTGGTCGCCTCACTATAGGAAGGATGTGGAAGCATTGGAAAGGGTACAGAGGAGATTTACCAGGATGCTGCCTGGTTTAGAGAGTAAGGATTATGATCAGAGATTAGGGAGCTAGGAAGATGAGAGGAGACAAGATATTAAGAGGAATAGATAGAGTGGACAGCCAATGCCTCTTCCCCAGGGCACCACTGCTCAGTACAAGAGGACATGGCTTTAAGGTAGGGGGAGGGAAGTTCAAGGGGATATTAGAGGAAGGTTTTTCACTCAGAGAGTGGTTGGTGTGTGGAATGCACTGCCTGAGTCAGTGGTGGAGGCAGACACACTAGTGAAATTTAAGAGACTATAGACAGGTATATGGAGGAATTTAAAGTGGGGGGTTATATGGGAGGCAGGGTTTGAGGGTCGGCACAACATTGTGGGCCAAATGGCCTGTACCGTGCTGTATTGTTCTTAGTTCTTTGGAACATCTAGCACCTGAGGTGCAACGCAAAAAATCTTCCCACTGTTGGAGAAGGACCCGCAGAATTGTTCCTCACTGTCCCGGGACTGGCATTGACCCCCCCCCCCCCAACCCCCCCCAAAGCTGCACAGTGGCACAACAGTAAGAGCCACTGCCTCTTTCCGATAATTCAGTGACCAAATTCGGCCTCACCAATGCCTTGTACAATTTTAACATTGCATCCCAACTCCTATACTCAATGCTCTGATTTATAAAGGCCAGCGTACCAAAAGTTTTCTTCACCACCCTATCCACATGAGATTCCACCTTCTGGGAACTATGCGCCATTATTCCTAGATCACCCTGTTCTACTGCATTCCTCAATGCCCTACCATTTACCACGTATAAGAGGATGAAGGGGAATTTCTTTAGCCAGAGGCTGGTGGATCTGTGGAGTTCATTACCATAGTTGGCTGGGGAGGGCACCATTTTCTATATTTAAAGCAAGGTTCTTGATTAGTAAGGGCCCCAAAGGTTACAGGGAGAAGGCAGGAGACTGGGGTTGAAAGGGACAATAAATCAGCCATGATGGAATAGCAGAGCAGACTCAATGGGCTGAATGGCCTAACTCTGTTTCTATGTTTTATGGTCTTATGGTCTAAAAGCTTTGAACCCTTCTGCTATTTTTGTAAACTGCCAACCAGTCTTGGTTTTGGCCTTCCTGGATGTCCCGGATGATGACCCCCATCTCGAAGGTCATCCCTTCTTCCTGCCACCAGCAAGAACCGGAATCAGGGTTAATATCTCCGGCACGTGTTGTGAGCTCTGTTAACTTTGTGGCAGCGGTACAATGCGATGCACGATAAATATAGAGAAATTACAGTAAGTATATATTTGCATATTAACGTTAAATTAAAAATGGAGCCAAAAACAAAAATAAAAAGTGGTGAGGTAGTGCTCGTGGGTTCAGTGTCCATTCAGAAATCGGACGGCAGAGGGGAAGAAGCTGTTCCTGAATCGTTGAGTGTGTGTCTTCAGACTCCTGTACCTCCTCCCTGATGGCAGAGGGGAAGAAGCTGTTCCTGAATCGCTGAGTGTGTGTCTTCAGGCTCCTACACCTCCTCCCTGATGGCAGAGGGGAAGAAGCTGTTCCTGAATCGTTGAGTGTGTGTCTTCAGGCTCCTGTACCTCCTCCCTGATGGCAGAGGGGAAGAAGCTGATCCTGAATCGTTGAGTGTGTGTCTTCAGGCTCCTGTACCTCCTCCCTGATGATAGCCATGAGACGAGGGCACGTCCTGGGTAATGGGGGTCCTTAATGATGGACGCTGCCTTTCTGAGGCACCGCTCCTTGAAGATGTCCTGGATACGATGGAGGCCGCTGCCCGTGATGGAGCTGACTGAGTTTACAACTCTCTGCAGCTCACTTCGATCCTGTGCTGTAAACCCCCCCTCCCCCCCATACCAGACAGTGATGCGGGCGGTCAGAATACTCACCAGGGTACGTCTAGAAGTTTTCAAGTGTTTTAGGTAACAAACCAAATCTCAAATATTGGGTGGGGGAGTTAATTGCTGCCTCCCCCCCCCCCCCGCCCCAAGTGTGTGAGTGAGGGGTAGGAGTCCAGATTTGATCTGATGGGAGGGAAGACTGGAATGACTGGATGGGTGAACGGTGTGTTGTGAGATGCGGGATTGGCTTTGTTTAGCGTGTCTACCCCCCCGTGGGTAAGAAGGTGAATTAAAGACGCTGTGGAGTGTCGGCTGGCCGTTCCGGAGACGGGGCTGAGCGGCTGGGCGACCTGCAGATGGTCGTTGGCCGGGACTCCACGGTAGCGTGACCCGCCGCCAGATTTTGCTAAAGCAGGCGACGCAGTCAAGGGAGTCACAGCGCAGAAGCAGGCCCTTTGGCCCATCTAGCCTGTGCTATTTAACCTCCCATCGACCTGAACCGGGACCACGCCCCTCCCATCCATGTACCTATCCAAACTTCTGTTAAACGCCGAGACCAAGCTCCTGTGCACCACTTGGCAGCTCGTTCCACTCTCTCTGAGTGACAAGTTTTCCCTCATGTTCCCCTTAAACTTTTCACCTTTCACCCTTGAGCTCTGGTTGTAGTCCCACCCAACCTCAGTGGAAAAAGCCTGCTTGCATTTACCCTATTGATACCCCTCATGATTTTGTATACCTCCATCAAATCTCCTCTCAGTCCTCTACGTTCTAAGGAATAAAGTCCTAACCTGTTCATTCTTTCATTATAACTCAGGTCCCCCAGACCCGGCAACATTCTTGTAAATTTTCTCTGCATCTTTCAACCTTATTTACATCTTTCCTGTAGGTCGGTGACCAAAACTGTACACAATACTCCAAATTAGGCCTCGCCAACGTCTTGTACAACATAACATCCCATCCTCTGTACTCAGTACTTTGATGTACGACAGTCAGGTTGTTGTTACATTGCTGTTTGTGGGATCTTACCGTTCCCATGACAGGCTTGGAGTATTTGGTTCAGTTTTGATCGCCCTGCCGCGAGGGGAAGGTGTTATTAAACCAGAAGTCCTGCAGAAAGGGTCCAGACCATAAGAGAACGGAGCAGAATTAGGCCATTTAGCCCATCGAGTTTGCTGCATGGCTGATTTATCGTCCCTCTCACCCCCATTCTGCTGTAAACTCCGGTGCCCTTTCAAATCAAGAGCGTATCAATCTCCGCTTTAAATACACCCAAGGACCTGGCCTCCACAGCCATCTGTGGCGATGAATTCCGCAGATCCACCACCCGCCTGGCTGCAGAGATTCCTCCTCGTCTCTGTTCTAACCTGACGCCCTTGTACTCTGCGACAGTGTGCCCGTTCGCTGCGGAGTCTCGCGCTGTCGGAGGAGCCCTCTGCACAAAAAAATAACAATAAATAAGCAATAAATATTGAGAACATGAGATGAAGATTTAGATTTAGAGCCCAATTCGGTGGGAACAGTTCGGTGTTGGAGTGAGTGAAGTTATCCCCTTTGGTTCAAGGGCCCGATGGTTGAGGACTAGTAACGGTCCCCGAACCTGTTTCCGGGGGAGCATTGGTGTTTCCAAAACCAGGCCGTGTTGCAGCTGGTTAATGTCAGTACCTCTGCCACACGTCTGTAGAAGTTTGTTGAAGTGCGTTCTTCGTAATGGCACGTGGGTGCTGGACCCAGGGCAGGTCCTCTGAAATGGTAACACCAAGGAATTTGGTGCTGCTGACCCTCTCCACCTCCGATCCTCCGATGAGGTCTGGCTCCCAGACCTCCAGTTTCCTCTTGCCGAGGTCGGCAATCGGCTCCTTGGCCTTGCTGACGTTGAGTGGGAGGTGGTCGTCGCATCATCACTCTCAATCTCAATCTCGTTCTTCTGACCTGCAACGAGCACTGGCCCAAAGCCAGCAGATGCTCCTTTACAAAGATGGCGCGAGGACTTGAGGGGAGGAGTTGGGCTGACTAGGGCTTTCAAAATGTACTCTGGTAATACATCTACTTTGAACTTTGTAACAACAAACTGTTACGTATTCAGGCAACAATAAATATATGAGTTAGGCAAGGGTTTATATAACAAATAACACATTTATTAAACACTGAAAACAAACCCCCCAAAAGTAAACAAACACTACCATAACCGGAAATCAGCTGCTGTGCAGCGATGATTAAAGTGATGTTGCAAAAACAGTTTTTTAAAATAGTATTGCCAAAAGTTAGAAATGCTCACAGTCCATTTAAGGGAGAGACTTTTTAAGATGATCTAAATTCTCTTTCACGTCGCTTTGCTTCAGTCCCCGAAGTCGAACTCTTTCCTCTGAAGAATTTACGAAACGTAACGAAACGGCTTAAAGGCACTGACCTTTCCTTTATCACACTGCCCTCAATCTTTCCTGCTATCCCGCAGAGATTAACACGAGAACAGTCAACGAATTCCTTCCGAATAAGGATCAAACAAGGTCGAACCCGTTTCACCATCGAAAATTGATTCTCCTCGATCTTTAACTCCCGAACTCCGATCTTCACTCTCCACTGATTCTCAACTAGCAGTATTGTAAAGAAACTGCTGGCAATGACCTTTTAAACTTTAGGCATTAGATAAAACTTCATCCTTCAACTAAACTGCGTCATCACATTAAATCACACAGTGGCATGAAGTCAACATGGCAAATCCAGCCACGAACTGCCCCCTCTCACAGGGTGGGGTCTTCCTTTTATACCCTGTAAAAAAAACTTGTCACATGATCTCTACTGGCGGGAAAATGACGTCACTCCACCATCACAAGACCATTATCTCAAGTCCAGTATAGCTTCAACCCCAGTCACATGACAAGGGCTCCACTGTCATGTGTCACGAGTACGTAACACCTCCCTCCAAAAGAAAACACATTTTTGGTCTGACAAGAACAAAAATTTTTAACAATTGCTTACAAGAAAAACAAAGGTATAAATTTTATAACATACATAATATACAATACCATCATATAACAGCTTATAACTCACAATACAGTAGGAGTGTTACAATTGAAAAAAAAACCACACCATAAAAAGTTGCATTGTACATTCAACATCGAGATAGACAATCAGCAACCACATTATCTTTACCTTTAATATGAGTTATCACAATACTGTACTCTTGTAACATCAAACTCCAATTTAATAATCTTTTGTTTTTGTTTTTCATCTTACTCAGAAAAACCAACGGATTATGATCAGTGTAAACTATAAGTGGTTTTTGAGTTGTACCAACATATACCTCAAAATGTTCTGAAGCTAAAACAAGAGATAACAATTCCTTCTCTATTGTCGAATAGTTTCTTTGATGCTTATTAAATTTCTTAGAAAAGTAAGCCACTGGATGATCAACCTCATCACCCTCATTCCTTTGCATTAATACTGCTCCTGCAGCCTCATCACTAGCATCTACAGCTAATGAGAAAGGTTTTCCAAAGTCAGGTGCCTTAAGTACAGGTTGTTGACATGTCATTATTTTCAATTTTTCAAATGCTTCTTGACAAGGCACTGTCCACACAAACTTCACATTCTTCTGCAGAAGGTTAGTTAATGGAAGGGCAACATTAGCAAAGTTCTTACAAAATTTCCGATAATATCCTACCATTCCCAAAAATCTTCTGAGAGTTTTTTTCCCTGTTGGAGTGGGAATCTCTAAAATTGCCTGAACTTTTGCCTGAACAGGAGCTACCTTACCTTGACCCACAACATAACCAAGGTAAGTCACAGTGGCATGTCCAAATTCACTCTTAGCTAAATTAATAGTTAAGTTAGCTTTTGAAAGCCTTTCAAACAATTTCTCCACCGCAATAATGTGTGCTTCCCAAGTATCATTTCCTGTCACTAAATCATCAATATAAGCATCAGTATCTTTCAATCCCTGAATCACAGAGTTAATCATCCTCTGGAAAGTACCTGGGGCGTTCTTCATCCCAAATGGAAGAACATTATACTTATATAACCCAGATGGAGTTACAAATGCAGAAATCTCTCTACCTCTGTCCATTAATGGAACACACCAATACCCTTTCAATAAATCAATCTTTGTAAGGAACTTTGCTTTTCCAACTTTATCTACACAATCATCTACTCTAGGAATTGGATATGCACTTGTTTTCGTTACAGCATTCACCTTCCTATAGTCCGTACAAAACCTAATACTACCATCTGGTTTTGGCACCATAACACATGGCGAACTCCAATTCGAGTTAGAATGTCTAATAATATTATTCTCTAACAAATATCCAATTTCTTTCTCAGCAAGTTCACATTTTTCTATGTTCATCCTATATGGATGTTGTTTAATAGGTTTGGCATCCCCAACATCTACATCATGTGAAGCTATAGTAGTCCTTCTCGGAACATCTGGAAACAACTCTTTATATTTAAAAATTAATCCCTTCATCTGTTGTTTCTGCTCTAGCTGTAAATGTGCTAATTTCTCATCAATATTTTCCAGAATGGTTGAATTTGGTAACCTAACAGAAACAATGTTGGATTTAGAATGAAAGTCAGATGAATCATCTATCATGTTCCCAGTTAAATCAAACTCATTCTCACTAACCACAACAGTCACAGTATCAGATTGTTTCTCAAAATATGGTTTTATAATATTTATATGGCAAAGTTGTGTTGACCTTCTACGATCTGGAGTTTTTATCACGTAATCCACATCATTGATTTTAGACACAATTTCATAAGGACCATGAAATCTAGCTTGTAAAGGATTTGTCTGCACTGGGAAAAGAACCAACACCTTATCTCCAGGCTTAAACATCCTCATCCTAGCTTCTTTATCATAACAAGTTTTCATTTTCTCCTGAGCCAACTTTAAATTTTCCGTGGCTAAGCTTCAAGCTTTATGTAACCTGTCCTTAAATTTCAAAACATCGTCCAACAAATTAGTGTGTACTTCCTTACTCATCCACTGTTCTTTCAATAAAGCTAAAGGTCCTCTAACTCTATGCCCAAACACAAGTTTAAATGGACTAAAACCTAAAGATTCCTGTACTGATTCCCTTACAGCAAATAAAAGTAAGTTTATACCCTCATCCCAGTCACTTTCATTTTCCACACAATATGTCCTAATCATATTCTTGAGAGTAGAATGAAACCTCTCCAAGGCACCCTGCGATTCTGGATGGTATGCAGACGAAGTGATTTGCTTCGCTCCCAATTTATAAACTATCTGTTGAAACAATCCAGACATAAAATTACTGCCTTGATCAGTTTGTATCTCCTTAGGTAATCCAAAATAAGTAAAAAAATTTATAAGGGCCTTTGTCACAGTCTTAGCTTTTATATTCCTAAGTGGTACTGCCTCTGGAAACCTAGAAGTAGTACACATGATAGTCAACAAGTACTGATAACCAGTTTTTGTCTTTGGTAATGGACCAACATAATCTACAATAACTTTAGAAAACGGTTCACCAAATGCTGGGATAGGTTGTAATGGAGCTACTGGTGTAACCTGATTTGGTTTACCCACAATTTGACAAGTATGGCACGTTTTACAAAACATCACCACATCTTTTCTTAGACCAGGCCAGTAAAAATGTTTTAAAATCTTGTCCACAGTTTTCCTTACCCCTTGATGTCCACCTAAAGGCACACTATGAACTAAAGTCAAAATCTCATTTCGATAAACTTTCGGGACAACTACCTGGTAAACAACATTCCAATCCTCACTTGCAGGAATTGTAGGCGATCTCCACTTCCTCATCAACACTCCTTTTTCCTTCGCAATTTCACTACCTAGTAAAGCTTGCTCTCTTAATTTTATAATCTCAGAGTCTCTATTCTGCTCTGCTATCATCTCGTTCCGAGACAGAGATAAATCTTTATAGTCAGACTTACTCCCAGAATCTTGTTCAAACAACGAAGTTAAGAAAGTCTCTGACACATCCTCAAAACTTAAATCCTGAGTTGAACAGTCATGAGTAACAACCTCATTCTGCGCATCAATCTTTTTAGCCATAGCTCTAGTCACAACACAGGAAGAATCTGTGTTAGAATTCATCTCTGGTTCCTCTGACTCCATTGTCAAATGCACTTCAGGAAAAACTTGTCCACCTGCCAAGTCATTACCTAACAATAAAGAAATACCCTTCACAGGTAAGCTATGCTGTAGTCCTACTTTAACAAATCCTGTAACTAACCCTGACTTTAAATTTGCTTTATGTAAATGTACAGGCATAAAATCACTCCCAACACCTCTTATGTAATTTACCTCACCAGTATCAAACTCTCCATTAAACTTCAATACACTGTCTAACATCAGTGATTGAGAAGCTCCAGTATCCCTAAGGATTTTTATTGGCACCAGAGTAGAGCCTTCTTTCAAGGAGAATCGAGTTAATGCCTCGCGCCCGCAACAGTATCAAACCCACAACAAATACCGTTATGAAATACACTTTAAAGAGTTTACTAAAATTAAAAGAGTAGTAGGCAATACAATATATATATATATATATACAAGGATAAAAACAAAAGGCACCAACTTATCAAAGTTCAGTCTGTTTAGTGCACTCGTTGGAGCTCAATCAACGAACCAATGGACCCATCCGGCCGTCGCACCTGGGACCACCCCGGTGGTCTTACGAGCAGTCCAGCACACGTCCATCTTCCTCGGCCTCCCCCTCTCACTAAAAACCCGCGAAAACCCCTCCCCCAAGTTCCCAGCATCACAAGACACAATAACATTCCCCATTGATTAACAAATGAATACAATTACCATATCAGCCATTCTAAAGTGAAACAACGGTGAGAGAAACACTTATCCGACAAAGAAGCATTCCTACTTGTAACAAACCAAAGAGGCCATCCTGAGTAACATACACAGGACATTGTACATTAACTTGGTCAGACACTAACAAAACCTCATTTGTGTTTATCAAACCCTGTAACTTTACAGGTGCTTCAGTATGTTGCACACAAGCATCTGGAACTGCTTCCTTCTCCTTCTTTTTCAATCTGAAACAGTTAGCTATTACATGGCCAGGCTTCTTACAATAGTTACAAATAAGACTAAACTGTCTTTCCTTCACAGACTTACCTTGCTCCTTACCTTTCTCATTAACTTCTGATTTACCTTGAGTCTCCGTGTTATTTTTCCTCTTAAAAATTGTGCCCTGAGGAAATTTATTCTTATGGATTAAAACATACTCATCAGCTAATCTAGCACAGTCCTGCAATTTATCAGTATCCCTCTCATTTAAGTAGGTCCTTACTTCAACAGGAATGCTTCTTTTAAATTCCTCCATTAAAATCAGCTCTCTCAATGTATCATAGTCCCCATTTACATTTTTAGAAGAAACCCACCTCTCAAAACACACAGCTTTATCATAGGCAAATTCCTTTTCCTTTTCTTGTTATTAGTTTTAAACAAACATAAATGAAACATGAATACAAAATGTTTGAGAGTACATAGTTTAAATAGACAGTCAGATATGTAATAATAAAAATATATAACCTCTCAAACCCAGAACATTAATGAACAAAGAAGTAAAAAGAAAAAAAAAAGAAAAACCCCAAAAAAAGAGAGAAAAAAAAGCAAAAAAAACAACACTAACCAACATGGGCCATTGAATAATATTAAGTACATACACAGTAGTGCCAATAACTCCGAACCTCCATCCAATTGATTAAGGATAATATAGGTAAGGTTTAGGAAAAGACAATTCAACTCGTGAAAATGTTGAGTAAAAGGTCTCCAAGTTTCTTCAAATTTAACTGAAGGATCAAATACCACAATTCTAATTTTTTCTAAACTCAAACAAGAAATAGTTTGAGAAAACCACTGAAATACAGTTGGAGGATTAATTTATTTCCAATTCAATAAAATAGATCTTCTAGCCATTAATGTAACAAATGCAATCATTCGTTGAGATGAAGCGGATAAACGATTATTATCTGTCATTGGTAAACCGAAAATTGCAGTAAGAGGATGCGGTTGGAAATTAATATTTAAGACTCTTGAAATAATACTGAAAATATCTTTCCAATAATTTTGTAAACAAGGACAAGACCAGAACATATGAGTCAATGAAGCAACATCAGAATGACATCTATTGCAAGTTGAGTTAAGATGAGAATAAAATCGAGCCAGTTTATCCTTAGACATATGAGCTCTATGTACAACCTTAAATTGTATTAGGGCATGTTTAGCACAGACAGAGGATGAATTTACCAATAATAAAATATTTTCCCATTACTCAGTAGATACAGGACAATGCAACTCTTCTTGCCATTCCTTCTTAATTTTTTCTGATACATCTAACTGTAAATTCATAATCATCTTATAAATGATGGCTACTAAACCCTTTTGATAAGGATTAAGGGCTAAAATTCTATCTGTAATGTCCAATGAACATTCTTTCGAAAAATACTGTAACTCATTATACAAAAAATTTCTAACTTGCAAATATCTAAAAAAATGGGTTTTAGGTAAATTATATTTATTAGATAGCTGTTCAAAGGACGTAATGTTATCATCCAGAAACAGATCACGAAAACATGTTAAACCTTTTGTTTTCCATAAAAGAAAAGCTTGATCTATAGATGAAGGCCAAAAAAAATAATTAGATATTATAGGACATGATAAAATAAATTTATTCAAACCAAAAAATTTACGAAATTGAAACCAAATTCGTAATGTATATCTGACTATAGGATTAGTTATCTGTTTATTCAATTTGAATAAAGAAAAAGGAAGTGAAGATCCTAAGATTGAAATCAGTGAAAAATCTTGCACAGATTTACATTCCAAATTTACCCATTGTGGGCAAGTAGCTATAGTCCATTCTTGTGTCCAGAATATTAAATACCGTAGATTGACTGCCCAATAGTAAAATCTTAAGTTTGGTAAAGCCAAACTTTGTAAATAGGCTTTGTAAATATTTTTTATCCAATCTAGGATTTTTGTTCTGCCACAAGTAAGAAGATATTTTAGAGTCAATAGTATCAAAAAAAGCTTTAGGAATAAAAATTGGTAATGCTTGAAATAAATATAAGAATTTAGGTAGTATCATCATCTTAATAGCATTAACTCTACCAACCAATGACAAAGATAGTGGAGACCACCTAATAGCAAGTTGCTTAATTTGATCAATTAAAGGTAAAAAGTTAACCTTAAATAAATCTTTATGTTTTTTAGTAATTTTAATACCTAGGTAAGTAAAATAATCTGTAACAATTTTATATGGTAAATGTTTATAAATTGGAACTTGCATGTTTAATGGAAATAGTTCACTCTTGTTAAAATTCAATTTATAACCAGAAAAATTACTAAATTGAGCAAGCAAAGATGAAATAGCAGGGATAGATTTTTCAGGGTCAGATATATATAATAACAAATCATCAGCGTACAATGATACTTTATACGTCCTCTCCCCACGGGTAATACCCAGAATATTAGGTGATTCACGAATAGCTATAGCCAACGGTTCTAAAGCAATGTCAAATAGTAAAGGACTTAAAGGGCAACCTTGCCTTGTACCACGAAATAGCTGAAAAAAAAGGGATCTTTGATTATTGGTAAAAACCGAAGCTAAAGGTTTATGGTATATTAATTTAATCCATGATATAAATTTTGAGCTAATATATTCAAGGTAATATATTTGAACTAATATATTCGAGGTAATATATTTTCTAATCTATTAGCCAAAATTTTACTGAAAATCTTAAAATCCATATTTAATAAGAATATAGGTTGATAGGATGCACATTCAGTAGGGTCTTTATCTTTTTTAAGAATTAAAGAAATAGAAGCTTCATAAAAAGATTGTGGTAATTTACCTACACTTAATACATCTTCAAAAATTTTACAAAGCCAAGGAGAAAGTATAGGAGAAAAAGATTTTTAAAATTCTACAGGAAAACCATCTGGACCTGAAGCTTTACCAGAATTCATTAAAAAAATAGCCTTTTCTATTTCAGACTCTGTAATAGGTGTATCTAAAATTATATTATCCTCAACAGTTACTTTTGGAATATTCAATTTCCTTAAAAATTCATTTTTTATAGAAGAGTCCTTAGTGAATTCTGATTGATATAAGGATTGATATAAAAATTTTGAAAGGCTCTATTTATCTCTTTGTGGTCGATCGTCAGAGTACCATCTTGTTTACGAATTCTAGTAATCTGTCGTTTATCCAAAACAATTTTCAATTGGTTAGCCAATAATTTACCAGACTTATCTCCATGCATATAGAATTGAGTTTTTGATTTAATTAACTGACTTTCAATCGAAGAGGATAATAATAAACTATGTTCCATTTGAAGTCCCACTCTTTCTTTATAAAGTTCTTTACTAGGGGTCATTGAATAAATTTTATCAATTGCTTTGATTTTATCTTTCTTTCTAAATCTTTTTATTAATATTAATAATATGGACAGAATACAGATGATATATTGATAAAGAAATTACCAACATACACATTACATATGAAAAAAAAACATACATAATAGTTACAATATAAATGAGTTTACCAAGACATAGGCCATAAGATATATGTATGGACATAGTAAATCTAAATATTTCATAATGTATAATATAAAAAAACAGAAAAAAGAAAGAAAAAAAAACAAAAAAATTTATATAATGCAGAACTAACTAATCTAATCTAATAACTATAGCTAATAAGTAATATAAAAGAAAAAAAAACAAACAAAAGAGACAACTAATGTTAATATTTTAGCATTAGTTCATTTCCTAACTCCAGCAGAGTATGAAATAATCTGTCCACGAATATATGCTTTAAAAGTATCCCACAAAATTCCACTAGAGATCTCTACTGTAGAATTAGTTGCGAAAAACAAATCTATTTGTTGTTTAATAAAGTTAACAAAGTCTAAATCCTGCAATAAAATAGGATTAAACCTCCAAAATTTAGCATTGATATATGAATCCGTTATTTTAATAGATAACTTCAGGGGTGCATGATCAGATATGATAATACAGTCATATTTACAATCAGTAACATCTATAAGTAAATGGTGATCAATGAAAAAGTAATCAATTCTTAATTATGATAAACATGGGAAAAGTATGAAAACTCTTTGTCATTAGGGTGTAGAAAACAAATTTCACAAATAGCTGAATCAATCATAAAAGAGTTAATAAGAGAAGCCGATTTATTTGAAAGAGTTTGGGTAGGCTTGGATCTATCCATCACAGGGTTTAAACAACAGTTAAAATCCCCACCCATTATCAGTCTATATTGATTCAGATTAGGAAAGGATGTAAATAAGCATTTAAAAAATTCAGGACAATCAGTATTTGGAGCATAAACGTTAACTAAAACAACTTTTTGATTAAAAAGTAGACTAGTAATACGCAAAAATCTACCTTGTGGATCTGAAATTGTTTCATGATGTATAAAAGAAGTTGATGAGTCTATAAAAATAGAAACACCTCTTACTTTGGCTTGCGAATTTGCGTGATACTGTTGACCCTTCCAAAACCTAAAAAAACGTTGACTATCCACCTTCCTTACATGAGTCTCCTGCACAAAAATAACATTAGCATTCATTCTATGGAATACTTTGAATATTTTTTTCCGTTTGATCGGATGATTTAAACCATTAGTATTCCAAGAAACAAAATTAATAATCCTATCCATGTTGACAATATTTATTACAGTTAACACATAAGTTTAAAAAAAAAGTGAACTCATGAACCCGGAAGAAGGGAGTGAGTTCAAGGAGAAACAGGAAGTCACGGCACTGCAACCATTTTTGTAGTTTCATATAGGCCCATGAAATAAAGCTAAGCAAAAAGCAAGCAAAAAGAGAAAAAAGAAAAAGAAAAATCCCCCTCCCTCCACCCTCGAAACCCCAGGAAAAAAGCCAAAAAGAGGCAAGCAGGCAAACTAATACTAAAATTACCCCTGTGTCTCAGGACGGCAACTCAGAAAAAAAAAAATTGAAAAAAATACAAACAACCCATATTATACGAAAGGGTTAATATAACAAAAGTTAAAATATAAAATTAGTATTATATATATACAAAAGGATTAAAAAATTAAATTGATAAAACCCATAAATAAATACTACTAAATTAGTATTTTAAATGAGAGTTTAAAACTTTCAAACTCATCAAAACGGATATGACATTCCAAGCACTAGAGTCTGTCGGGGAGAAGAAACGCCATTTTATTATCATTTTTTTTAAATCTTAATATTTAAATGTTAAAAATATAAAAAAAGCTTATACAAACTTTAAAAAAGGGAACCCTAATCAGTTATTTTCAAGGTTAATAGATTAATAAAATATAAAAAAATTAATAAAATCAGAATAAACCAAAAAAAAGAGAACTTTTACAATATATAAAAAATACATGTCAGCCATACCTAAAAAAAACCATCATTCTGTAAGAGATCGAAATTTATAGACTAATTATTACATTAGTCAACCCGCTAGAGTGTCATTGTTCCAAAAAACTTTGAGCATCCACTGGAGATTTGAACAGCCGAACAGTTCCTTCTTCAGAAGTAACTCTCAGATGTGCTGGAAATAACAGCGCTTGCTTGTAGCCTTCCTGGTGAAATTTAGACATGACCGGTCTAAAAGCCATTCTTGCCCTTAAAACTTCAGGGCTATAATCTTCCAAAATACGAAATTTGAATTCTTGAAAGTTAATCATACCCTTTTTCCGAGCCGCTCGAATCAGTCGCTCTTTGATATGAGGGTAATGGATCCGGAGAATTGCATGCCATGGTTTATCTGAATCAGAATGATAGCGAGAGATACGGTGAGCACGATCGATTATTGAAGGAGAGTCCAGAACTTCTGAACTGAAGACATCCATTAGAAGTTTAGAAAAGACAACGGTAAGATCACTGCTCTCAAATTTTTCCGGAATCCCAATTAGCCGAAGATTTTGTCTTCGAGAGCGATTTTCAAGATCAATAATTTTAGATTTATAACGATCCATCTGTTGAGAAGTCGAAGCTTGCTCTTGTTGCAAAGTTTCGATATTATGTTCTTTCTTACGAGTGGCTTCTTCAAGTACCAAAATATTTGCTTGTTGTTTTTGTAGTTCCAGTGAAAGTGTTTTAAGTTCTCCTTCGAATGATTTTAAACACTCATCAAACGCAAAAAGCTGTTCAGTAATTTTTCTCTCCAGACCCGCAAATTTATCTTCTATAAGCTTTGCAATAGTTTCTAAAGTTATCGGTTCTTTCGTCTGTTTCAATTCTTTTACTTTAGACATTTCAGCAAGTTCAAATAGTTAAAAAGAAAAATTCTATATGTTTAAACCCCTTTAGAATAAGTAAAAAAAGATAATTTAAGGGGTGTTTGTAGGTTAAAAAGACGTAAAAGGTTTGGAGCAAAGCCAAAAGCGGTTTACTCCATAAGCGCCATCTTGAGACCCAGGCAAATTCCACATAAGTTTTTTCCACAGACTTTTTCAAACTTCTGAATCTTTCCCTATAAGCTTCTGGGACTAATTCGTGTGCTTTTAGAACATGCATTTTCACAATATCATAATCAAGTGCTTGCGCAACAGTTAAAGCTGTGTAAACTTGTTGTGCTTTACCTTTAATTACACTCTGTAGCAACACTGACCATTTATCTTTCAGCCACTCTGACATCTGAGCAATAGTTTCAAAATGTTGAAAATATCTTTCCGCTTCTGTTTCACTAAATGGAGGGACCAATTTAATTTCTTGACTAGCAACAAACGGTTTTCTAGAACAAGAAGACTGATCCCCAGACCTTAATTCCTCCATTGCATATTCAAATTCTCTCTTCTTTTGATCCGCCTCCAATTTACAATGCTCCAATTCTGCTTTACTTTGTTCCAACCTCATTTGTTCGATTTGCAACTGCATCTCCAGATTACTTATTGGAAACGACCCTAAAATCGATTAATCAAAAACACCCGAATCCACATAGTGTGACGCGATTTTTCTCTGTATAACAGCCTTAGGTGTAGTCTGCAAAATACCTTTAAGTTGCAATTTACTAGCTATCTCAGATACCTCAGTTTTTTTCGCCTTCGCTAACAACTCCGCATCTGGCGAAACCAGAAACTCATCAATATTCCTTGTTGCCGAATACCACTCACACCAATCAAACAAAAGAATCAAGTATTCCCCTTTTCCAAAACACCGACTCAAAATTCAACAAGCATTTAAACTCAAACGATCCATTCCCGGACATGCCCCCATATTTATGTTATGTATCCAGGCAACAATAAATATATGAGTTCGGCAAGGGTTTTTATAACAAACAACATGTTTATTAAACACTGAAAACAAACCCCCCCAAAGTAAACAAACACTACCGTAACCGGAAATCAGCTGCTGTGCGGCAGCTTGAACAGTTCTTAAAGCGATGTTGCAAAAACAGTTCTTTAACGTACTATTGCCAAAAGTTCGAAATGCTCACAGTCCATTTAAGGGAGAGACTTTATAAGACGATTTAAATTCTCTTTCACGTCGCTTTGCTTCAGTCCCTGAAGTCAAACTCTTTCCAATGAAGAATTTACGAAACGTAACGAAACAGCTTAAAGGCACTGACCTTTCCTTTATCACATTGCCCTCAATCTTTCCTGCTATCCCGCAGAGATTAACACGAGAACAGTCAACGAATTCCTTCCGAATAAGGATTAAACAAGGTGAAACCCGTTTCACCGTCGAAAATCGATTCTCCTCGATCTTTAACTCCCGAACTCCGATCTTCACTCTCCACTGATTCTCAACTAGCAGTATTGTAAAGAAACTGCTGGCAATGACCTTTTAAACTTTAGGCATTAGATAAAACTTCATCCTTCAACTAAACTGCGTCATCACATTAAATCACACAGTGGCATGAAGTCAACATGGCAAATCCCGCCACGGACTGCCCCCCCCCCCTCACAGGGTGGGGTCTTCCTTTTATAACCTGTAACAAAAAACCTGTCACATGATCTCTACTGCGGGAAAATGACATCACTCCACCATCACAAGACCATTACCTCGTCCAGTATAGCTTCAACCCCAGTCACATGACAAGGGTACCACTGTCATGTGTCACGAGTACGTAACAAAGCTCATGTATTTTCCACGCTCACCGGCAGAAAGTGGTATAGCAGCTAAACCAATGTTTTCTCACCTTTCTCATTTTTTCACTGGCCAAGTATTAGCACATGACCGTGGTGATGTAATCCTTTCGATTGTCTACTTATTTATGGAGCTACAGGGCGGAGTAGGCCCTCCCATCCCCATGCGTGCAGCAACCCTCCAATTTTAATCCTGGCCTAATCTGACGGTGGTGTCTGAAAAGAGGATGCTGTCCAAGTTGCATGCCATCTTGGACAATGTCTCCCATCCACTCCATAATGTACTGGTTAGGCACAGGAGTACATTCAGCCAGAGACTCATTCCACCGAGATGTAACACTGAGCGTCATAGGAAGTCATTCCTACCTGTGACCATCAAACTTTACAACTCCTCCCTCGGAGTGTCAGACACCCCCAGCCAATAGGCTGGTCCTGGACTTATTTCCACTTGGCATGATTAACTTATTATTATTGAACTATTTATGGTTTATATTGCTATATTTCTTCACTATTCTTGGTTGGTGCGGCTGTAACGAAACCCAACTTCCCTCGGGATCAATAAAGTATGTCTGTCTGTATAAGATGACGAGAGGCATCGATCGTGTGGATAGTCAGAGGCTTTTTCCCGGGGCTGAAATGGCCAACACGGGAGGACACAGGTTTAAGGTGCTGGGGAGTAGGTACAGAGGAGATGTCAGGGGTAAGTTTTTTACTCAGAGAGTGGTGAGTGTGTGGAATGGGCTGCCAGCAATGATGGTGGAGGTGGATACAATAGGGTCTTCTAAGAGACTCCTGGATAGATACATGGAGCTTAGAAATATAAATATGTCTGTCTGTCTGTCAGAGGAAAATTTGCGTTGGAAAATGGGTCACCTCTAACTGTAAAGCACTTAGGAACCAGTACGTTTCCATACCATCCCGATTATGTAGCCTATTAACTAATTGATTCCTATTTATTTAATTTTCCTTATCTTACCTATAGAAGTGAAAGATCTTTGAGAATCGCCGTCTTTTATTCCTTTGTCTTACACCCCTTAGCGTTAATTCCTTCTTACATCGTCTCTCAGCTCCTTAATTGGTTCGGTTAGTATTTGGGGGTTTGCTTGTACTCTAAAATAAACTGAAATCTTGGAATTAGGACTGCTCGCTAATTTTGACTCCCGGAAGGTCAGGAGGTCAGCAGAAATCCAACGGCAGAGATGTAGCATCAGAGACTCGGCATTCACTAGAAGATGCATGAACTTTAACAGATTTTTCACAAGACAGTAGAACAAAAGTCCACTTTTAACGCAAAGTGGTCACGGTGTCGCTATACGATCATTGTTCCTCTCCGCACCTCGTGGCACATCGGGCAGCAACTTTGCCGTTTCTTTAGCACTTGTCTGTTTTTTTTTACGGGGGGGGGGGAGTCGCTAGCTCGACGCTCCACCCAGTACGGGTGGAAAGCCCGCAAGGGTTCGAAGGGGGAGCCGGCTGGATTCGAACCGGGGACCACTCGCCTCGGAGCTGATACCACTACCCCAGCGGCCGGCTATTTACTATGCCAAGGTAGCGAAGGTCAGTTCAAGAACCCACTGGTTGAGGGGAAGGAGCTGTTCCTGAACCTGGTGGTGTGGGACTTCAGGCTTCTGTACCTCCTGCCCGATGGGGGGGGGGTGAGAAGATGGCCTGGCCCAGATGGTGGGGGGTCTTTGATAGATCGGGAAGTCGCTGCTCCTGAACCTGGGCGGTCTGGGACTTCAGGCCTCTGTACCTCCTGCCCCACGGGAGCTGCAAATGGTTACGGGCCAAATGAGATGAGTTTGGCGGGGCAGCTCAAGCTGGCCAGTGGCATAGTGGTATCAGCGCTGGACTTTGAGCCGAGGGGTCCAAGGTTCAAATCCGGCCGGCTCCTTATGCGATTTACAGCTGTGCCGGGTCGAGCGTCAGGGAACGAGGTTGCTGCCCGTCGGCCAAACAGGGCGCGGAGGGGAATTCCCAACTGGAGGGGGCCTGTTTCCGTGCCGTGTGGCTCCGCGTACGGGTGTGGGACGCGGAAGGCCCCCCTTTAATCTGTGTCGGTCTTTCCACCGTGCAGATTGTGAACTACCTCGGCCCGGCCCGGGTGCGGATCTGCCTGGTGACCAAGAAGGAGCCCTACAAACCCCACCCCCACGACCTGGTGGGGAAGGACTGCAAGGATGGCTACTACGAGGCCGACCTGCCCGAGAGGAGCGTTCACAGGTCTGCAGGGGGTTGGGGATGGCCAGGGGGAGGGAGAGAGGCTGGTCTGGGGCCGGGGTCAGTCTAAGATGGGGCTGAGGTGAGGGAGAGGGAGGGATTGGTTTGGGAAGGTTGAGGTGATGGGAGAGGGAGAGACTGGTTTGGGAAGGTTGAGGTGATGGGAGAGGGAGGGACTGGTTTGGGAAGGTTGAGGTGATGGAAGAGGGAGGGACTGGTTTGGGAAGGTTGAGGTGATGGGAGAGGGAGGGATTGGTTTGGGAAGGTTGGGGTGATGGGAGAGGGAGAGACTGGTTTGGGAAGGTTGAGGTGATGGGAGAGGGAGGGACTGGTTTGGGGAGGTTGAGGTGATGGGAGAGGGAGGGACTGGTTTGGGAAGGTTGAGGTGATGGAAGAGGGAGGGACTGGTTTGGGAAGGTTGAGGTGATGGGAGAGGGAGGGATTGGTTTGGGAAGGTTGAGGTGATGGGAGAGGGAGGGACTGGTTTGGGAAGGTTGGGGTGATGGAAGAGGGAGGGACTGGTTTGGGAAGGTTGAGGTGATGGGAGAGGGAGAGACTGATTTGGGAAGGTTGAGGTGATGGGAGAGGGAGGGACTGGTTTGGGAAGGTTGAGGTGATGGGAGAGGGAGGGACTGGTTTGGGAAGGTTGAGGTGATGGGAGAGGGAGGGACTGGTTTGGGAAGGTTGGGGTGATGGGAGAGGGAGGGATTGGTTTGGGAAGGTTGAGGTGACGGGAGAGGGAGGGACTGGTTTGGGAAGGTTGAGGTGTTGGGAGAGGGAGGGACTGGTTTTGGAAGGTTGAGGTGATGGGAGAGGGAGGGACTGGTTTGGGGAGGTTGGGGTGATGGGAGAGAGAGTGACTGGTTTGGGGAGGTTGGGGTGATGGGAGAGAGAGTGACTGGTTTGGGAAGGTTGAGGTGACGGGAGAGGGAGGGATTGGTTTGGGAAGGTTGAGGTGACGGGAGAGGGAGGGACTGGTTTGGGAAGGTTGAGGTGACGGGAGAGGGAGGGACTGGTTTGGGAAGGTTGAGGTGTTGGGAGAGGGAGGGACTGGTTTTGGAAGGTTGAGGTGATGGGAGAGGGAGGGACTGGTTTGGGGAGGTTGGGGTGATGGGAGAGAGAGTGACTGGTTTGGGGAGGTTGGGGTGATGGGAGAGAGAGTGACTGGTTTGGGAAGGTTGAGGTGATGGGAGAGGGAGGGACTGGTTTGGGAAGGTTGAGGTGTTGGGAGAGGGTGGGACTGGTTTGGGAAGGTTGAGGTGATGGGAGAGGGAGGGACTGGTTTGGGAAGGTTGAGGTGTTGGGAGAGGGTGGGACTGGTTTGGGAAGGTTGAGGTGATGGGAAAGGGAGGGACTGGTTTGGGAAGGTTGAGGTGTTGGGAGAGGGTGGGACTGGTTTGGGAAGGTTGAGGTGATGGGAGAGGAGGGACTGGTTTGGGGAGGTTGGGGTGATGGGAGAGAGAGGGACTGGTTTGGGAAGGTTGAGGTGATGGGAGAGGGAGGGACTGGTTTGGGAAGGTTGAGGTGATGGGAGAGGGAGGGACTGGTTTGGGAAGGTTGAGGTGATAGGAGAGGGAGGGACTGGTTTGGGAAGGTTGAGGTGATGGGAGAGGGAGAGACTGGTTTGGGAAGGTTGTGATGGGAGAGGGAGGGACTGGTTTGGGAAGGTTGAGGTGATGGGAGAGGGAGGGACTGGTTTGGGAAGGTTGAGGTGATGGGAGAGGGTGGGACTGGTTTGGGGAGGTTGAGGTGATGGGAGAGGGAGGGACTGGTTTGGGAAGGTTGAGGTGATGGGAGAGGGAGGGACTGGTTTGGGAAGGTTGAGGTGATGGGAGAGGGAGGGACTGGTTTGGGAAGGTTGAGGTGATGGGAGAGGGAGGGACTGGTTTGGGGAGGTTGAGGTGATGGGAGAGGGAGGGACTGGTTTGGGAAGGTTGAGGTGATGGGAGAGGGAGGGACTGGTTTGGGAAGGTTGAGGTGATGGGAGAGGGAGGGACTGGTTTGGGAAGGTTGAGGTGATGGGAGAGGGAGGGACTGGTTTGGGAAGGTTGGGGTGATGGAAGAGGGAGGGACTGGTTTGGGAAGGTTGAGGTGACGGGAGAGGGAGGGATTGGTTTGGGAAGGTTGAGGTGACGGGAGAGGGAGGGACTGGTTTGGGAAGGTTGAGGTGATGGGAGAGGAGGGACTGGTTTGGGGAGGTTGGGGTGATGGGAGAGAGAGGGACTGGTTTGGGAAGGTTGAGGTGATGGGAGAGGGAGAGTGGTTTGGGAAGGTTTAGGTGATGGTTGTGGGGGTTTGACGATTGGTCTGGGGAGGGGGTGAGGTGATGGGGAAGTGGTTGGTCTGAGGGGGGACCGAGGTGATCGAGATGGAGAGGGAGGGACTGGTCTGGGAGGGGCCGAGCTGCGGGATTGGGAGGGGTTGCTTTAGGAGTGCCTACAGTGATACGGGAGGGGGGGGGGAGAGTCTGGGGGGACAGTGGGCAGGAGATCCAGGAGGGCGGGTGATTTTGGTGTCTGGGGAGTGGGATTCACGATCCGAGTGGAGAAGGAAGGCTGAGGATCGGACGTGAGAGGTAGGGTGTGGAAGTTTTGGGGAAGGTGCAGAGGAGATTTTACTGGATTAGAGAGCAGGTCGTACGAAGATAAGATGAGCGAGTCTGGAGTGAAGGAGGACGGAGAGGGGATCATGGGACTGCTTCCGGTCAGTGGACTGGGCCTCATCCACAGATCTGAACAATGACATCATGATTGTCACGGACTTTATAAAATCGGTTGTGGACGAGGGTGCTCCCACAGAATCATTCAGCGCCCTCCCCAACCAGAAGCCCGGGATGAAGAAGATCTGCTGCCTGCCAGGGGCCAGATCACCGGCGTTCGACGGCGACCAAGGTCCAGCTGCGATCTCGGGGAGCGAGGTGGACCAGACTCTGGTCACTGAAGGGCGCTGGACAGGCGTGGCAGGACTGGAACGCTGTCACCTCCTTCTCGGGTGTCCTCAGCGCCTTCCGTGCTCGCCTTGACCGTCAAAGATCCGAGGCACCTCCAGGAACTTCACGGCCCTCGTTGACTGTGCGATTTCAGTCTCTGAGCTCAACATGACAGCTGCCTCCAGCCGGGGAAAGTGTCCAGCCCGGACAGGGTACCTGGCCGAGTACTAAAGACCCTTGTTAATCGACTGGCAGGAGTATTCATCGATATCTTTAACCTCCCGCCTCGGCCGTCTGAGATATTCAGCTGCTGCAGTGATACCGGTGCCCAAGCAGAACGTGGCGACCTGCCTCAATGACCATCGGTCAGTAGCGCCTCCGTCCGTGGTGACGGAACGGACCGTCCCCTGCCCGAGGAGGGAGTGGGACCTGGTCCGATTTGCCTCCCGTCGCAAGAGGTCCACAGCAGTTCCCATTTCACTGGCTCTTCCCTCGGCCCCGGAGCATCTGGGCGGGAAAGGTGCTGACATCAGGGTGCTGTTTACCGACCGCAGCTCGGCGTTCAGCCCCCTCAAAGCTAATCAATAACCCTCAAGACCTCGGCCTCAGTAAGTCGGAGTGGAATTGGACCCTCGATTGCCTACCCCAGACAGCCCGGATTGGTAACAGCAGCTCCTCCGCGACCTCCGTCAGCGCAGGAGCACCTCGAGGCCGTGTGCTGAGAACCCCCCGGCTCTACTCGCTTTGCACTTACGACCCTGAGGCCGATCGCAGCTCCAGAGCCGTAGTTGAATTTGCTGATGACGCCACTGCCTGTAGGGGGGAGAATGAACAATCTGTCTGAGCGGTGCCACCACAGCGGCCTCTCGCCCGGTGCCAGCCAAACCTCAGGCGACAGGACCTCGGAGCGGAGTTACGCCATTTTGGCTCATTGAGACCGCCCCACCGCTTCATCAGGACTGATTGATCATTCCCCCCCCCCCCCACAACCCCACTCTCCGGCCTTCTCCCCATAACCTTTGTCACCCTGACTAATCGACCTCTGCCACTCGGCCTCCACAGCCGTCTGTGGCAATGAATTCCACAAACTCACCATCCTCTGGCTGAAGGAACTTTTCCTCATCAAAATGGATACCCTTCGGCTCTGAGGCTGTGTCCTCTGGTCCTAGACTCCCCCACGACAGGAAACATCCTCTCCACATCCACTCTATCTGTGTCCTCTGATCCTGGACTCCCCCACGACAGGAAACATCCTCTCCACATCCACTCTATCTGTGTCCTCTGGTCCTAGACTCCCCCACTATAGGAAACATCCTCTCCACATCCACTCTGTCTGTGTCCTCTGGTCCTAGACCCCCCACTATAGGAAACATCCTCTCCACATCCACTCTATCTGTGTCCTCTGGTCCTAGACTCCCCCACTATAGGAAACATCCTCCCCACATCCACTCTGTCTGTGTCCTCTGGTCCTAGACCCCCCACTATAGGAAACATCCTCTCCACATCCACTCTATCTGTGTCCTCTGGTCCTAGACTCCCCCACTATAGGAAACATCCTCTCCACATCCACTCTATCTGTGTCCTCTGGTCCTAAACTCCCCCACTATAGGAAACATCCTCCCCACATCCACTCTGTCTGTGTCCTCTGGTCCTAGACTCCCCCACTATAGGAAACATCCTCTCCACATCCACTCTATCTGTGTCCTCTGGTCCTAGACTCCCCCACTATAGGAAACATCCTCCCCACATCCACTCTGTGTCCTCTGGTCCTAGACCCCCCCACTATAGGAAACATCCTCCCCACATCCACTCTGTCTGTGTCCTCTGGTCCTAGACTCCCCCACTACAGGAAACATCCTCTCCACATCCACTCTATCTGTGTCCTCTGGTCCTAGACTCCCCCACTACAGGAAACATCCTCTCCACATCCACTCTATCTGTGTCCTCTGATCCTAGACTCCTCCACTATGGGGAAACATCTTCTCCGCCTCCACTCTATCTGTGTCCTCTGGTCCTAGACTCCCCCACCATAGGAAACATCCTCTCCATATCCACTCTATCTGTGTCCTCTGGTCCTAGACTCCCCCACTATAGGAAACATCCTCTCCATATCCACTCTATCTGTGTCCTCTGGTCCTAGACTCCCCCACTATAGGAAACATCCTGTCCACATCCATTCTATCTGTGTCCTCTGGTCCTAGACTCCCCCACTACAGGAAACATCCTCTCCACGTCCACTCTATCTGTGTCCTCTGGTCCTAGACTCCCCCACCACAGGAAACATCCTCTCCACATCCACTCTATGTCCTCTGGTCCTAGACTCCCCCCACTATAGGAAACATCCTCTCCACATCCACTCTGTCTGTGTCCTCTGGTCCTAGACTCCCCCAATATAGGAAACATCCTCTCCACATCCACTCTATCTGTGTCCTCTGGTCCTAGACTCCCCCACTACAGGAAACATCCTCTCCACGTCCACTCTATCTATGCCTTTCAATATCTAATAGGATTCAATGGGATCCCCCCCCCTCACTTCTTCTAAACGGCCCTGAACCGTCAAACACTCCTCGTAAGTTAACCCTTCCTTTCCTGGGATTATTCTCACGAACCTCCCCTGGACCCTCTCCAATGCCAGCAGGTAAAGAGGCCCAAATCTGCTCACGATGCACCAAGTGTGGTCTTCTCCATTACAACCTTGCTTTGTTCATCAGTCACTGAAAGCGAGCATGCAGGTACAGCAGGCATTGGAGAAAGCGAATGGCATGTTGGCCTTCATAACAAGGGGAGTTGAGTACAGGAGCAAAGAGGTCCTTCTGCAGTTGTACAGGGCCCTGGTGAGACCCCACCTGGAGTATTGTGTGCAGTTTTGGTCTCCAAATCTGAGGAAGGACATTCTTGCTATTGAGGGAGTGCGGTGTAGGTTCACGAGGTTAATTCCCGGGATGGCGGGACTGTCATATGTTGAAAGATTGGAACGACTGAGCTTGTGTACACTGGAATTTAGAAGGATGAGAGGGGATCTGATTGAAACATATAAGATTATTAAGGGATTGGACACGCTAGAGGCAGGAAACATGTTCCCGCTGATGGGGGAGTCCAGAACCAGAGGCCACAGATTACGAATAAGGGGAAGGCCATTTAGTACGGAGTTGAGGAAAAACTTTTCCCCCCAGAGAGTTGTGGATCTGTGGAATGCTCTGCCTCAGAAGGCAGTGGAGGCCAATTCTCTGGGTGCTTTCGAGAAAGAGTTAGATAGAGCTCTTAAAGATAGCAGGGTCGAGGGATATGGGGAGAAGGCAGGAACGGGGTACTGATTGTGGATGATCAGCCATGATCACAGCGAATGGCGGCGCTGGCTCGAAGGGCCGAATGGCCTACTCCTGCATCTATAGTCTATATTCTAGTCCTCTCGAAATGAATGCTAACATTGCATTTGCCTTCCTCACCACTGACTCAGCCTGCAAGTTAACTTTTAGGGAATTTTGCAGAAGGACTCCCAGGTCCCTTTGTACCTATATTCCTCCTGCCAAACTGCATGCCCACGCACCTCCTGACTCTGCATTCCACCTGCCACCTCTTTGCCCATCTGCCCTAAGTCCTTCTGCACACTGCCTGCCCCCTGAACAGAACCTGCCCCTCCGCCCGCCGTCCGCAACCTTGGCCACCAGAGCCGTCAAGTTCTTCAGCCAAATCACGGACAAGTAACGCGACGAGTGGCGGTCCCAGCACCGGCCCCTGCGGAGCGCAGGGGAAAAGGAAATCGGAAAAGGCTCCCATTATTCCCACTCCGGCCAATAGGCCGGTCTTCCGTGGTTGCATTTAATATCGGGGAAGGTATACAGGTACCACCTGAAATTCGTACTCTTCACAGACGTCCAGAATGAATGACAGGAAACATTAGAACCCTGAAGAACATAAGTAACAGGAGCTGGAGTCGGCCATTTGGCCCGTCGAGCCTGCCCCGCCATTCAATAAGATCATGGCTGATCTGACCACAGACTCATCTCCACCTACCTGCCTTTTCCCCATCACCCTCAATTCCCCTACTCTGCAAAAATCTATCCAACCTTGTCTGAAATATATTTACTGAGGCAGCCTCCACTGCTTCACTGGGCAGAGAATTCCACAGATTCACCACCGTCTGGGAAAAGCAGTTCCTCCTCATCTCCATCCCAAATCTACTCCCCCGAATCTCGAGGCTACGTCCCCTCGTTCTAGTCTCACCTCCCAGTGGAAAGAACTTTCCTGACTCTACCTGTTTCATAATTTTATATGTTTCTATAAGATCTCCTCACATTCTTCTGAATTCCAGTGAGTACAGTCCCAGGCGACTCAATCTCTCCTCATAGTCTAATCCCCTCATCTCTGGTGAACCTCCTCTGCACCGTCTCCAAAGCCAGTATATCCTTCCTCGAGTAAGGAGACCAGAACTGCACACAGTACTCCAGGTGTGGCCTCACCAGTACCCTGTACAGTTATAGCATGACCTCCCTGCTCTTTAATTCAATCCCTCCAGCAATGAAGGCTAACATTGCATTTGGCTTCTCGACAGCCCGCTGCACTTGCAAACCAACCTTTTGTGATTCATGCACAAGCACTCCCAAGTCCCTCTGCACAGCAGCATGCTGCAATCTTTACTATTGAAGTAATTATCTGCTCTTCCATTTTCCCTTCCAAAGTGGATGAACTCGCGTGTACCAACATTGCACTCCCTCTGCCAGACACTTGCCCACTCGCTTAACCTGTCGATATCTCTCTGCAGATTCTAAAGCCTCCATTATCTCGACCCACCTCCTGGGGCATAGTCCACCTGCTCCAGCTGACTTGTCAAGCTTCAGACCGTTCAGCTTCCCAAACATGTTCCCCTTAGTAATAGCAACTGCACTCACTTCTGTGCTGTCCCCGGCACCCTTACATATTATTAGTGTCTTCCACAGTGAAGACTGAGGCAAAATAATTACTAATTTGCCATTTCTTTGCCCCCCCCCATTACTACCTCTCCAGCGTAATTTTCCAGGGGTCTGACATCCACTCTTTTACTCATTATATATCTGAAAAAGCTTTTGGTATCCTCTTGAATCATCATATTTCATCCTCCCGCTCATTTAGTTGCCTTCTGTTGGTTTCAAAAGCTTCCCAATCCTCTAACTGCCCACTAATATTTGCATTATTATATGCCCCTTCTTTCCCTTTTATGCTGCCTTCAACTCCCCTTGTCAGTCACAGTTGCCCCATCCTTCCTTTAGAAGATTTCTTTATCTCAGGGATGTATCTTTCCAGTGCCTTCTGAATTGCCCCCGGAAATTCCGGCCATTCCCGTTCTGCCGTCACTCAGTTCAGTTCAGTTCAGTTTCAGTTTATTGTCATTTAGAAACCGCAAACGCAATGCAGTAAAAAAAATGAGACAACGTTCCTCCAGAATGATATCAACAAAACACATGACAAAACAGACTACACCAGAAAATCCACATAACGTTTGGCAATCCCCAATCCAGAGTCTGGAGAGGCTGCTGCGTATTAATATCGCGCTACCGTCTTAGCGCGTTCCCCAGAAAGGAGCTCCAAACCCACCATACAAAACAAGTATACCCAGACACACCAAGTCAGGAGACCAACTCTACCACCCAACAAACCAAAAACTAAAGCTACAAGACCTACACAAAACCACATAGTTACATATAGTTATAGTTAACATATAGTTACAACAGTGCAGACAATATTATAATTGATAAAAAAAAGACCATGGGCACAGTAAAAATAGTCCAAAGATGTTAAAAGACTATAAGCTCGAAAGAAACCACCACGCAGTTTCCACAAGTCCTCAGGGTCCCGATAGACTTGTTATCCCACGCCGCGACAGAAGCTTTAAGTTCCTTGGTGATATCATTTCAGCCGATCCATCACACCAGCCGGCATGAAGAAAGCACGGAGACGCCTCAGCTTCCTTTCGAAGTTCGCAGAGATTCATCACGATATCTAAGACTTTGACAGACTTGTACAGACGTGCGGTGGAGAGTGTATTGACTGGGTGCATCTCAGCCTGGTACGGACTCACCAATGCCCTGGAATGGGAAAATCCCACAAAAAGTAGTGGATATGGCCCAGTCCATCCCTCCCCACCACTGAGCTACAGAGAGCTCGGTCGCAGGAAAGCAGCATCCTTCATCGGGGATCCCCACCACCCAGGCCGTGCTCTCTTCTCGCTGCTGCCATCAGGTAGAAAGTACAGGAGCCTCAGGACTCACACCACCGGGTTCAGGAACAGTTACCACCCCTCAACCATCAGATAGAAGGTACAGGAGCCTCAGGACTCGCACCACCAGGTTCAGGGACAGTTACTACCCCTCAACCATCAGGTAGAAGGTACAGGAGCCTCAGGACTCACACCACCGGGTTCAGGAACAGTTACCACCCCTCAACCGTCAGATAGAAGGTACAGGAGCCTCAGGACTCGCACCACCAGGTTCAGGGACAGTTACTACCCCTCAACCATCAGGTAGAAGGTACAGGAGCCTCAGGACCCACACCACCAGGTTCAGGAACAGTTACCACCCCTCAACCATCAGGTAGAAGGTACAGGAGCCTCAGGACTCACACCACCAGGTTCAGGAACAGTTACCACCCCTCAACCATCAGGTAGAAGGTACAGGAACCTCAGGACTCGCACCACCAGGTTCAGGAACAGTTACCACCCCTCAACCATCAGGTAGAAGGTACAGGAGCCTCAGGACTCGCACCACCAGGTTCAGGAACAGTTACCACCCCTCAACCATCAGGTAGAAGGTACAGGAGCCTCAGGACTCGCACCACCAGGTTCAGGAACAGTTACCACCCCTCAACCATCAGGTAGAAGGTACAGGAGCCTCAGGACTCACACCACCAGGTTCAGGAACAGTTACCACCCCTCAATCATCAGGTAGAAGGTACAGGAGCCTCAGGACTCGCACCACCAGGTTCAGGGACAGTTACCACCCCTCAACCATCAGGTAGAAGGTACAGGAGCCTCAGGACTCGCACCACCAGGTTCAGGGACAGTTACCACCCCTCAACCATCAGGTAGAAGGTACAGGAGCCTCAGGACTCGCACCACCAGGTTCAGGAACAGTTACCACCCCTCAACCATCAGGTAGAAGGTACAGGAGCCTCAGGACTCGCACCACCAGGTTCAGGAACAGTTACCACCCCTCAACCATCAGGTAGAAGGTACAGGAGCCTCAGGACTCGCACCACCAGGTTCAGGAACAGTTACCACCCCTCAACCATCAGGTAGAAGGTACAGGAGCCTCAGGACTCGCACCACCAGGTTCAGGAACAGTTACCACCCCTCAACCATCAGGTAGAAGGTACAGGAGCCTCAGGACTCGCACCACCAGGTTCAGGAACAGTTACTACCCCTCAACCATCAGGAAGGAGGTACAGGAGCCTCAGGACTCGCACCACCAGGTTCAGGAACAGTTACCACCCCTCAACCATCAGGTAGAAGGTACAGGAGCCTCAGGACTCGCACCACCAGGTTCAGGGACAGTTACCACCCCTCAACCATCAGGTAGAAGGTACAGGAGCCTCAGGACTCGCACCACCAGGTTCAGGGACAGTTACCACCCCTCAACCATCAGGTAGAAGGTACAGGAGCCTCAGGACTCACACCAGCAGGTTCAGGAACAGTTACTACCCCTCAACCATCAGGTAGAAGGTACAGGAGCCTCAGGACTTGCACCACCAGGTTCAGGGACAGTTACCACCCCTCAACCATCAGGAAGGAGGTACAGGAGTCTCAGGACTCGCACCACCGGGTTCAGGAACAGTTACAACCCCTCAACCATCAGCAAGGAGGTACAGGAGCCTCAGGACTCGCACCACCAGGTTCAGGGACAGTTACCACCCCTCAACCATCAGGAAGGAGGTACAGGAGCCTCAGGACTCGCACCACCAGGTTCAGGAACAGTTACCACCCCTCAACCATCAGGTAGAAGGTACAGGAGCCTCAGGACTCGCACCACCATGTTCAGGGACAGTTACCACCCCTCAACCATCAGGTAGAAGGTACAGGAGCCTCAGGACTCACACCACCAGGTTCAGGGACAGTTACAACCCCTCAACCATCAGGAAGGAGGTATAGGAGCCTCAGGACTCGCACCACCAGGTTCAGGAACAGTTACAACCCCTCAACCATCAGGAAGGAGGTACAGGAGCCTCAGGACTCGCACCACCAGGTTCAGGAACAGTTACAACCCCTCAACCATCAGGAAGGAGGTACAGGAGCCTCAAGACTCACACCACCAGGTTCAGGAACAGTTACTACCCCCCTCAACCATCAGGTAGAAGGTAAAGGAGCCTCAGGACTCACACCACCAGGTTCAGGGACAGTTACCACCCCTCAACCGTCAGTCTCCAGAACTAAAAGGAATAACTGCGCTCAACTTCACTCGCCCCATCACAGAAACGGACTCACTCTTCATCTCGTGTTCTTGTTCTCTGCTGCTGATAGTTTTTCTTCTCTTTGTACGTCCACAGCTGGTTGTCTGCTGCACGCTGTCCGTCCTGTTGGGGGGCAGCCTTTCAATTGAGTTTCTTGCCTTTACTGTGAATGATTGTACATAGTGACGTAAATGTACCTTGAAAATGAAGTTACGTTGACCTGTTCGAGGTGGATTGAGTGGACAACCAGAGACTGTTTCTGGGGGTGGAGGCGGCCAACACGGTGGGGGGGGGGGGCATAATTTTAAGGTGATTGGAGGAACATGTAGGGCTCGATGTGAACGGTCGGTTTGCCACAAAGAGGCGTGGTACGTGTGTGGAACACAGGGGCGCGTTTGGGACGTTTAAGAGACGCGGATGATGGAAAAGCGGAGGGTGAAGGGAGAGGGAAGGGTGGAGTAGATTAAAGGATCAGCACGGCACTCGTGGGCCGTAGGGGTGTCGGGGACGGGCCGGGGCGAGGTCGAGGCCTGGGGGGCGGGGGAGGCGAGGGATCGGGGGTGAGCGTCCGTCCGTCCGTCATCCCGTTGCTCTTTAACAGCTTCCAGAACCTGGGCATCCAGTGCGTCAAGAAGCGGGAGGTGGCCATGGCTCTGCAGAACCGGCTCAGCAAGAACGTCAACCCCTTCAACGGTGAGGCTCTCCCCCTCCTCCTATTCCTCCCGGCGGTGGGGCGGGGGAGGGGGTGGGGGGTCTGAAGCCTCGGCCTATAATGTCTCTTTGCCCCCTCGTTGCTTCGCAGTCCCGGCGGAGGAGCTCCAGAACGACTCCGAGGAGGACCTCAACGTGGTCCGGCTGTGCTTCCAGGTGTTCCTCCCCAACGAGATGGGCATCTGCAGCGTGCCACTGCCGCCCGCCGTCTCCAACCCCATCTACGACAACCGTAAGTGCAGAGCTCCCGTTTGCGAAATCTGAGTCCAACCTGGCGGGCTTTCCGCGGTGAGTCCCGCTCCGGCTGGGGTTTGAACCCGGGGCCGTCGGCCTTGAAGTCCGGTGCTGGTGCCCGCTACCCCGCCAGCCGGCCCCGTTAGGGCACTGGTTTGAGCGCCAAGGGCGCCGTATCGCTGGTTTAGTCTCCCTCCGCCGTGAGATCGCACGCCTTTGCCGATTTCATGGTAAAGGACCGGCTGGACCTTTATCGGCTGTGGAACTTCATTATTTGGAAGAACGTGGTACTGTGTCGATCTCCTGGCCTAATCTCCCAGCGATTTTTCTTTGCGCCCGCTAAGCCGTACCTCCTGGGTACCCTCCTCCCTGGTGGCATTAATATCGATTTCTCCTCCCAGTAATCAAATCTCCCCCCCTCCCCTCTTTTGAACCCCACTCTGACCTTTCACCTCTTCTCACCTGCCTATCACTTACCTCCTCCCCCCGCAACAACCTGGGTCCCCTCCTCCTTCTCTTCCTCCCCCGGTCCCCTTGAGGATTCCTTCCTCTCCAGCCCTTTACCTTCCCCACCCGCCTGGCTTCACCCATCTCCTGCGAGCCTCCCTCTTTCCCCTCCCCTTCACCCTTTTTACGCTGGCCTCTTCCCTACCCACCCCCCCTTTCCATCTCGGTCGTGTTGAACGCTCCCGGCCCGAAACGCAGACCGTTCGCTCATTTCCATCGATGCGGCCTGGCCTGCTGAATTTCTCCGGCCCTCCGTTCGAAAGTCGGCCCCTCGATCCGCTCACGGTCGTCAGAGCAGCTGTATCGACAAGGCACAATTATTTGCATAGTCATTCAATAACCAAATGAGGAACGAAGGAGAATTTGCGGTGTGAGAAGGCGCCGGTGGATCTGAGCGACTTGTGTCTGCTAGCCAATGGATCAAAAAGGATAACTGAACAAAAGTTTGTTAAACAAACTTCTGCTGGCGAACGATCGTGGCGAGCGAGTCTCTCACTTCCCTCTGGACCAGGAGGAGTGGCAGAGGTGAGGGGGCAGGCCCTTTGCCAAGAGCGAGGAAGGGCGTGAAAGGTCGGGGCCAGAGTCGAATCGAAGCCGCGGGGTCCGGGCCCGAGAGCGCGGCAACGCCACTGAGCCCACTGTTTCACGGGCGGCATCGAGGTGGCCAAGTCCGGCGTTCCCGAGCGGCAGGACCCGCAGTTGGGACGGAGGTTTAACCAGCGGGCCATATTGAGAGGGTCAGGGCATCAGGGTCCGAGGCGAGGTACGGGCTGACTCTGCTCGCTGTTTCACGGCGTTTACCCAGCTGTGCGCTGAACTATGCGACCCTCCTTATGGATTTCAGTTCAGAGACGCTGCTCGATCACGGTTGCTGTTTGCAAGCTGTCTTTTTTCAACGCCCGCTGGCTGTTGGACAGTCTTCCTTTATGCGCTATTTTATTCTTTCATTTTTTTCTATGGGTTTGTTTCTTGTTGTGCTTTTTATTGAGCACATTGAGAAGAATGTGTCTAACCCCAGGAGTGTGTGATGGGACGGTGTAGAGGGAGCTTCACTCTGTGTCTGACCCCTTTTTTTTTAATTACAAAATCCTTTATTACAAATTTCGGTGCTATACAATATATATAAAACAGTGGCAAACACAATTACTGAACTACAAATAGACAATAGACATTACACCAGAATGTTGTCATCCCTATCCACGATGGCATTTACACACTGCGGAGCCCAACAGTCTCGAAACTCCTCCAAGGCCACTGTGGACTGCGCGTGTTCCTTTTCAATAGTTACCCGGGCACGAACATACCCCCTAAACATTGCCAGGCAGTCTGCCCGGGGAGATCCTCCCGCCACCCGTTTCCAAGACCCACGGATGGCGGATTTCGCCAGCCCCAGGAGCAAGTTGAGTAGGACATCCTCATCCCTCCATGCCCCCTTCCTTACTGGATGACCATATATAAACAGGGTGGGACTAAAATGCAGCCAGAAGGCAAGAAGCAGCCCACGCAAATATGCAAAAAGAGGCTGCAGCCTCACACACTCCATGTACATGTGGTACACGGTCTCCTCCAGCCCGCAGAAGTGGCATGCGGGTGGGAAGTCCATGTACAAACTGAAAAACTTATTGCAGGGCACTGCCCTATGCAGTACCCTCCAGCCGAGATCCCCCAGGTGCATGGGAAGAACCCCGGCGTAAAGGGACTTCCAGTGGGGACCCTCCTCACCTCTGGGTGGAAGGACCAACCGCCATGGCGTGTCGGGACGGCGGACAAGGGCAAGGAAGTGGAGGGTGTGGAGCAGCCCTTACAAATACCTCCTACTTGCATCCCTGAATGGGACTGTGGGTATCGATGAGAGACGGCTCAAGTTGTGTGGACACGGCTCCCGGAGAAGATTGCGGGGTCTGGGCCCCACCAGCAGCTCGGCCTGAGTCGGTCCACACAACTGAGCCGCACCGACAGCCACTGAGGTAGGGCAAGGGCCGGCCAGGACCCCGCCCTCCGCCGGAGGAGGGGATTCCCGGCCTGAGGCAACCATGTTCCAGACTGATAGAAGCCGGGCAGACTCCGCAAAGCCGCACGGCTGACGCCCGCCGGTGGTAGCCGCATGTCTTCGTGAAGACAGCAGCCCCTCCGGAGGAAGAAAGTCGCCAACACGTGCCACCTGGGAGGGTGCTCGGTGTACAGGAATCTCTGCAGAGTCCTGAGGCGGAGAGCCGCCAGCTGCGTTCGGACGCACACCAGCGACTGTCCGCCCTCTCCCACTGGGAGACTCAAGACCGCTGCAGAGACCCAGTGTTTCCTGTTGCCCCAGAAGAAGTCCATTAATTTCCTCTGCAGTCTTGCAACAAATGGGGCAGGAGGGGCCAAGGTGACCATCCGATACCACAACATGGAGGCCACCAGCTGGTTTATGACCACCACCCTGCCTCGATAGGAAAGCACCCTGAGAAGGCCTGACCAGCGCCCCAGCCGGGCCATGACTTTCATCTCCAGGTCCTGCCAGTTCGCCAGCCAGGCCTCCCCAGAAGGACTCAGGTAGACTCCCAGATAGAGGAGATGCCTAGTACCCCACTCGAAAGCTCTCATCTCCTCCGGCAGGGAGTCCACCTGCCACTGACCCACTAAGAGTCCGGAACATTTCGCCCAGTTGATCCTGGCAGAGGATGCTGCCGAGAAAATGTCTTGGCACCCGCGCATCCTCCGCAGGTCATTGGGATCTGTCATCATGAGGAGTACATCATCGGCGTAGGCCGAGAGGACGACCTCCATGTCCGGTTCACGCAGAACCAGACCTGTCAGTCTTCGCCGTAGGAGGCTCAGGAATGGCTCGACACAGATCACATACAATTGACCGGACATGGGGCATCCCTGACGTACTCCTCTCCTGAAGGGAATGGGTGCTGCCAGTGATCCATTGACCTTAACAAGGCACTCTGCGGCAGAGTAGAGGAGCCGAACTCGGGCCACAAAGTGTGGTCCGAGCCCAAAGGCCTGCAGAGTGCCCACCAGGAAACTGTGGTCTACCCGGTCAAACGCCTTCTCCTGGTCAAGAGAAAGAAACGCTGCCGGGGACCCAGTCTCCTGGTGCAGGTGGATCAGGTCCCGTACTAGGTGGACATTGTCATGGATGGAGCGGCCCGGGACTGTGTAAGATTGGTCAGGATGAATCACCTGTCTCAGTACTGAACCAAGACGGTTGGCCATTGCCCGGGCGAAGATCTTGTAGTCCGCGCACAAGAGGGAGACCGGGCGCCAGTTCTTTAGCAGGCGAAGGTCTCCCTTCTTGGGCAGCAGGACCACGACAGCTCTCCGCCATGAGAGGGGCAATTCCCCGGTGGCTAGGCTCTCCCCTAGAACAAGGCTGTAATCGACCCCCAGGACATCCCAAAAAGCCTGATAAAACTCCACACTTAGACCATCTAAGCCAGGGGATTTACCCCTCCGGAGTTGCCGAAGGGCAGCAGACAGCTCCTCCCCAGTCAGGGAGGCGTCCAGACGCGCTGCGTCATCTGGGCTGACCTTTGGCAAATCTTCCCAGACCTCACTGCACGCCCCCGCATTTGACGGATCCGGTGAGAATAAGGACCGATAGAAAGTGCGGACTTCTTCGATAATTTCGTCAGGATCCGTGATGGAGGAGCCATCAGCAGCCAATAGCTCCACCAGCTGCTTTTGAACTCCCCGCCACTTCTCCAACGAGTAGAAGAAGGGTGAGCTGCAGTCCAAATCTTGCAGCATTTGGATCCGCGACCTCACGTATGCACCTTGGGACTGCTGAAGCTGCAGATTCCTTAGTGTGTCCTTCTTCTCCTGGTATTCCTGCCACGTTTGATGGTCTCCACCGGTCGGACCAAGACGGGACTCTAGGTCAAGCAACGCTCTCTCAAGCCGCTCAATCTCAGAGCCCCGCCTCTTTGTCGACCCTCTAGTGTACTCCCGACATAAAAACCGGATGTGGGCCTTGCCCACATCCCACCACAGCCGTAGGGAGCTGAACTCTCTCCGTCTCTCTCTCCAGAACGCTCGGAATGAATCCCGGAATCGGCTGTCCTCCAGCAGCCGGTTGTTAAAGTGCCAATACCCGGATCCCACCCGAGGTTGCAGAGGAGTAAATTCCATCCACACAAGGTGATGATCCGAGCACGACACCGGCCGCATGGAGGAAGCCGACACGCGGGAGACATAAGCCCGAGAGATATACAGGCGGTCTATCCGGGAACCCCCCTCTCTCGATCTTCTGGAGAAGGCACTAGAGTAGGGGTGAAGATTCCGCCAGCTGTCCACCAAGTCAAAGGAGCCGACTAGCTCCTTTAACTTTTTCGCTGATGCCGGGTCGCGTTGGAGGCCCGAGCGGTCCTCCACCTCGAGGGTACAGTTGAAGTCTCCCCCGAGGACGACGCAGTCCCCCGGGTCGATGGAACTCAGCAAGGTGGACAGCCGACAGAATAGGCGCGTCTGCATCACCCCGCGTCTCGGAGCGTACACGTTGATAAAATGTAACGGTACACCATCCAGGCGCACAGCCAGGTGGAGCAGACGGCCGGGCACAACATCTTGGACTCCTACGATTTCTGGCCGGAAGGTTGGGGCCAACAGGATCGCCACCCCACTAGAGTTGGAGCTAAGGTGACTCATGTAGACCCCGCCCTGCCACTCCAGGAGCCAAGCGGACTCGTCCCCCGGGGTGGTATGGGTTTCCTGCAGGAAACACCGCGTATCTCCCATCCCTGAGGACTGAGAGATTGTTATACCTGCAGGGAGAGCCCCTGCTACCGTTCACATTGAGACTAGCTATGGTAAGCTTCATGTCGAGAGCACACTAGGCCTCAGCACCAGTCCCCTTCCCACTGAGAGCGATGGCGCCCTCAGCCGCACTCTCCCGAAGAAAACCGAGAATATCCTTTGCTTTCCGGGCCCGACTGCTACCATCGCTACCCTGTGACCCACCATCTCCCGAAGGAGCGAGGCTGCTTTTCATCCTGATGTCCCGCACCAGGTCATCCAGGAAGGATTTCAGCTGCCGCCTGTCATTCCCTGACACAGCATTCCTCTTCCCCTTCCCCTTCCGTCTGAGGATGACCCTCAGGGACTTCACCAGCCTCGGCATGCTAGGCCAGCGAAGCGAGGCTAGTTTAGGCCGATGCTTTGCACCAACGGAGGAGTGAATAAACTCTCTGATCTCCTCCACAGGTATCAATGGGGACTTCTCTGGAGGGGTGAGGATGTCCATTGTCTCGCTGTCAAATGAATCCCCCTCCAACCCCTCACTGCAGACAGATCCCCCACCGTCCTCCTCAGGTGGTGTATAAGGTGGCTGCCCCTGTAACCTACACTGCACAGTGGGTACCTCCCCCATACCTTCCCGCTCCACCGTCGCAGCAGTCTTACCCACAGTTGCGACGTTGGAGGGAAAATCCCAAGGGACTCCCTGCAGGCCATTAGTTAATGGGGTCGGCATGCAGGTTACATCACCCTCCCCAGGAGACAGGCATGAAGGGGACCCCAGCAGCTCTGGCCCAATGGATTCACTGGCAGCCTGATGCTGACTGTGAGAGAGCCTGGTCTCCTCTCCACCTGTACTACTTAATACATTTGCCTCCAGGGAGGCGCTGACTGCTAAGTCCTGGGTGGAGAGCTCCAGGTCTGTTTTAGGCGTGCAAACAGGCCCAGCACTAGCTTCATGCATAACCACACCACCCACCCCAGGACTGGTGTCTACATCTGGGGATTCAGGGTTAGACACAACTCCCACCCGGATCCCCACCCCTTTCTGGGACTCCCCCTCATCTGCATTCTCTGCCCTCTTGGGGGAACAATCCCATCTCCTCTTCAAGCCGGAGGAGCACACAGGTGCGGAATTCACCGACAGCGCGGTACTCTCCGCTCCTATCGCCCCGTCCAACCGTACGCTTCCCCGAGCCTCCCTCTCCACCTCAGGGCAAATGGGCGTGAGCTCTGCGGTCTCGGGGGCCGACTTCTTCACGTGTTTCGACTTCTTCCTCGCTTTCTTGCCCCGCCCGGACTCCACCCCGTCCCTCGCCTGAACCTCCCCACACGTAGCCCCAGGATCACCCGCCTGAACCACAGGGGTAGGAGCAGACGTAGGAATAGGGGCAGGGTTAGAGACAGGGTCAGGGGCAGGAGCAGGGGTCGGCACAGGTGTTGGAGCAGGGATGGGATCAGGGGCAGAGGTAGCTAGGGCACAAGTTCCTGAAGTGGACTCCCTGGGTTTTCGGGTGCTAGGACAGTCCCTCCGAAAGTGCCCCACCTCCCCGCACGCATGGCACCGTGGGCGCTCAGAGCTCCAATACACCTGATAATCTACCCCCCCGTGCCGGACAGTAAACCAGCCCTCAACTTCGTCCTCCCTTTCCAGTTTCATGAATACCTGTCGCCGGAAAGAGATTACGGTCCGGAGGGTGCGCCTCCTGAATTTGTGCCTGATGGCAGTTATCTTTGACCGTACTTGCCCCAAGCGGGCCAATGCAGGAAGCAGGTCCTCGTTGGGGATGAAAGGCTGTACGTGACCGAGGACGATGCGTTGTGTGGGAGCTGTCACTAGCTTCATCTGTAAAAAGATGTTCTCCACCGTGATCCCTCTACTGAGGGCCCGATGCACCAACTCATCATTCCTCAGGTAAAACACCGCCTTCCCGAGCTCCTTCTCAGCGGCCAAAACACCATCTCTCCCCAACAAGTCCTCCATGGCCTCCGCGCACTTTTCCAGCGTAGTTCCAGTTCGCAAAATACATTGCACCCCGCGTTCAACTTTCACCGTCCGAAACAGGGCGTTGTCCGAGGCCGGAGAGGCAGCCGCCTTTGCATAACTCCCCGAAGGCCTGCGACTCCCTGCAGACTGGTCCGGCATGTTACTTGTGTGTCCGAACCGAGAATGATACGGTGGTGCTGGTTATAAAGTCTCGGAGTGAGTTGAGTAACTGGCGGGAAAAGTTTGGCCCAATGCCAGAAATTCCAACGCCAGGAAAGGCTCCGTGAGTCCTGTAGAAACTTCCAGGCCGTGAGAGGTCGAGACGTCTCAAACAACGGTTCAGCTCCAACACCGAACGAGAATCCCGACGATAGAGATGGAAGGAGGTTGCCTCGATGTCAGTGGGGACAAACAACGTCGTTTGCCTCCGGTTTTGGGAGCGAAACTGCTTCAAGGCGAGTTGCCAGCGGCCACAGCTGGGTGCTACGCAGTTCGAAGCCGTCAACGAACCCCGTCCAAACTGGCAGAAAATCTCCAAACGAAGCTTCCACTCGAAACCAGCCGCTCACTTAGAAGTTCAAGGGACGTTGGAAACCAATTTCCAAGCCATTCAAGACCTTCAAAAAGTAGTTTTTTCCCCGATTTCTCCCAGCGCAATCAGAACAGCGCCACTCTGTGTCTGACCCCGGGAGTGTGTGATGGGACGGTGTGGAGGGAGTTTCACTCTGTGTCTGACCCCGGGAGTGTGTGATGGGACGGTGTGGAGGGAGATTCACTCTGTGTCTGACCCTGGGAGTGTGTGATGGGACGGTGTGGAGGGAGCTTCACCTTGTGTCTGACCCTGGGAGTGTGTGATGGGACGGTGTGGAGGGAGCTTCACCTTGTGTCTGACCCTGGGAGTGTGTGATGGGACGGTGTGGAGGGAGCTTCACCTTGTGTCTGACCCTGGGAGTGTGTGATGGGACGGTGTGGAGGGAGCTTCACTCTGTGTCTGACCCCGGGAGTATGTGATGGGACGGTGTGGAGGGAGCTTCACTCTGTGTCTGACCCCGGGAATATGTGATGGGACGGTGTGGAGGGAGCTTCACTCTGTGTCTGACCCCGGGAGTGTGTGATGGGACGGTGTGGAGGGAGCTTCACTCTGTGTCTGACCCCGGGAGTGTGTGATGGGACGGTGTGGAGGGAGATTCACTCTGTGTCTGACCCCGGGAGTGTGTGATGTGACGGTGTGGGGGGCGCTTCACTCTGTGTCTGCCCCCGGGAGTGTGTGATGGGACGGTGGGGAGGGAGCTTCACTCTGTGTCTGACCCCGGGTTGTGTGATGGGACGGTGTGGACGGAGATTCACTCTGTGTCTGACCCCGGGAGTGTGTGATGGGACGGTGTGGAGGGAGTTTCACTCTGTGTCTGACCCCGGGAGTGTGTGATGGGACGGTGTGGAGGGAGTTTCACTCTGTGTCTGACCCCGGGAGTGTGTGATGGGACGGTGTGGAGGGAGATTCACTCTGTGTCTGACCCCGGGAGTGTGTGATGGGACGGTGTGGACGGAGATTCACTCTGTGTCTGCCCCCGGGAGTGTGTGATGGGACGGTGGGGAGGGAGCTTCACTCTGTGTCTGACCCCGGGAGTGTGTGATGGGACGGTGTGGACGGAGATTCACCCTGTGTCTGACCCCGGGAGTGTGTGATGGGACGGTGTGGAGGGAGTTTCACTCTGTGTCTGACCCCGGGAGTGTGTGATGGGACGGTGTGGAGGGAGTTTCACTCTGTGTCTGACCCCGGGAGTGTGTGATGGGACGGTGTGGAGGGAGATTCACTCTGTGTCTGACCCCGGGAGTGTGTGATGGGACGGTGTGGAGGGAGTTTCACTCTGTGTCTGACCCTGGGAGTGTGTGATGGGACGGTGTGGAGGGAGTTTCACTCTGTGTCTGACCCCGGGAGTGTGTGATGGGACGGTGTGGAGGGAGTTTCACTCTGTGTCTGACCCCGGGAGCGTGTGATGGGGCGGTGTGGAGGGAGATTCACTCTGTGTCTGACCCCGGGAGTGTGTGATGGGACGGTGTGGACGGAGATTCACTCTGTGTCTGCCCCCGGGAGTGTGTGATGGGACGGTGGGGAGGGAGCTTCACTCTGTGTCTGACCCCGGGAGTGTGTGATGGGACGGTGTGGACGGAGATTCACTCTGTGTCTGACCCCGGGAGTGTGTGATGGGACGGTGTGGAGGGAGTTTCACTCTGTGTCTGACCCCGGGAGTGTGTGATGGGACGGTGTGGAGGGAGTTTCACTCTGTGTCTGACCCCGGGAGTGTGTGATGGGACGGTGTGGAGGGAGATTCACTCTGTGTCTGACCCCGGGAGTGTGTGATGGGACGGTGTGGAGGGAGTTTCACTCTGTGTCTGACCCTGGGAGTGTGTGATGGGACGGTGTGGAGGGAGTTTCACTCTGTGTCTGACCCCGGGAGTGTGTGATGGGACGGTGTGGAGGGAGTTTCACTCTGTGTCTGACCCCGGGAGCGTGTGATGGGGCGGTGTGGAGGGAGATTCACTCTGTGTCTGACCCCGGGAGTGTGTGATGGGACGGTGTGGAGGGAGTTTCACTCTGTGTCTGACCCTGGGAGTGTGTGATGGGATGGTGTGGAGGGAGATTCACTCTGTGTCTGACCCCGGGAGGGTGTGATGGGACGGTGTGGAGGGAGCTTCTCTCTGTCTGACCCCGGGAGTGTGTGATGGGACGGTGTGGAGGGAGATTCACTCTGTGTCTGACCCCGGGAGTGTATGATGGGACGGTGTGGAGGGAGTTTCACTCTGTGTCTGACCCCGGGAGGGTGTGATGGGACGGTGTGGAGAGAGCTTCTCTCTGTCTGACCCCGGGAGTGTGTGATGGGACGGTGTGGAGGGAGATTCACTCTGTGTCTGACCCCGGGAGTGTGTGATCGGACGGTGTGGAGGGAGATTCACTCTGTGTCTGACCCCGGGAGTGTGTGATGGGACGGTGTGGAGGGAGTTTCACTCTGTGTCTGACCCCGGGAGGGTGTGATGGGACGGTGTGGAGGGAGCTTCTCTCTGTCTGACCCCGGGAGTGTGTGATGGGACGGTGTGGAGGGAGATTCACTCTGTGTCTGACCCCGGGAGTGTGTGATGGGACGAAGTGGAGGGAGCTTACTCTGTGTCTGACCCCGGGAGGGTGTGATGGGACAGTGTGGAGGGAGCTTCACTCTGTGTCTGACCCCGGGAGTGTGTGATGGGACGGTGTGGAGGGAGATTCACTGTGTGTCTGACCCCGGGAGTGTGTGATGGGACGGTGTGGAGGGAGATTCACTCTGTGTCTGACCCCGGGAGTGTGTGATGGGACGGTGTGGAGGGAGATTCACTGTGTGTCTGACCCCGGGAGTGTGTGATGGGACGGTGTGGAGGGAGATTCACTCTGTGTCTGACCCTGGGAGTGTGTGATGGGACGGTGTGGAGGGAGATTCACTCTGTGTCTGACCCTGGGAGTGTGTGATGGGACGGTGTGGAGGGAGATTCACTCCGTGTCTGACCCTGGGAGTGTGTGATGGGACGGTGTGGAGGGAGATTCACTCTGTGTCTGACCCTGGGAGTGTGTGATGGGACGGTGTGGAGGGAGCTTCACTCTGTGTCTGACCCTGGGAGGGTGTGATGGGACGGTGTGGAGGAGCTCTAACCGGCTTTGCCTGGTCTTTGACGGCCTCTCGTCTCGCCTCAGGAGCCCCGAACACAGCGGAGCTGAAGATCTGCCGGGTGAACAAGAATTCGGGAAGCTGCCGGGGCGGTGAGGAGATCTTCCTGCTTTGCGACAAGGTTCAGAAAGGTAACGGGTGACTCCGGGCCCCGGGGTATAGAACCGGCCGTCAGCTCCTCGAGCGCTCGTCTCGCCGTTGCGGTGAGCAGAGGGTAGTGCGGGCGCCTGCCAGCTCGCAAGGCGCAGGTTCGATTCTGGGCTCTGATGCTGACTGGGCCCTCTCCCCTCCCCGCTGCTTCCACTTCCCCCTCGCGTCTGACCGGCTTGCCAGGAGCCGTAGATGGCAGCGTCCGCTACGCCGCTGGCGTTTCGGGCCACAATGAAGGCATCATTTGAGTGACTCCACTCTGTCGGCCATGCTGAAATGCTGACATACTCAAATCCTGAGAGGGCTTGCTCGGGTTGGAGGCTGTTTCCTACGGCGGGGGCGACCCAGAACTCGAGGGCCCTGCCTCAGTACTGAAGGGCGGCCCTTTAGAAGTGAGAACCTTTTTAGCCAGAGAGTAGTGAATCTGTGGAATGCTCTGCCCCAGACTGCGGTGGGGGCACAAGCTGTGTTTAGGACAGAAGTTGATCGTTTCCCGATCGGTCAAAGGTTACGATGAGGAGGCAGGTATATCCAGGATCGGCCACCATGGAACGGCGGAGCAGACTCGATGGGCTGAATGGCCTAATTCTGCCCCTATGTCTTATGGTGCCGACTCGGGTTTGCTCGGCCGCTCTCAGGCGCAGAAGGATTCGTCGTCGATGTGTCCGGAACCAGCCGCGGTCGTTGGCCCTCTGCTGCCCCCCCCCACCCTCCCGAAACAGTGGGCCCCTCTTGGTCTGGCCTCGACCCTTCGACCTGTTTGGCGTGGGGTGACCGGACTGCAGGCAGCACTGCTGTCCGGGTCGTTGAGGCAGGAAGCCTCCAGACTCCACGGCGTTGTCGTGGTCCTCTTGGGGGCTGAGCGGGGCAGGTAGCTGGTTAGTGGAGACGGATCGTGCCCGGGTAGAGGAGATGAACTAGTTCTGAGTTCTGGCCGGCCCCCCATAGGGAGGACGTTGAGGCTTTGGAGAGGGTGTAGCAGAGATTCACCGGAAGAGGTTTCGAGGGCCGGATCAGAATCAAGTTTAATATCACCGGCATATGTTGTGAAATTTGTCTTCACAATACGTAATAATAGAAAAAGGACGAGAATTACAGTTTGTATATATATTAAATAGTTAAATAAGTAGTGCAAAAACAGATATTTTAAAAAAGTAGTGAGGTAGTGTTCATGGGTTCAATGTCCGTTCAGGAATCAGATGGCAGAGGGGAAGAAGCTGTTCCTGAATCGCTGAGTGTGTGTCTTCAGGCTCCTGTACCTCCCTGACGGCAGAGGGGAAGAAGCTGTTCCTGAATCATTGAGTGTGTGTCTTCAGGCTCCTGTACCTCCTCCCTGATGGCAGAGGGGTAGAAGCTGTTCCTGAATCGCTGAGTGTGTGTCTTCAGGCTCCTGTTCCTCCTCCCTGATGGCAGAGGGGTAGAAGCTGTTCCTGAATCGCTGAGTGTGTGTCTTCAGGCTCCTGTTCCTCCTCCCTGATGGCAGAGGGGTAGAAGCTGTTCCTGAATCGCTGAGTGTGTGTCTTCAGGCTCCTGTACCCCCTCCCTGATGGCAGAGGGGAAGAAGCTGTTCCTGAATCGCTGAGTGTGTGTCTTCAGGCTCCTGTACCTCCTCCCTGATGGCAGAGGGGAAGAAGCTGTTCCTGAATCGTTGAGTGTGTGTCTTCAGGCTCCTGTACCTCCTCCCTGATGGCAGAGGGGAAGAAGCTGTTCCTGAATCGCTGAGTGTGTGTCTTCAGGCTCCTGTACCTCCTCCCTGATGGCAGAGGGGAAGAAGCTGTTCCTGAATCGCTGAGTGTGTGTCTTCAGGCTCCTGTACCCCCTCCCTGATGGCAGAGGGGAAGAAGCTGTTCCTGAATCGCTGAGTGTGTGTCTTCAGGCTCCTGTACCCCCTCCCTGATGGCAGAGGGGAAGAAGCTGTTCCTGAATCGCTGAGTGTGTGTCTTCAGGCTCCTGTACCCCCTCCCTGATGGCAGAGGGGAAGAAGCTGTTCCTGAATCGCTGAGTGTGTGTCTTCAGGCTCCTGTACCTCCTCCCTGATGGCAGAGGGGAAGAAGCTGTTCCTGAATCGCTGAGTGTATGTCTTCAGGCTCCTGTACCTCCTCCCTGATGGCAGAGGGGAAGAAGCTGTTCCTGAATCGTTGAGTGTGTGTCTTCAGGCTCCTGTACCTCCTCCCTGATGGCAGAGGGGAAGAAGCTGTTCCTGAATCGCTGAGTGTGTGCCCTCAGGCTCCTGTACCTCCTCCCTGATGGCAGAGGGGAAGAAGCTGTTCCTGAATCGCTGAGTGTGTGTCTTCAGGCTCCTGTACCTCCTCCCTGATGGCAGAGGGGAAGAAGCTGTTCCTGAATCGCTGAGTGTGTGTCTTCAGGCTCCTGTACCTCCCTGACGGCAGAGGGGAAGAAGCTGTTCCTGAATCATTGAGTGTGTGTCTTCAGGCTCCTGTACCTCCTCCCTGATGGCAGAGGGGTAGAAGCTGTTCCTGAATCGCTGAGTGTGTGTCTTCAGGCTCCTGTTCCTCCTCCCTGATGGCAGAGGGGTAGAAGCTGTTCCTGAATCGCTGAGTGTGTGTCTTCAGGCTCCTGTTCCTCCTCCCTGATGGCAGAGGGGTAGAAGCTGTTCCTGAATCGCTGAGTGTGTGTCTTCAGGCTCCTGTACCCCCTCCCTGATGGCAGAGGGGAAGAAGCTGTTCCTGAATCGCTGAGTGTGTGTCTTCAGGCTCCTGTACCTCCTCCCTGATGGCAGAGGGGAAGAAGCTGTTCCTGAATCGTTGAGTGTGTGTCTTCAGGCTCCTGTACCTCCTCCCTGATGGCAGAGGGGAAGAAGCTGTTCCTGAATCGCTGAGTGTGTGTCTTCAGGCTCCTGTACCTCCTCCCTGATGGCAGAGGGGAAGAAGCTGTTCCTGAATCGCTGAGTGTGTGTCTTCAGGCTCCTGTACCCCCTCCCTGATGGCAGAGGGGAAGAAGCTGTTCCTGAATCGCTGAGTGTGTGTCTTCAGGCTCCTGTACCCCCTCCCTGATGGCAGAGGGGAAGAAGCTGTTCCTGAATCGCTGAGTGTGTGTCTTCAGGCTCCTGTACCCCCTCCCTGATGGCAGAGGGGAAGAAGCTGTTCCTGAATCGCTGAGTGTGTGTCTTCAGGCTCCTGTACCTCCTCCCTGATGGCAGAGGGGAAGAAGCTGTTCCTGAATCGCTGAGTGTATGTCTTCAGGCTCCTGTACCTCCTCCCTGATGGCAGAGGGGAAGAAGCTGTTCCTGAATCGTTGAGTGTGTGTCTTCAGGCTCCTGTACCTCCTCCCTGATGGCAGAGGGGAAGAAGCTGTTCCTGAATCGCTGAGTGTGTGCCCTCAGGCTCCTGTACCTCCTCCCTGATGGCAGAGGGGAAGAAGCTGTTCCTGAATCGCTGAGTGTGTGTCTTCAGGCTCCTGTACCTCCTCCCTGATGGCAGAGGGGAAGAAGCTGTTCCTGAATCGTTGAGTGTGTGTCTTCAGGCTCCTGTACCTCCTCCCTGATGGCAGAGGGGAAGAAGCTGTTCCTGAATCGCTGAGTGTGTGTCTTCAGGCTTCTGTTCCTCCTCCCTGATGGTAGCGATGAGAAGAGGGCACGTACTGGGTGATGGGGGTCCTTAATGATGGATGCTGCCTTTCTGAGGCACCGCTCCATGAAGATGTCCTGGATACGATGGAGGCCGGTGCCCGTGAAGGAGCTGGCCGAGTTTACAACTCTCCGCAGCTCACTTCGATCCTGTGCCGTAGCCCCCACCCCCCCATACCAGACGCTGTCACAGACGGTCAGAACGCTCTCCACCGTACATCTGTAGCACTTTGCGAGCAGGCTATCGTGAGCGGCCGGACAAGCTTGTGCTGTTTTCTCCGGAGTGTCGGAGGCTGAGGGGAGATCTGACGGAGGTTTACAAGACGATGAGAGGCAGAGATAGAGTGGACAGGGAGTACCTGTTTCCCAGGGTCGAAATGTCTAATACCAGAGGGTAGCATTGAAGGTGAGAGGGGGATGTGAGGGGTAAGTTTTTTACCCAGAGAGCGGTGGATGCCTGGTGTGGTGGTGGAGGCAAATACATTAGAGGCTTTTAGGAGACGTTTGGACAGACACATGGATGTGAGGAAGATGGGGACGTGGACGTGGTGTACGTAGGGGGGGATTAGTTTCTGGGGATATTTCAAAGTTTACTCTTGAGCTGGTTCAGCACAGTGTTGTGGGCCGAATGGCCTGTGACTGTGCCGTCCGGTTCTGTGTGAAGTCACCTTGCAGCTGCGTTAACCTTCGAACGCGGCGTCCGGCGTTCTGGGCGGCCTCAGCCGGCCGGCCGGCGCCTGCTCGGGGAAACCACAGAGTCCGGGTGTCGCTACCCGGATGAGGAGGCGCGGGAGGGAGGGAGGGAGGGCTGGCGAGCTTGCCAGGCCCTCTCCGTTGTGGACGGTGCGGAAGGTCGCCGAGGGTTACGGCAGGGAGGGCGGGGGGGAGGGCAGAGCTCAGCTGAGAAGGGGCAGACGGAGCTCCTTCTGGAGGAGTGGGAAGACGCACCCTCCGGAGGGCAGGTGGGAGGCGTCTCAGCTGTGTGGAGGAACAGAGGGATCTTAAAACATGGAAACTTACAGCCCATGACAGGCCCTTCGGCCCACAAGCTTGTGCCGTCCCTGTAACCTACTCTAGAAACTGCCTAGAATTTCCCTACCGCATGTCCCTCTATTTTACTAAGCTCCGTGTACCTATCTAAGAGTCTCTTAAAAGACCCTATCGTATCCACCTCCACCACCTTCGCTGGCCGTGCATTCCACGCACCAACCACTCTCTGAGTGAAAAACTTCGCCCTCGTACCTACTTCCAAGCACTAAAACTATGCCCCCTCATGTTAGCCATTTCAGCCCTGGCTGTCCACACCATCAATGCCTCTCATCATCTTGTACACCCCTGTCAGGCCACCTCTCATCCTCCGTCGTTCCAAGGAGAAAAAGCCGAGTTCACTCAACCTGTTCTCATAAGGCGTGCTCCCCAATCCAGGCAACATCCTTGTAAATCTCCTCTGCACCCTTTCTATGGCTTCCACATCCTTCCTGTAGTGAGGCGACCAGAACTGAGCACAGTACTCCAAGTGGGGTCTGTCGTCTCTGGATCTCCCAAGTGGACAGGGAGGCTAGGAAAGTGTCTGGTGCGTTGGCCCTCATTAGTTGGGGGACTGAGTTTAGGAGCCGTGAGATGATGTGCAACCTCACAGTAAGACCACGGTAGTGTAGTGGTTAGCACAACGGTTTACAGTACCAGCGACCCGGGTTCAATTCCTGCCGCTGTGAGGCGTTTGTATGTTTTCCCTGTGACCCAGTGGGTTTCCTCCGGGTTGGAAAACCTGCAGCACAGTACAGGCCTTCGGCCCACAAAGCTATGCTGAACGTGTCCCTATTTTAGAAATGGTTCTCTGGTGTCCTCCCACAGTCCAAAGACAAACCGGTTGGTAGGTGAGTTGGCCATTGTGAATTGTCCCAGGATTAGGCTGGGATGAAACGGGGGATTGCAGAGGGGCGCAATCCTTCAAAGGGCAGTAAGGGCCTACTCTGCACTTTATCTCAATAAATAACAATAAGTAACAGTTGGAGAATGGATAGACAGTCAGGTGAAAGATTTTTAAACTTTAAATATTTACAAGGATCAAAAAGGATCCAGAGCTTTCCAACCGTATATGACAAATAGACTCTTCTCGGGCTTCCAGCTGGGTCCGGGTGTCGATTTTAACCCAATGTTTCGATGACAAACTCCGCCACCTTCATCTGAGGAGATGCCTGGCCCGGTCTAGTCTGGTGGTATTTATACCCCCATCATCCATCCCTCCTGATTGGCTAATCCTCGACCAATCAGGTTTCCGCGATTCTAAACCTGGTGGGACAACGGAAAGCCGATTGGTCGAGGACTAGCCAATCAGGAGGGAAGCCCGGAATTACAAGGCTGGTTTTTATTCACACACACACAGGTTTGATGAAAGCCGGAGTCGCCCTCAAGGGAAACGGTTGAAGCAGATACGATGGGGAAATCAAAGAGGTTTTAAGGCAGATGCGATGAATAGCCAGGGGAGAAGAGAAGCAAATTTAGGCATGACAGGCAGATTAAGTTGGTAGTTGTGATCAGTACAGACTCTTTGGGCCAAAGGTCCAGTTTCTACTGCTCTACTCCCACTGCATTTGGGTATACTTAAAGCAGAGCTCAAAATACATTTATAATCAAAGTTGACTGAAGTGTAACAGCTACAGAGAAGTGGGGGTTGGGGGGGGGGGCGTAGCGGTTACCGCAATGGTTTACAGTACCGACGACCCGGGTTCAATTCTCGCCGCCGCCCGTGAGGGGTTTGTACGTTCTCGCCCTGACCGCGTGGGTTTCCTCCGGGCGCCCCGGTTTTCCTCCCACGGCCCAACGACGTACCGGTTGGTAGATTAAATGCTCGTTGTCAACTGTCCCGTGATTAGGCTGGGATTAAAATTGGAGGATTGCTGGGCCGCAGGGCCTACTCGGCACTGTATCACAATAAATAAATAAATAGACAACGAAATAAATAAAAATTATAGCACCTTGGGACTTATCTCCTTACAGACAGCAACGGGAATTGAACAGGGACCTCCCATGCCATAAAGCGTCGTGCTAACCACTACACTACCTTGCCAACCCAGATGGTTGGTGCCGGGCAAGGCACTAAAACCGTGCAACAGCAGGGTTTTTTCTTAAGTTCAAAGTACATTTTTTTATCAGAGTATGTATACTTCATACAACTTTGAGATTCGTCTACTTACAGGCAGCCACAAAACTGAGTATACAGTAGAACCCGTTGTTAAAGAAAATGCAACAACCACCCAATATGCAGAGGGAGGGGGGAGAGAGAGAGAGAGATAAATTTTGCAAACAATAAAGCGAGCAACAGCATTCAGAACCAAAGTGAGCCCGTAGACACAAAGCCCGGAGCAGGCCGCAGCCTCGGCCTCAGTTCAGCCAGGAGCAGAGTAAACCGCAGAGCAGTGAACAGAACTGGCCTGGCCCAACTCGACCTGACCCTCGCCTCCGGTCCCGACCCCCTTCCGTTTCAATCCAGCCCGTCTGATCGTCAGGCCATTCCTCTTGGCTAGTCAGGGCATGAAAGGTTACGGGGAGAATGGGGTTGGGAGGGATAATAAATCAGCCATGATGGGATGGCGGAGCAGACTTGATGGGCTGAACGGCCTAATGCTGCTCCTGCGCCTCGTATATATCTGCTCCGGAGGTGTTAGTGTGGACATAATGGATCATTAAGCCTCCAGTGGGCCGAGACTTGTCTCCGGGACTGGTTCCTCCAGAGTTTTGTGTCCCAAGTTTCTTTGACTGGAACTTGGCCGCGTGCATTGGATCTGCGGGTGTTTGTCTGTCGGTGTGATTGTGATCTCGATCTCCTCCGGTTCCCTCCCCTCCCCAAACCTCCGCAGAGGACATCGAGGTCCGCTTCTTCACCAGCGACTGGGAGGGCAAGGGCTCCTTCTCGCAGGCGGACGTGCACCGGCAGGTGGCCATCGTCTTCAAGACGCCGCCGTACAAGGACGTGATGCTGACGCAGCCGGTCACCGTGCACATGCAGCTGCGGCGGCCGTCCGACAAGGAGGTCAGCGACGCCATGGAGTTCCAGTACCTCCCCGAGGACAAAGGTACACCCGCCTCGCTGGCCCTCCAGCTCAGCCCCCTCTGCCGCGCTCGCTTTCAATTCGTTGCCTTGGATGGCGTGGGTCAACATCAGTCCTGGGGGGGGGGGCTGTGCTGTACAGTACAGGCGGCCTGAGTTCAATTCCCGCCATTGCCTAAAGGCCTGAGGCCTACTAGGCCACTGCTGTTTTGGGCAGCAGTGGAGGTCCTCCATCTCTCTCTGATGACACACAGATGTAGGATCGGTGTTTCTGTAACAATTCTGTTTGACCAGTCAGGGTTGTTAGCCCTGAACCCGGAGGGCCGGCGGACCGCTCTTGGTCAGGCCTCTAACCTTTGACCCTCCCACGCTCCAAAGCACAAGGCCCCGACTCCAGCCGACAAAGCTGTCCGGGTCACTGAGGCACGCGAGCCTCCGAACCCTACCTGAAGGTGCCCTTGAGGAGTTTGCGTGCTCTCCCCGTGACCACGTGGGTTTCCTCCGGGTTTCTTTCCACAGTCCAACGACGGACCGGTTGGCAGGTTAATTGGTCAGTGTAAATTGTCCCGCGACTAGATTAGCAGACAGCGAATCGAGGGGCCTAGTCCGCGCCGTGTCCCAATAACTCAATAAAAAGTTTAAAAAAAAAATTTGTAATCAGCGAGTTGCTGCAGCAACAGAAGCAGCCATTGGGCCCATCGAGTCTGTGCTAGCTCCTTGCGGGTCACAGGGACGCTGACGTGGTTGGCGTCTCGAGACCTCCAGTATTTACTTACCTTGCTTTTAACTAACATCTGTTTAATGTTTTCATTTGACGTTTGCCTTTTATCCTATTGTAATGCACTTTGAACCTCATCACCTGCAGGAAAAATGCTCGATGAATACGTTATTTTCCCTCTCAAGCGTTTTTTGACCCCCCCAAGCTTTTAACTCACCTTCAACCACCTACTGTCTCCCCCATTTCCTTTTAATAATTTTAAGACCACAAGATATAGGAGCAGAATTGGGCCGTTTGGCCCATCGAGCCTGTTCTGCCATTTCATCACGGCTGATCCATTTCCCCTCTCAGCCCCCAATCTCCTGCCTTCTCCCCGAATCCCTTCATGCCCTGACCAACCAAGAATCTTCCAACCTAAGCTTTAAATATCCCCAGTGACTTGCGCTCCGCAGATTTACTGCTCTCCAGCTGAAGAAATTTCTCTTCATCTCTGTTCTAAAACAGATGCCTTCTATTTCTGAGGCTGTTTCCTCTGCTCCTAGACCCCCCCCCCACCATTGGAAACATCCTCTCTCTCTCGACCCTTCAACATTCGATAGGTTTCAACGAGTTTCCCCCTCATTCTCGCAGCTCCAGCGAGTGCAAGTTTTTGAATTTTCTCTCCCTTCGGAAAGCAGTCTCCCCCCCCCCCCCCTTTTTTTTATTTTTCTCTCCTCTCCTGAGGTGCGCGACCGTACGCTTGCCAGCGCTGCGTTCCGCCCGCAGCCCCGAGCCTCTCCTCGACGGACGGCCTGACAGCAGGTGGGCCTCATCCCCGGGAGCGGTCTGGTAGCCCCCCCCCCGCCTGACCCGGACCCGGCCGTCCAGTCAACGTCGGAATCGGAGTCGGGTTTAACGGCGCCGGCATACACCGCGAGATTTGTTCTCTTTGCCGCGGCGGTTACATGATAACAGGGAGAGAAAGCCGTGCCTTCAGGCTCCTGTACCTCCTCTCTGACGGTATCAATGAGAGGAGGGCACGTCCCGGGTGACGGGGGTCCCCTAATGACAAACGACGCCTTTCTGAGACACCGCTCCCTGAAGATGTCCTGGATACGACGGCGGCCGGTGCCCGTGGTGGAGCTGACTGAGTTTACAACTCTCTGCAGCTTATTTCGATGCAGCCCAGTCAGAATACTCCCCGCGATGACAAACCAAAGGCACACGCTTTATTTTTCATCCTTCCGGGATCAAATTAACCTCCCTCCTGCTGCACGCCAGTCCCCTGGGAAAATCCCAGAATTCCAGTGAACTTGCCAACCGCACTTCCGGCGCGTCCTGTCGAGGAGGGTTCTAACAGGCAGACGGCACTTCGCCCCCGGAGGTGAACCGCCCTCGGCTGAGCGCCTGTGTTCTCGCGGCTGCTGCGGCTACTCTCGGGCCCCGAGTGCGATCACTCTCTCCGCTCTCTCCTCCAGATCCGTACGGTACCCAGGAGAAACGGCGCAAGACCCACAACGAGTTTGTCAACATGCTCCATAAGTGCCAGCTACCAGGTGAGTGTCCCCTCTCCCTCACTCCTCCCCCTAACCTGTTTCCACCCCAGTCCCGCCCCCAACCTCTGACCCCTGAACTCTGCACCCTCTCACCTTGCCCTTTCATCCCTTGTCTCCCCTCTCCCCCTCCCCTTTCTGTTCGTGGCCACTCCCTCCCCCCCAACCTGTGATCCTGCCCTCTCCCACTCAGCCTCTCCCCCTCCCCTCTGCTCCCTCCCACCCTCCCGTTCTCTCCCTCCCCTCTTTCTGTTCCCTCCTGCTCCCTTCCCCTTTGCTCCTGCCTACTCCCTCCCCAACCTCTGATCCTGCCCTCTCCCCCTCCCCTCTTTGTTCCCTCCTGCCCCCTTCCCCCCCAACCTCCTGCTCCCTCCCACCCATCGTCTCACCTCATTCTTGCCCTCTACTCTGAAACCCACCTCCTCATCTCCCCCCTCCCATCCGGACTTCCGGATGCCACAGTGCACCGCTAACCCTCGCACCCTCTGCCCGCCTCCCCAGGGGTGCCCATCTCCAAGAGGCCGATATCGATCCCGACCCGCGGGCCCGACGGCAGGGCGAAGCCGAAACACTTCCACAAGCTCCCCCAGACAGGTAGGTCACCCGGGGGGGGGTTCGGTCATCAGGTGGGAGGGTCGGGGTGGGGGCGAGAGGTGGGTTGTGGGTGGAAGGGGAATCAGTGAGGTGGGAGGTCAGAGTGTGGGGGAGGTTGGTTCAGGCAAGTAAGGAGGGGGGAATTGCTGGGTGCTTGGGCAGGGAGGACTGGGATTCCTTTTGATAGTCCTGGGGGACATATCTCGGTATGGCCACTCTCACTCGCTTCCCTCCCGCCTTGTCTCCACAGGGGCCAGCGCTCCAGACCTGCTGGGCGGCACAGGGCCCGCCGCCTCCGCCTACCTGCCGCTCGACAGCGGCCTGGAGCCCCGCCGGGGCCTGGACATGCCGGGCCTGGGGCCGGCCTTCCCCACCTTCCAGCCTCCGGGGATGGGCCTACTGGGCAACTTCTTCCCCCCGCTGCAGGCCCAGCCCCAGGCCCAGCTGCCGCCCAAGGCCCCCGAGCCGCCGGCCGCCTTCTCCACCATCGACGCCACCGAGCTGTTCGGCGCGGCCTTCCCGGCGGCCCTCGACCGGCCGGAGCTGTACCTGGGTGAGCCGGCCGCCGGCGTGGAGCTGCCCGGCCAGGACGGCGAGTGCGTCAGCCTGGGCTCCATCGACAACGGCGACTTCCGGGACCTGCTGGCCCGCCAGCCCGACTTCGCCCTCGCCGGCCCGCAGCAGCCCACGCTGATGAGCTACTCCCCCGACCTCATCAAGCTGATGGGCAGCGGCCAGGATCTGCGGCCGGGGCCCGGGGCCGGGGCCGCGCCGGGGCCGGCGCTCAACGGCGAGCTGGAGGCGGCTGTGACGGCCTCCGACTTCCTGCCGGACGACGACGAACAATTCATGTCCATCTTCACACAGAGCTTCGAGCTCATGAACTCGTCCGAGATCAACAACATGTACGAGACGGAGCGGGCCAGTCAGGGAGCGGGTGGGGGGAGGGAATGAGGGAGAGGGAGCACGGGTTTTGAGGGAGCCGATCCATTTAGGCTCTCCCCTCCATCTCCAATCTGCAATTCTGCACTCCCTTGCTCTTCTCCCCCCACTCCCATCCCTTCTCTCAACTGACACACTCTCAGACATGCACCTTCACTCTCTCTCCCCATCTTCTGTCTGTCTGTCTCTCCCCAACTTCTGTCTGTCTCTCTCTCCCCCATCTTCTGTCTGTCTGTCTCTCCCTAACTTCTGTCTGTCTCTCTCTCCCCCATCTTCTGTCTGTCTGTCTCTCCCTAACTTCTGTCTGTCTCTCTCTCCCCCATCTTCTGTCTGTCTGTCTCTCCCCAACTTCTGCCTCTCTCTCTCTCCCCAACTTCTGTCTGTCTGTCTCTCCACAACTTCTGTCTGTCTCTCTCCCCAACTTCTGTCTCTCTCTCTCTCTCCCCAACTTCTGTCTGTCTGTCTCTCCACAACTTCTGTCTGTCTCTCTCCCCAACTTCTGTGTCTCTCCCCATCTTCTGTCTCTCTCTCTCCCCAACTTCTCTCTCTCTCTCTCTCTCTCCCCAACTTCTGTCTCTCTCTCTCTCCAACTTCTGTCTGTCTGTCTCTCCACAACTTCTGTCTGCCTCTCTCTCCCCAACTTCTGTCTCTCTCTCTCCCCAACTTCTGTGTCTCTCCCCCATCTTCTGTCTCTCTCTCTCTCCCCAACTTCTGTCTGTCTCTCTCCCCAACTTCTGTCTGTCTGTCTCTCTCTCCCCATCTGTCTGTCTGTCTCTGACTCTCTCCTCATCTATGTCTGTCTCTCTCCCATCTGCCTGTCTGTTTGTCTCCAAATCTTCTTTCTGTCTCTGTCTCTCTCTCTCCCCATGTTCTATCTCTCTCTAACCCATCTGTCTTTCTCTCCCTCCCCATCTTCTGTCTATCTGTCTCTCTCCCCCATCTGTCTGTCTGTCTCTCTCTCCCCATCTGTCTATCTGTCTCTCTCCCCCATCTGTCTGTCTCTCTCTCCCCCATCTTCTGTCTCTCTCTCTCTCTCTCTCCCCAACTTCTGTCTGTCTCTCTCCCCAACTTCTGTCTGCCTGTCTCTCTCTCCCCATCTGTCTGTCTGTCTCTGACTCTCTCCTCATCTATGTCTGTCTCTCTCCCATCTGCCTGTCTGTTTGTCTCCAAATCTTCTTTCTGTCTCTGTCTCTCTCTCTCCCCATGTTCTATCTCTCTCTGACCCATCTGTCTTTCTCTCCCTCCCCATCTTCTATCTATCTGTCTCTCTCCCCCATCTGTCTGTCTGTCTCTCTCTCTCCCCATCTGTCTATCTGTCTCTCTCCCCCATCTGTCTGTCTCTCTCTCTACCCCATCTTCTGTTTTTCTCTCCCTCCATCTGTCTGTCTCCCTCTGCCTGTCTGTTTCTCTCCTTCCCCCTTCTGTCTGTCTGTCTCTCTTTACCCCATCTGTCTCTCTCTCTCCCTCCTCCATTCTATCTCCTGCTTGTCCCTTGCTCCCCCCTCAAACTTTGTTCTCAGTCCCCATCTTTCCCACTGCAACAGTTCCACTCCCACCCAGCTCTGGACTCTCAAAGATGTTTAATGTCTGCTTCACAAAGAGATATTTAACAAAAACAAATTATCCTTCAAACCTCGGGAGCAGAACTACGTGAGATGAAACCCTCTGTTAAAGAAGTTGCTGTTTGGAGGGGGGGGAGAACCTCGGATTCTGACATTTGTGCTCCAGCTGCAAGAGATCAGTCTTGGTTCTCCTCTGTCCCTTAGCCTCCCACGCTTCCAGCCTCTGGAATCTTTTTTGGGAAATGCAGGCGCTGGAGTAAATCCTGTTTCCTGAGATGTCTATCTATTTGACATGTAATTTGTTGTACAGACTTTTGAACACCTTTTCTTTCCACTTATAAACCCTCCATTCACTATTTGTATAAAGAAAATATACCTTAAAAGTGAAAATAGAAAACACAATTTCTGGCGGGCAGCGGGACTCTGCAAAGTTCTAGAAATTGGAAGGGGGCTTTTGCTGGTACTTGGGCATCTGGGAAGGCCCTGCCTCCATTTTAAAGCCTTCCCTGCTCACCCCAGAGGGAGAGAGTGCCAGAGTTCTGCCTGGTTTGAGTCTAACTCCCAACAGGTAACTTCCCGTAGATTCACCGTTTTCTCTTTTGATGCCTCTTTTTAGAACCCATCTATTATGTTAAGGGAAGCTATGATTTAAAAAAAAATAAACCACTCCTGGGTGGCATTTAGGCTAGGGAAATAAATAGAAGATGGTAGGATGGGGTAGGTTGTAGGATTGTTCCTGGTGCGTCTGAAGGCTTTGAATACACAATGGAGGCAGTGCCATCCCAGCATGCCAAGTGCCTAAGAAAGCCCTCTAGCGAAGCAGTTCCAGCACTTTGGAGAGAGACGCTGGGAGGAGCGGATGGGCGTCGTGCCTGAATAGTTTGTGCACCCTTCCTTCCGGCAAGCTGATCGTTTATGACCCTCACCCTCACCCCTCCCCTTCCCCTACCGCCCTCCTCCTGGGCAAATGGGGGTGAACCTTGCCGGGAGGCAACTTTCATCAACTGGGAGAGCTGGGCCGCGGCGAGGGCCAAGTCCCCAGTTCCCTGCGCTCGCCAAAGAAGAATGGACAACAATGAGTGTTGTAGGGAGGATGAGGGTGGGGGAAGGCCCCCACACAGTTGTAACAGTGCGCTCCCCACAATGGCGAAGGTCCACAAATCAACACACTTTTGCAAAGTAGAGCTCACCAGAAGCTTAACCAGCATGTACATTGCCAAGGCACCTTGGCCAGGCCACATCTTTGTATAGCAAGTAGCTTGCACGTGTAAAAGTATTAACATGTAGTGTGTTTTTTTTTTAAAAAAAGAATAATAAATTTTTGCTAAAAGTGTACTTCATGCTTTGGGATCTGTTCATCAGTTTTATTTGTTTTACTGACCTTCAAGCTGCACCACCTGGCCAGCCCCCGACTTAATCCCAGCCCTATCACGGGACAATTTACAGTGACCAATTAACCTACCAGCTGGCACAGCTTTGGACCAGGGGAGGAAACTGGAGCACCAGGGGTGGGGGGAACGGGGGAGAATGTACGAACTCCTCACAGGCAGCGGCGGGAATGGAACCCCAGTCGCCAGCACTGTAAACCGTCGTGCTAACTGGGCCGTGAGCATTTCGAAGGAGGGGGGAGATCTCACTGGAACATGCTGATTCTTGAAAAGGTTAGATGGAGTGCATGAGTGCAGAGGGTGGGAGGTAATGCGGTAATGCGGAAAGAGTAGTGGAATACAACAGAGGAGAAATCTCTTTGGCCAGGGTCCGGCCTGGGGCCTCCGTCGGTCAGGGTCGACCACGGATACTGCGTCTTAGCTGCCTAGATACGCAAGCCGGGGCAGGACGATATGGAGAGCAGGTTCTCCAGCTGTTGATACAGGCTGTTGCCCGTGTATCAAGCTCCCCCTCTCCACGCATCCGATGGGCCCAGAGGAACAGCAGAGTTCGGTACCAGCAGCGCCACAGGGGTTGCCAGTCCAGATTTTTCCCTCGGGATTTGCTCCCAAGGCCCTCCCTGTGAGCAGGTCCGGCCGCAAAGCAGCTGAGGTTTCAGATCAGAGTTTGCCTTCTAGGTGAGCTGAGGAGCCCCATCTGCCTGGAGCAACTGGCTTTGAGGCGTCGGTAACCCGCCTTTGCCCCTTCTCCTGTCAGTAGAAATGGTTCTACTGGGCTCGGTAGCTAAGCCACACGTGAAGGCCAGGAGCTGGACTTGGTTGTCAGAGGCTATTTGAGGTGCAAATCATTGGGGACACTTAAAAGGTATCAGGAGCTTGTTCCCATTACCAACCCCAGCTCTGACAACCTTGAAAGTGGTAAAAATGTAAAATTAATTGCCACAGATGGCTGTGGAGGCCAAGTCATTGGGTATATTTAAAGGGGAGGTTCTTGATGAGTAAGGATACAGAGAGAAGGCAGGAGAATGGAGTTGAGAGGGATAATAAATCAGCCATGATGGAATGGCACAGAAGACTCGATGGGCTGAATGGCCCAAATCTGCTCCAATGTCTCAAGGTCTCATTGCTGTACTTGTACTGGCCCTCCGGCGTCCATCCCGTGTGGGAAGGAGACAGAAATAAATGGAGGAGGGGTTGGAAGTTGTGGGGCATGGTAGAGGAAGAGAAAACAGTGACAATTACTGCTGACAGGTCTGAGGTGCTGCTTTTGGGGTCCTGAGTCCATCGGACGCTCAGAGCAGCTGTGCAGGTTGACCCTGTGGTTAAGAAGGTGTACGGTGCATTGGCCTTCATCAATCGTGGGATTGAGTTTAAGAGCCGAGAGGTAATGTTTCAGCTGTATAGGACCCTGGTCAGACCCCACTTGGAGTACTGTGCTCAGTTCTGGTCGCCTCACTACAGAAAGGATGTGGAAGCCATAGAAAGGGTGCAGAGGAGATTTACAAGGATGTTGCCTGGATTGGGGAGCACGCCTTATGAGAATAGGTTGAGTGAACTTGGCCTTTTCTCCTTGGAGCGACGGAGGATGAGAGGTGACCTGATAGAGGTGTACAAGATGATGAGAGGCATTGATCGTGTGGATAGTCAGAGGCTTTTCCCCAGGGCTGGAATGGCTAGCACAAGCGGGTACAGTTTTAAGGTGCTTGGAAGTAGGTACAGAGGAGATGTCAGGGGTAAGTTTTTTTACACAGAGAGTGGTGAGTGCGTGGAATGGGGTGGTGGAGGCGGAATATATAGGGCCTTTTAAGAGACTCCTGGATAGGGAAATGGAGTGGGGGACTATGGGTAACCCACGGTAATTTCTAAGTGTAAAGGGGGTTTCTTTTTTTTTCTTTGTTAAAAGGGTTTTCTTTTGTTAACTAGCAGGAATGCTAATTCACTGATAACGAGAATGGTATTCCTTTGTAAACCAAATGGGGATTAATGTTCTTTCTTCTGAGTCTGTAAGCTTTTGTTGACGGGCTTTTGGGCAGATCGGCGCGAGGGGGTCGAGAGAGAGGACGCAATGCTCTAAGCTGGGCGAGGATCGGACCCCAAAGGGGGGTCCGAGGCCGGGAGATTCTCCGAGGAGGGGGGGGGGGGATGAAGCTAGATGTGCTTGGTTGACCACTCGGAGGGTCCTGAGCTGTTTGGAGAGTCGAGGAGTTCGGAGGGTCCTGAGCTGCGAGTCGAGGAGTTCGGAGGGGAGCGAATGGTGGCCAGAAGACTTCAGCAATTGAGCTCCAACGGCTGTGCACGAAGTGGTTTGGACTTTGATAAGTTTGGCGCCTTTTCTTTATTTTTTCTCTTCATATATACTGTATCGTTATTAATCACTTAGTTATAGTAACCTTTATAAATTGTACTCATTTAATCGCATATGGTGTACTGTCTGTTTTTGGGCGAGGCGGGGACATCACACAGCATCCACACCAGCTGATTACCCAGTTTGGCGGGGCTGAAGGCTGCTCCCCCTAGACGAGAACGAGCTGAGCGAGCCTGAGGCGATCCAGGGGATTACACTGTGGGGGCTCATCCGGGATTGATTTCTATGGAAGCTGTGTGATCACCCTCTTTAAATTGTGTCTGCGGTGAAGAGCTGGTGTGCCTTTGTGGGTGTGCGATTGCTGGTTATCGCTGCGTGTGTGTTGGGTGGGGTGGCTGCTGTTGGTAGCCTGGAGGTCGTTGTTCAAGTTCCAACTAGTGCTGACGAAATGGTGATGGGACCATGGGTTGTCCGTACTGTTCGGAGAGTGAGGAGTGACAGGTTGGGATGTTTCAGCAGTGGTGAGCTCCGCCCGGTTGTTGGAATAACGTCCAGCCCTAAAGGGGCGGAGGCGTGGGCGGAGCGGACCCCTCAGTTGTTGGGTGAGTGGCAGTGCTTGGCTGAGGGAAAGCGACAGGGACGGGTTGAAAGTTTGAGTAGGCGGGCTGGTGACTTTGTTAGAACTGTCGGGCGCAATTACCTCGAAGTGACCGCTGCCAGTTCTGGGAAAGCGTGGGAAAATGCGTGTGGTTCGACTGGAAGTCAAATGCCGCAGCTGGGGGGCTTATCATATCCGTGGCAGGAGATTGGTGGGAAGTTTTTAGGGTATCCCTTTTTGCCTAGGGGGGCAGATAAATTGCTTGTGGTCCAAGGGGATCTGTCAAGGGGATCAGTTGTTCCGTTGATTCGAGAGGTGTCGGGAAACTTAGAGGAGGCCCAGTGGGGGAACGGCTTGGGGTCTCTGGGGGAGCACGTTCCCAGCAATGTACAAGGAACTCCCGAAAGGAACAGACTCTATTCCTGAAGGCTTAGAGGGGCCACGCACACAGGTGTTGTTACGGATGGATGGAAGTCAAGTTAAAGCCATCCTCGGCACCGGGGCGCCGGTTAAGTTGCTGTACAGTTTGTTTCATAACCGTTATTGGAAGCATTTACCCTTGACGACATTGAGGACACTGGAGATTCGGGGTACCAGTGCCGGTGATTATCCAGACGACGGTTGTTGGTCAGTGAAAATGGAGTTCTTGGAGGCAAATGTGGAGGAGACTGAGGTTCGTGAATCGTTAATGCTGACGTGTCCGGACCCTGTTGAGACGGGCAGCGTTTCTGTTCTAGAGAGAACCAAAATCCTGCTGGTGCGCTTGGGAGCCTGCCCGGAGGAGGCGGGTGAGCGCTGTTTGGAGGCATTGTCGATGCACCCAGAGTTTCGAGCTGCTTGTGCGGACGTGTGTAGCAGTATTGGGCCGATACCGAATTCAAACATGAGCCAGTGGTGGTACGGCCTGGGGGAAGTATCTGAGGGTGAGACCCTTTTAGTGGACTCTGCGAAATACCACGAGGGAGCGGAGTTGACTGCTGAAGACACCTCGGAGAGAGAGAGGTTGCGGCGACTGGCCCCTACAGCCGTGGAAGATGTAGGCAGCGTGTGTATGGATTATATTGCGTTGAAGAGGCGCACTGTCAGTGACCAGAATATGGCCCTGAGGGCCGGAGAGGCGATGGCCTGTCTGAATGGTGTGAAGTGGTTTAAGGTGCTGGATCTGAGGAGTGGATGTTGCCAGATCCCGATGAGTGGGGCCAACAAGGAGAAGACGGCCGTTATAAATTCCCTAGGAGTCTTCGGGTCCGAAAAGATGCCACAGGGCATATCTGGAGCCCCTGCAAACTTCCTGCGGGGCAGGTGGAAGACCATAGGGGATGTGGAGGCGTTTGGAGTTTTGGTGTATGTGGATGATCTCTTGGTGTTTGGATTTGCCTCAGGAGAATATGAAGTGAGGTGGTTGCAGGAGCAGCTGAGAACTACCGAGTTAAAGTGTTTTCTGGACACGTGCCAGGGCTGGCGAAGGTCGCAGCTCGTGAGTGACTGTCTCTACGGAATCAAGTTTGAAATGAAGACGGAGAGACTGGAGAAAGAGATCTGGAACCATTCGGAAGACTTACAAGTTGGAGAGAATGAAGAAAGTTGTCTGACTGAGGGTAATAGCAAACTGAGAACCCGGAGAGGGGAGTTTGCGGAGGTGAAGAAATTACAGACGAATCTCAGAAGAGAGAAGCGGAAGCTTGAAGGGAACCTGAAGATGACCATCGACAGTTCAAAAGAAGTGCAAAACCTGAAAGTTGATCTGGAAGAAGTCATGAGGAAGAAAAAGCTGGAGAGAAGTGCAGTGAATACTGAACAGGAGGCTGAAGAGACTGCAGGAGCAGTGCAGGCCACGTGTTTCCGTTTGGAGAAGATCAAACAGCAGCTACCGATCACAGGAATGAGGAAGAATACAGATTCGATGGATATCGTGCTGGATGTGTGGTACATGCTGCCTTTTGCTGACTTTCCCTCGATTGAGGAAGAGACCTTTGGCCCTTCTCCCATTGAGTCAGGTGTAGCGGGGATAGTTAGCTGTGTGCCGTGTGGGGCATGAGTGAGAGGTTGAGAGAGGAGTTGGTAGTGGGCCCAAGGTATCCCCAGTTGTGTCCGAGCCTGAAGGGTTTAGGTGAGGGGGTACGGCGGTCTCAGAAGGGTTAGGGAACTCCCAGATAGTTGGCCTAAGTAGCGCCTGAGGAACAGGGCGTGAGGTTTACTGTGTGGGGAGGAGATGTCACTGTTTGTGCTTGGGTTACGGTGTGTTGGCAGGAAAGGTGGCGAGTTATTTAGTAGTCATGAGGACATGACTTTTATTTGGTGGAAGAAGTGTGTAAAGAGGGTTTCTTTTTTTTCTTTGTTACTGTTGGGAAAGGGTTTCCTTTTGTTAACTAGCAGGAATGCTAATTCACTGATAACGAGAATGGTATTCCTTTGTAAACCAAATGGGGATTAATTTTCTTTCTTCTGAGTCTGTAAGCTTTTGTTGACGGGCTTTTGGGGAGATCGGCGCGAGGGGGTCGAGAGAGAGGACGCAATGCTCTAAGCTGGGCGAGGATCGGACCCCAAAGGGGGGTCCGTGGCCGGGAGATTCTCCGAGGGGGGGGGATGAAGCTAGATGTGCTTGGTTGACCACTCGGAGGGTCCTGAGCTGTTTGGAGAGTCGAGGAGTTCGGAGGGTCCTGAGCTGCGATTCGAGGAGTTCGGAGGGTCCTGAGCTGCGAGTCGAGGAGTTCGGAGGGGAGCGAATGGTGGCCAGAAGACTTCAGTAATTGAGCTCCAACGGCAGTGCACGAAGTGGTTTGGACTTTGATAAGTTTGGCGCCTTTTCTTTATTTTTTCTCTTCATATATACTGTATCGTTATTAATCACTTAGTTATAGTAACCTTTATAAATTGTACTCATTTAATCGCGTATGGTGTACTGTCTGGTTTTGGGCGAGGCGGGGACATCACACAGCATCCACACCAGCTGATTACCCAGTTTGGCGGGGCTGAAGGCTGCTCCCCCTAGACAAGAACGAGCTGAGCGAGCCTGAGGCGACCCAGGGGGTTACATAAGGTAGGGACATGTTCGGCACAGCTTTGTGGACCGAAGGGCCTGTATTGTGCTGTAGGTTTTCTATGTTTCTCTGTTTCTATTTCAGGAGGACAAAAAGGGTAGGAATCCCTCCCCTCGCCCCTCTTCCTCTAATCCCCCACTCTGGCCTTTACCTCTTCTCACCTGCCTATCACTTCCCCTGGGTCCCCAACTCTTTCCCTTTCCTTTATGGTCCACACTCCTCTCCAGCCCTTTCACTACCTGACCATCTATCACCTTCCAGCTTCCCTCTTCCCCCCACCTTTGTATTCCACTGCCTCCCCCCACCCCCCCACCCCCACCCCCGGTCCAGGCAGCATCTGTGGGGAAGAGTACATAGTCGCCGTTTTGGGCCGAGACCCTTCCTCGGGACTGGGAAGGAAGATGAGGAGTCAGAGTAGGAAGGTGGAGGGTAGGGGAGGAAGATGTACACGGTGGCAGGTGATGGGTGGAACCGGGAGAGGGAGCGAGGTGAAGTAAAGAGCTGGGAAGTCGATTGGTGAAAGAGATAAAGGGCTGGAGAAGCTGCATTTCGGAGGGCAACAGAGATCACAGAGGGGGAGCAGTGAGAGAGGGTCTCAATGAGCTCCCATCGAAGGGAAGATTTAAACCTCTTCAGGGTAGGCATCCCTGGATGAGACTTAACAGTGCAGTAATCCAATCACAAACTATTTATTCATTTCCATCGATACTGCCTGACTTGCTGAGATCCTCCAGCATTTTGTGTGTGTGTGTGTGTGTGTGTGTGTGTGTGTGTGTGTGTGTGTGTGTGTGTGTGTGAGTGTGTGGGATTGAAACATGTAAGATTACTAAGGGATTGGACACGCTGGAGGCAGGAAGCATGTTCCCGCTGATGGGTGAGTCCAGAACCAGAGGCCACAGTTTAAGAATAAGGGGGTAGGCCATTCAGAACAGAGATGCGGAAAAACTTTTTCACCCAGAGAGTGGTGGATATGTGGAATGCTCTGCCTTAGAAGGCAGTGGAGGCCAGGTCTCTGGATGCTTTCAAGAAAGAGTTAGATAGAGCTCTTATAGATAGCGGGGTCGAGGGATATGGGGAGAGGGCAGGAATGGGGTACTGATTGTGTATGATCAGCCATGATCACAGTGAATGGTGGTGCTGGCTCAAAGGGCCGAATGGCCTACTCGTGCACCTATTGTCTATTGTTGCTTAGGACAAACAGTAAGTCCCTGAGGAGTGTGGTAGAACAGAGTGATCTGGGAATAAAGATTCCTTGAAAGTGGGTCACAGTTAAATAGGGTCGTAAAGAGAACTGCTGCCACATTGGCCTTCATAGATCTAAGTAGTGACTACTGAAGTTGGTATGCTATGTTGAAGTGAGGCTTAATTTGGAGTATGGTGTGTGGAGCTGGTCACCTCCCAGTTCTGTCCAGTAGCCTAGCTATATACCTAGTACTTTTTCACAATACTGTAGTGGTTTTATGTAATGCAGGGTACTGATGCTGCAAAAAAAAACAAATTTCATAACTTATGTGTGTGATGACAAACCTGATTCTGATCTGGGTCTCTATTGTGGACTGAGAGTGGGAAGGGGGGGAATCGTGGTCGGGAAAAGGAGAGGGAGCGGGAAGCACCTGAGAGACGTTCTGCAATGATCAATAAACCAGTTGTTTGGAATCAAATGGCCTTGCCTGGTGTCTCGGGGCTGGGTGTGTCTGTACCCGCGCACCCCCCGGCACTCTTTCCTATGCCCCCGCCACGGCGCTCCACCCACGCCATTCCCAACATCCTCTGCTCCCCTGAGATTTACGAGCTTGCTCTCTGCTCCACGTTGCGCAAAAGCCCCGGGCACCTTAGCGATATGTTTTATTGAGACTCAGCGTGGAACAGACGCTTCCAGCCCTTTCAGCCGCGCCGCCCATCAATCCAATTTAACCCTTGCCTAATCCCGGGACAATTCACAGTGACCGATCAACCTACCAACCGGTCAGTCTTTCGACTGTGGGGGGAAACCGGAGCACCCGGAGGAAACCCACGTGGTTATGGGGAGAACGTACGGGCAGCAGCAGGAACACGTATGAGCCTAAAACTTTTGACCGGTACTGTACCTACAGGAAAGATAATAATATTGAAAGAGTGTGGAGAAAATTTACAAGGATGTTGCCGGGTCTGGAGGAGCTGAGTTGCAAGATTGAACAGTTTAGGACTTTATTCCTTGGAATGTAGAAGATTGGGAGATTTTAATCGAGGTGTACAAAATTATGAGGGATATAGATGGGTAAATGCAAGCAGGATTTCCCCACTGAGGTTGGGTGGGACTACAGTAGAGGTCATGGGTTGAGGGTGAAAGGATTAAAGGGGAGCATTTTCACTCAGTGTGGAAGTGATGGATGTGGGTTCAATTTCAACATTTAGAAGTTTGAATGGGTACATGGATGGGAGGGTTATGTTCTGGGTGTAGGTTGATAGGAGGAGACAGGGTCATTGTTCAGCATAGGCACGATGGGCCAAGGGGCCTGTTTCTGCACTGTAGCGCCCTGTAGTGGGTATCAACAGGGATTGGGTAACAAATAGGGGATCTGAGGGGTATTTTTCCCCAACACAGAGGGTGGTGGGTCTATTGGTTTACTGAGATACAGTGTGGAGTGGGCCCTTCTGGTCTTGCGGGCCCCTCCGCCCAGCAAATCCCCCGATTTGCAGCATCACTGCCCGGTTCAGAAATTGCACCATCTCCGATCGCAAGACCCTGCAGCAGATAGTGAGGTCAGCTGAGAAGATCATCGGGGTCTCTCTTCCCACCATCACGGACATTTACACCACACTCTGCATCCGCAAAGCAAACAGCATTATGAAGGACCCCACGCACCCCTCATACAATCTCTTCTCCCTCCTGCCGTCTGGGAAAAGGCTCCGAAGCATTCCGTCTCTCACAGCCAGACTGTGTAACAGTTTCTTCCCCCAAGCTATCAGTCTCCTCAATACCCAGAGCCTGGACTGACACCTTACTGCCCTATTGTCCTGTTTATTATTTATTGTAATGCCTGCACTGTTTTGTGCACTTTATGCAGTCTAGTTTTTGTACTGTGTCATGTAACACCATGGTCCTGAAAAACGTTGTCTCATTTTTACTATGTACTGTACCGGCAGTTATGGTCGAAATGACAATAAAAGTGATGACTTGATTTAATGCTAGCCTAACCATGGGTAATTTACAATGTCCGATTGATCTAGTAACCAGATCGTGGAAGGAAACGGGGAGAACGTACAAGCTGCTTACGGGAGGTGGCGGGAATTGAGCCGGGGTCGCTGGTACTGTAAACTGTTGTGCTAACCACTACACTACCGGGCATGAAACAAACTGCCTGAGGAACTGGTAGAGGTGGTTACAAAGGTATTTGTACAGGTGTGGAGAGTTTTGCAGTATATCGAGGGGGGAACCGTAGGACGAGCTGGGGAAGGCAACTTGGTCGCCATGGAATTGGGCCAAAGGGCGTGTTTCCCTGCTGGATTCCTCTACGACTAAAGACCTTCTGCAGGGTCCAGGGCCCACACTTCATCTTGTTGTGAATCAGAGTCGATTTCCAGCTGGGATTTTTAATTTTTTAAAAAAGGTAGTGGGCCTAAAGGGAGTAGAAGTTTTGAAATAAAAGGCGGGAAGTGTTCTAAAGCCGAGAGATCACGCCTTGGGGAGCGGGGTGTGGCAGGTGGTCTCAGTGTTTGTAAAGATTCAGGCAAAAGGCCGAGATAAAGCGGGCAAGCCGAGGATGTTTCCTAAAGTTGTTGGGTAGGGGGGAGGGTCCAGGATCAGAGGGCGCAGCCTCGGGTCAAGAAGGATGTCCCTCTAAAATAGGTGAGGAGGAATTTCCTCAGCCAGAGGTGGTGAATCTGTGGAATTCATTGCCACGGATGGTTGTGGAGGCCAAGTCATTGGGTAGAAAGCCGAGGTTGATTTGTGGGGGTGGAGGTCAGAGGTTACAATGAGAAGGCAGGGAAATGGAGATGAAAGGGAAAATAAGTCAGCTATGTTTGAATGGTGGAGCAGAGCTGGGTATATTTAAAGCGGAGGTCGATAGCCTCTTAGAATCATAGAACATTACAGGCTTTTCGGCCCTTCTTGGCTGTGCCGAACCATTTTTCTGCCTAGTCCCACTGACTCGCACCTGGGCCATATCCCTTCAAACCCCTCTCATCTGAATACCTGTCCAAGTTTTTCTTAAATGTCAAAAGTGAGCCCGCATTCATCACTTCATCTGGCAGCTCATTCCACGCTCCCACCACTCTCTGTGTGAAGAAACCCCCCCCCCCCCATGTTCCCTTTAAATTTTTCCCCCTTCACCCTTAACCCATGACCTGTTTTTTTTTTCTCCCCTGGCCTCAGTGGAAAAAGCCTGCCTGCATTCACTCTATCTATACCCATCATAATTTTATACACCTCTATCAAATCTCCCCTCATTCTCCTACGCTCCGGGGAATAAAGTCCTAACCTATTCAACCTTTCTCTGTAACTCAGTTTCTCAAGTCCCGGCAACATCCTCGTAAACCTTCTCTGCACTCTTTCAACCTTATTAATATCCTTCCTGTAATTAGGTGAGCAAAACGGCACAGAATACTCCAAATTCGGCCTCACCAAAGTCTTATACAACCTCACCATTACATTTCCAACTTTTATACTCAATACTTTGATTTGAGTACAAGAGTTGGAGTGTTCTTGATTGGTAAGGGTGTCAGGAGAATGATCTTAGGAATGAAAGGGTTAACTATGAAGCGTGTTTGATGGCTCTGGGCCTGTATTTATGGAAATTAGAAGAATGGGCGAGGATCCAGTTGAAGCCTACCAAGTACTGAAAGGCCTGGACAGGGTGGGTATTTTCCATAATGTGGGAGTCTAGGGCCGGAGGGCACAACCTCAGAACACAAGGATATCCTTTGGAACAGAGAATTTGTGGTAAATCTATGGAATTCCTTGCCTTAGACGGCTGTGGAAGCCGAGCCATTGGGTATATTTAAAGTGGAGGTTGATTAGCTCTTGGGCATCAAAGGTTATGGGGAGAAGGCCGATTGAGAAGGGTAATAAAGCAGCCACGGTGGAATGGCAGAGCAGGCTCGATGGGCAGAATGGCCTACTATCTCTCATAGTCTCATACTTAAAACTGTCAGTTTTTGATTAGTATGGGTGCCAAAGGTTAACGCAGGAGATTATTAGGTTAATCAGCAGATTGTTTGATGGCTGTGGGCCTGTATTTGCTGGAAATCTGAAGAATGGGGGGGGGGGGGTTCTGATTGGTAGATACAGGGGTAATTTTTTTGTACGCAGAGAGTGCTGAGTGCATGGAATGGGCTGCCAGTGACGGTGGTGGAGGCGGATGTGATAGGGTCCTTTAAGAGACCCCTGGAAAGGTGCATGGGCTGTGGGTAACCCCAGGTAATTTCTAAAGTAAGTACATGTTCAGCACAGCATTGTGGGCTGAAGGGCCTGTACTGTGCTGTAGGGTTTTGATCTTCTATGTTCTAAACCCACCAAATACTGTAAAGCCGAGACAGAGTGGAGGTTTTCAATAATACGCGAGTCTGGGACCAGAGGTCCCAGACTCGGAATAGAAGTATCTCCCCTTAGAACAGAGGTGAGGAATTTCTTTAGCCAGAGGGTGTTGAATCCGTGGAATTCCTGGCCACTGAATGCTTTGGAGGCCAAGCCATTGGGTAGAAAGCAGAGGTTGATGGGGACTTATTTGTAGGGGGGGTCAAAGGTTACAGTGAGAGGGCAGGGGAATAATAAGATGAGAGAGAAAGTGAGTCAGCCGTGATTGAATGATGAAGGCAGACTTGGGCTGAACGGCCGAGCTCTACTCCTGTGTCTTATGAAGACCCCCAAGAGGACCCCAACCCTGTCACGGTCCGGGGGAGGGGGGGGGCTCGCCCACCTCAACGACCCGGAGGGCTGTGCTGGCCGGAATCGGGGCTTTATGCTTTGGCTGTTGGTAGGGTCACCCATGCCAAACAGGTCAAAGGGTAGGGGTCATACTCAGAGTGGCCCATCAATCCTCCAGGTTCAGCTCAGGGCTGACTGGTCAAACAAAATGGAAACAGCAATGAAGAATCCTTCTGCATCTGAGTGTGTCGGTGTTCCTGAGTATCCACCCGGGACGTGCGTGACTTGACAGGAGTGAAAACCGAGAGGAAGCTACCGACACGATGAAGGAAGCCCTGAACATCGCCAGAGCTGGAGGACCTTCAAATGCTAGTGGGGTAACAGGCAGTAAGTCTCACAAAGAAGGGTCTGAGGCAAAGGAGAGCTTCGGATCGGAAGAGTTTCAACAAGGAAGTGAAATCAAAGAGTTGGGTTTCGTGGAGGACGTGAGAGACAGCAGACGCTGGGATTTTGAGCGACAAGCTGATGGGGGAGCTCGGCAGGCCGAGCAACATCTGCGCGGGGGAAGGGAACTGTCGCCGGTTGAAGACGAAACCCCGCATAGGGATCCAAAACAACAGTTTCCTTCATTTCCCGGCTCAGTGACCACACCACAGCGACATCAGCAGCACTGCAGTTCCGGGAATCGAAATGAGTGGCAGCGAAGCAAGCTGTTTGTGTTGTCCTGAGCGCGGAGGGAGTTGGGGCGGGGAGCACGAAGAAGATAGAGGGGCAATAGTGTAGGTGGGCCGGTGATTGATAAAATTTCGAACCGGGGAGCTTGTGAGACTCTACCTGAGGGACCCTGCACAGTTCAGATCAACTTGCAACAGAGTGACAACTTTACTAAGTTCAGGAGTGGAACCCATTGTGGTCTTCTGCTGCTGCAGCCCGGCCACCTCAAAGTTTGACATGTTGTGCTGTTGAAACGTGTGGTTATTTGACTTACTGTCAGTTTGGACCAGTCTGGCCCTTCTCCTCGGACCTCGCTCATTAAAGAGGCGTTTTCGGCCACAGAACGGCCGCTCACTGGATGTGTTCTGTTTCTCGCACCAGTTCTGGTGTTCAGGAAAGTCCCAGGAGATCAGCAGTTTCTCAGATACTCAAGCCACCCCATCTGGCACCAACAACCATTCCCCGGTCAACCTCACATTTCTTCCCCACTTCTGATGCTTGGTCTGAACAACAGCTGAACCTCTTGACCAGGTCTGCGTGTTTTAATGCAACGAGTTGCTGCCGCGTGATTGGCTGATTAGATATTTGCATTAACGGGCAGGTGTACAGCTGAACCTCCTGACCGTGTCAGTGTGCTTCAGGGCATTGAGTTGCTGCCGCGCGATTGGCTGATTATGTTAATCATGATGATGGCTCATTCATGTTAATGTACAGGTGGACCCAATGAAGTGGCCACTCAGCGTATTTTCAAAAGAGGAGAATACCGACATCAGTGGTTGTTCAGAAGAGATCCACTCGGCTTATCTTTCGGCCCCTTTAATGAGCAGCCGAGGAAAGTAAGCCTGTGTTCTTTGGTGTTTGGAAGAATGAGCAGCAACCTGGTCGGGACATTCGGATCCCGAGGGAGGCGGTGACGAGGGGATGTGGAGACGTTCTTACCAGTGGGAGCGTCTGGTTTGAAGGGACAGAGATACAAGATTAGGGGCTGCCATTTAAAACCCAGGCATGTCCGATTTCCTCGCAGAGTAGGAAATCCCTGGAGTTCAAAGCCGGTGGGGGGGGGGGGGGTATGGAGGTTGAATATTGATGTTAATGCACTTTAGTTTGTTATTTATGTGTAATTTATCTGGAGATTTTAATCTTTCATAAGTTATCATGTGTTATGTGTACTACTGTGCTTTACACCCAGGTTTAGAGAAATGTCTCATTTCTATATACTTTATATGGTTATATATGGGGGGGGGGGGTTGATTTTGATACGTTTGTGGCCTAAGGTAGGAGGAGTCAATTTTAGAAAACCTAGCACATTTATTTTTCTCACAGTCCCCTCCTACATTTACACACTTGGTCCAGCGGTCGTGAAGCGTACGGATCTTGGACCTCCAGAAAGTGTCCACAGATAAGTTCATGGCCTGAGGTAAAGGATGAATTATACAGCTCTCGTTACATGCAGTCACAGGTCAACTCTGCAGAAAGTTTGAAGTTATGGCCTGAGGTAAAGGATGAATTATACAGCTCTCGTTACATGCAGTCACAGGTCAACTCTGCAGAAAGTTTGAAGTTATGGCCTGAGGTAAAGGATGAATTATACAGCTCTCGTTACATGCACACACAGGTCAACTCTGCAGAAAGTTTGAAGTTAGTCACTCATCTCCTTCTACCCGAGGCCACGAACTTATCAATCACCCCGATGAGTTATTAACTTCAAACTTTCTGCACAATCACTCAAAGAGTTGAACTGCACGTAACAAGATCTGTATAACTCATCTCCTTCTACCTGAGGCCACAAACTGTGGCCAGCCTGTGGACACTTTATGAAGGTCCAAGATCCGTATGCTCCACGACCTAAAATTGACTCCTTCTACCTTACGCCACAAACTTATCAATCACCCCTCGTATATTGTGTATAGTTTAACCACAATAAACTGCATTTGATTAGTGCAAACCATAAACACGGGAAAGTGTTCAGATGCCGGAAATCCACAGTAACACACACAAAATGCTGGAGGGACTCAGCAGGTCAGGGAGCGTCCGTAGTCGCCGTTTCGGGCCGAGACCCCTCCTCAGGGGGGGAGATGCCAGGATAAAAAGGTGTGGGGGAAGGGAAGGAGGGCTGGCTGGAAGGTGATAGGTGAAGCCAGGAGGGTGGGAAAGGTCAAGGGCTGGAGAGGAAGGAATCGGATAGGAGAGGAGAGTGGACCGTGGGAGGAAGGGAAGGAGGAGGGGACCCAGAGGGAAGTAATAGGCAGGTGAGAAGAAGTAAATGGTCAGGGTGGGGTTAAAAGGAAGGGCGGTGGGGGAATTTGCTCATGCCATTGGGTTGGAGGCTTCCCAGACGGAGTTTAAGGTGTTGCTCCTCCACCCCGAGGGTGGCCTCATCCTCGCACGAGAGGAGGTCGTGCATTGGAACAGGAGTGGGAAGCGGAATTGAAATGTTCGGCCACTCATCGGCAGACGGCGCGGAGGTGCTCGTTGAAGCGGTCCCCCAATCTGCGGCGAGTCTCATCGAATCAGGGGATCTCAGCAGATCCCAGCAGACGCGCAGGTGAGGTGCCGCCTCACTCACAGGGTCTGTTTGGGGCCCTGAATGGAGGCGAGGGAGGAGGTGAATGGGCAGGCTAATTGCAGGTATAAGTGCCGGGAGGGAGATTAGTGAGGAGGGACGAATGGACTACGGAGCGAGGGTGAGGGTAAAGATACATTTATTGTAGATAGTCAGAAGAGAAATAAGACAACTTTAATGAAAGTTTGGGGAACTAGCACAGGGGAGAGGGATGAGGATTCAGTCAGGTCAGCCATTAATAGTGGCACCAGCCAACTCCGGTTCCCATTTTTCGTACATTCACAGCCCTGCGTGAGAGTGGGAGGGGAGGGGCTTGGTTTGCTGGGTTTGGAGGGTTGAGTGCCTCGGTGACCCAGAGAGCTGTGCTGGCTGGAGTCAGGGCCTTGTGCTTTGACTCCTGGTAGGGCCACCCACGCCAAACAGGTCAAAGGGTAGAGGCCAGACTAAGAGTGGGGTTCGGGGTTCAGCTCGGGGCTAACAACCCTGAATGGTCAGACAAAACTGTTACAGACACATACAAACAAGCTGGAAGAACTCAGCAGGTCGGGCAGCATCCGTTGAAACGAGCGGTCAATGTTTCGGGACTGAAGAGGGAGGGGGCAGGGGCCCTATAAAGAAGGTGGGGGGGGAGGGTGGAAGGTGCCAGGTGAAAAACCAATCAGAGAAAAGATCAAGGGGTGGGGGAGGGGAAGCAGGGAGGGGATAGGCAGGAGAGGTAAAGAAGGAATGTAAGGGGAAAGCACTATGGAAAAAGGCAGAATTGTGAGAGAGGTGATAGGCAGCTGGAGGAGGAGGAAGGGAGAGGGAGGGAATTACCGGAAGTTGGAGAATTCGATGTTCATACCAAGGGGCTGGAGACTACCCAGACGGTATATGAGGTGTTGCTCCTCCAACCGGAGTTTGGCCTCATCATGGCAGTAGAGGAGGCCATGTATGGACATATCCAAATTGGAATAAGAGGAAGAGCTGAAGTGGGTGGTGACCGGGAGATCCTGTCTGTTGTGACGGACGGAGCGGAGGTACTCGACGAAGTGGTCCCCCAATCTGCGTCGGGTCTCGCCGATGTAGAGGAGGCCGCGCTGGGAGCACCAGATGCAATAGATGACCCCAACAGACTCCCAAATGAAGTGTTGCCTCACCTGGAAGGACCGTTTGGAGCCCGGAATGGTGGTAAGAGAGGAGGTGTAAGCACAGGTGTCGCACTTAGCCTTGCAGGGATAAGTGCCGGGTGGGAGATCTGTGGGGAGGGACGTGTGGACCAGGCAGTCGCGGAGGGAACGATCCCTGTGAAAAGCAGAGAGGGGTAGAGAGGGAAAATTTGAAAGATTTGACCACAGGATCTGCAGTGTACTTTGTGAAAACTTTGTGAAAACGGAAACAGCAGTGACGATTCCTCCTACATCCGAGTGTGACGGTATTCCTGAGTCTCCAATCGGACTTGCACGACTGACAGCAGTGCAAACCGAGAGGAAGCTCCTGACACGAGGAGGGAAGCCCCGAACGCTGCCAGAGATGGGAGGACCTTCACTGCTGCCCTGAACTCCAATGGTGTAGCGGGCTGCGGCTAACTCTGCCGTTGCCCGCGGGCACGCCATGCTGGGAGCCGAACTATGCGGCGACTCTTGTGGGCAGCCCCCAGCTCGCGGCAGTAAACGGCGCGTTTCCCTGTCCGCTTTGGCGTACACGCAAGAAATAGGCCGGAATTCGAGTCCTCTCCCTCAAAACCCCCGCCGAAAACTATAGGGCACCCCGAGTGGAGAGAGCCATGGCTGAAACGAGGGGGGCAGACACTGCCCCCTCTGGCAGGGACCCTGCACCCTTGTGCACACGATGAGTGGTTAAGCTAGCAGCTCTACAAGACACTGACGATGCCAACACCCGTTTCTTTGCCGATATTTTTTTTCTCACTCTGTTAAAACCTGTACACGCTTAAGTTAATTTTTAAAAAAACCTCCCGCAGACGGAATCAGGTCAGTTCTTGCATGGTGACTTTGCTGATGATGCGGGAACGCCGGGGGATGCACTCCAGGTCGAAGTGGCTCTCGTAGATGGTGGGACAGAGCTTCCAGCGATTGCCCCGGTACAGACCCAGGTAGGTGTAGGCGTCGGGCTTGAAGGAGAGCGGGCACTTGATGCCCAGCGAGCGGATGGCAGTGTCTAGGCTCACCACCTGCGCCAGGTCGGTGAAGTCGTCGCCAGGGACGCAGATCACGTGCTTGGCCCCCGAGGAGGGGCAGAATGGGCTGACCTTGGCGGCGGGCAGCTTGCCGTCCATCACCGCCCGGGCGATGCGCCCCCAGGCCTGGTCGACCTTGAAGCCCGTGTCCAGGTGCATCAGCCACTTGCCACTCAGCACCTTGCGGTTCAGCGCCAGCTCGCTGACCGTCTCGAAGGTGACCGGCCGGCCGCTGGACAGCAGCCGCTCCCAGTCCTCCTGCAGGCCCTCGACGTTGCCGGACTCGGCCGGCGGCGCGCTGCTCGGCCCGTAGACGGCGATCCAGCCCACCGGCTCGCCCCCCTGCCCCGGCGCCCCGTGCCGGAAGGTGCGGGAGGGGCGGTTGCTGTCCAGCCAGTCGTTGAACTCGGCCCGCGGGGTCTTGCGGCCGTCAAAGACCACCCAGGGGTCCATGTCGGCCGCCATCGACTCCGCCGCATAGTCAACCGCCTCACGGGGCTCCCCGGCCGCTGGCGCCGCCTCGCCGTCCTCCTCCTCCTCGTGGTCACTCATCCTGCGGGTCTCCGGGTGGTGGGGTTCCTGTGTTAAAGGGAATGGGAGAGAGTGAGCCATGGGCTTTTGGTGGAGGGGGGTAGGAGCTGCCACCTGCTCTATCCCGTCTGACAGCCCATCCACACTCACCCCTCCTCCTGTTCTCTTGACCTCACAATATACCTCATTGTGACTTTGCACCTGACTGCCTGAACCACACTTTCTCTGTACTGCCTTCTGCAGGGCATACCTAATAAAGTGGCCCCTGAGTCCCAGTTCCCCATCAAGTTCAGGCTCAGAAACATCAAATGCTCCTCATCCATTGGGCCTTTCATAGGTTCATACAGCACAGAAAAAGGCCCTTCAGCCCATCTGATCTGTGCTGACCAAGGTTCCCATCTCATCTAAGCTGCTCTCACTATCCCATACCCCGTTAAATCCACGCGAGAGTCTTGGAAAAGTCATACCTATCCCAACCCGCTTCCGCTGGGTAGCTTGTTCCATAATGCACCCCCCCACCCCCACGTAAGGAAGTTGCTCCTCGAGAAAGAGCCCCAAGAGTCGCACCACCAGGTTCAGGAACAGTTACCACCCCTCAACCATCAGGTAGAAGGTACAGGAGCCTCAGGACTCGCACCACCAGGTTCAGGAACAGTTACCACCCCTCAACCATCAGGAAGGAGGTACAGGAGCCTCAGGACTCACACCACCAGGTTCAGGAACAGTTACCACCCCTCAACCGTCAGGTAGAAGGTACAGGAGCCTCAGGACTCGCACCACCAGGTTCAGGAACAGTTACCACCCCTCAACCATCAGGGAGGTACAGGAGCCTCAGGACTCGCACCACCAGGTTCAGGAACAGTTACTACCCCTCAACCATCAGGAAGGAGGTACAGGAGCCTCAGGACTCACACCACCAGGTTCAGGAACAGTTACCACCCCTCAACCATCAGGTAGAAGGTACAGGAGCCTCAGGACTTGCACCACCAGGTTCAGGAACAGTTACCACCCCTCAACCGTCAGGTAAAAGGTACAGGAGCCTCAGGGCTCACACCACCAGGTTCAGGAACAGTTACCACCCCTCAACCGTCAGGTAGAAGGTACAGGAGCCTCAGGACTTGCACCACCAGGTTCAGGAACAGTTACCACCCCTCAACCATCAGGTAGAAGGTACAGGAGCCTCAGGACTCGCACCACCAGGTTCAGGAACAGTTACCACCCCTCAACCATCAGGGAGGTACAGGAGCCTCAGGACTCGCACCACCAGGTTCAGGAACAGTTACCACCCCTCAACCGTCAGGTAGAAGGTACAGGAGCCTCAGGACTTGCACCACCAGGTTCAGGAACAGTTACCACCCCTCAACCGTCAGGTAAAAGGTACAGGAGCCTCAGGGCTCACACCACCAGGTTCAGGAACAGTTACCACCCCTCAACCGTCAGGTAGAAGGTACAGGAGCCTCAGGACTTGCACCACCAGGTTCAGGAACAGTTACCACCCCTCAACCATCAGGTAGAAGGTACAGGAGCCTCAGGACTCGCACCACCAGGTTCAGGAACAGTTACCACCCCTCAACCATCAGGGAGGTACAGGAGCCTCAGGACTCGCACCACCAGGTTCAGGAACAGTTACTACCCCTCAACCATCAGGAAGGAGGTACAGGAGCCTCAGGACTCACACCACCAGGTTCAGGAACAGTTACCACCCCTCAACCGTCAGGTAGAAGGTACAGGAGCCTCAGGACTTGCACCACCAGGTTCAGGAACAGTTACCACCCCTCAACCGTCAGGTAAAAGGTACAGGAGCCTCAGGGCTCACACCACCAGGTTCAGGAACAGTTACCACCCCTCAACCGTCAGGTAGAAGGTACAGGAGCCTCAGGACTCGCACCACCAGGTTCAGGAACAGTTACCACCCCTCAACCATCAGGGAGGTACAGGAGCCTCAGGACTCGCACCACCAGGTTCAGGAACAGTTACTACCCCTCAACCATCAGGCTCCTGAACAGAAGGCTCCTACACTCATCTATTGAGATGTCTCCATAACCAATGAACCTCACTTTACGGACTCTTTATCTCATGTTCTCGATATTTATTGATATTTATTTATATTTGCATTTGCACAGTTTGTTGTCTTCTGCACTCTGGCTGACCTTTCACTGATCCTGTTTACAGTTACTATTCTATAGATTTGCTGAGGATGCCCGCGGGGAAACGAATCTCAGGATTGTATGTGGTAACATACATGTACATGGATATTAAAATTTGCTTCGAACTTTAAAGACACAGGGCTTTCCAGCAAGCCCATGTCACCCAATTACACCCATGTGACCAATTAACCCACTAACCTAGCAACACACACAAAATGCTGGATGAACTCAGCAGGCCAGGCAGCGGCTGTTGAAAAGAATAAACAGTCGACGTTTCCGATTAGACCCTTCAACAGGAGATATTAAGCTAGACTATTTTCTCATGGAGAGAAGATTACGAAATCTGAGGTGCAAAGCGAGTCCTTGTGCGGGACTCCCTAGTGGTCACCTTTAGCGTGGTGGATGCAGTGTTCGCATCTCAAATGTAATGTTGAGACATTATGACGCACTGGCGAGGGCTCACTTGGAGTTTTGGGCTCCTTATCTGAGAAAGAATGCGACACACACAAAATGATGGTGGGACGCAGCAGGCCAGGCAGCATCTATAGGGAGAAGCACTGTCGACGCTTTGGGCCGGGACCCTTCGTAAGGACTCAAAACAGGTTCAATACCGCCCCCTGCTGACCGGGAGGATTCAGGAGAGTGGTCCCAACATCTAAAACAGGTTCAATACCGCCCCCTGCTGACCGGGAGGATTCAGGAGAGTGGTCCCAACATCGAAAACAGGTTCAATACCGCCCCCTGCTGACCGGGAGGATTCAGGAGAGTGGTCCCAACATCTAAAACAGGTTCAATACCGCCCCCTGCTGACCGGGAGGATTCAGGAGAGTGGTCCCAACATCTAAAACAGGTTCAATACCGCCCCCTGCTGACCGGGAGGATTCAGGAGAGTGATCCCAACATCTAAAACAGGTTCAATACCGCCCCCTGCTGACCAGGAGGATTCAGGAGAGTGGTCCCAACATCTAAAACAGGTTCAATACCGCCCCCTGCTGACCGGGAGGATTCAGGAGAGTGATCCCAACATCTAAAACAGGTTCAATACCGCCCCCTGCTGACCGGGAGGATTCAGGAGAGTGGTCCCAACATCTAAAACAGGTTCAATACCACCCCCTGCTGACCGGGAGGATTCAGGAGCGTGGTCCCAACATTTAAAATAACACACACAAAATGCTGGTGGAACACAGCAGGCCAGGCAGCGTCTATAGGGAGAAGCACTGCTGACATTTCGGGCCGAGACCCTTTGTCAGGACTAACCAAAAGGAAAGGTAGTAAAAGATTTGAAAGTAGGAGGGGGTGGGGAAAATGTGAAATGATAGGAGAAGACCGAGGGTGGGGGGGGTGGGGTGAAGCTGAGAGCTGGAAAGGTGATTGGCAAAAGGGACACAGAGCTGGAGGAGGGAAAGGATCATGGGACGGGAGGCCTAGGGAGAAAGAAAAGGGGAGGGGAGCACCAGAGGGAGACGGAGAACGGGCAGAGTGATGGGCAGAGAGAAAGAAAAAAAAGGGAGGGGGAAAAAAACTAAATATATCAGGGATGGGGTAAGAAGGGGAGGGGGGGCATTAACGGAAGTCAGAGAAGTCAATGTTCATGCCATCAGGTTGGAGGCTACCCAGCCGGTATATAAGGTATTGTTCTCCAACCTGCGTGTGGCTTCATCTTGATAGTAGAGGAGGCCGTGGATAGACATATCAGAATGGGAATGGGATGTGGAATTCAAATGTGTGACCACTGGGAGATCCTGCTTTCTCTGGCGGACTGAGCGTAGGTGTTCAGCGAAACGGTCTCCCAGTCTTTGTCGGGTCTCACCAATATATAAAAGGCCACACTGGGAGCACAATTAGTGCAGAGGAGATTTACAAGGGTGTTGCCTGGATTGGGGAGCATGCCTTATGAAAACAGGTTGAGTGAACTCGGCCTTTTCTCCTTGGAGCGACAGAGGGTGAGGGGTGACCCGATAGAGGTGTACAAGATGATGAGAGGCAGAGGGCACAGTTTTAAGGTGCTGGGGAGTAGGTACAGAGGAGATGTCAGGGGTAAGTTTTTTACTCAGAGAGTGGTGAGTGCGTGGAATGGGCTGCCGGCGACGGTGGTGATGGCTGATACGATTGGGTCTTTCTTTTTCTTTCGACAATATCTTTATTGTTTTTTTTAAATAAAGAGAACATAGTATAAAGGAGAATTATGCAGTGCATAACAAATGTAACAATTCACATTCATGAAAGAGATACAACAGAATCTTTTCAGAGACTCCTGGACAGGTACATGGAGGTTAACCAAACTGAGGGTTATGGATAACCCTAGGTAATTTCTAAGGTAAGTGCATGTTCAGCACAGCTCTGTGGGCCGAAGGGTCTGTACTGTGCTGCAGGTTTTCTATGTTTTTATGAGGTGTAACAGAAAGGGCAGTGTGAGTAGACTAAGTGAAAAATAGCAACAAGGTAGATTATGAGGTTAAAATGACCAATGAAACCTTCTGTTCCGTCTGCACAACCTCCCTGTCCCTCCATTCCCTGCACATAGAGATACAGAACAGGCCATTCGGCCCACAATGTTGTGCTGAACCAACTAAAAAGCAAATCAAAATGACCCAAATACTAACCCCTCCTACCTACACCATGTCCTTATCCCTCCATCTTCCTCACATCCATCTGCCTATGCAAACGTCTCTTAAAAGCCTCTAATGTATTTGCCTCCACCACCATACCAGACATCCACCACCCTGAGTAAAAAACTTACCCCTCACATCCCCCCTCTCATCTTCAATGCTACCCTCTGGTATTAGACATTTCAACCCTGGGAACAGATACTCCCTGTCCACTCTATCTATGCCTATCTTACAAACCTCTATCAGATCTCCCCTCAGCTTCTGTTTTATCCAGCCTCTCCTAATAGCACACGCCCTCTAAACCAGGCAGCGTCATGGTAAACCTCTCCTGCACCCTCCCCAAAGCCTCAACGTCCTTCCTGTAGTGGGGCGGCCAGAACTGTACACAATACTCCAGATGCGGCCTGACCAGTGTTTTATAAAGTTGCAAGAGAACCTCTTTACTTTTGAATTCAATCGACTAATAGAGGCAAGCATCCCATCAGCCTTCTGAGCCACCTTATCGACTTGTGAGGCCACTTTCAAGGAGCTACGAACTTGGATCGATTGTATTTATCTTTAGCACCTCCCTGGCCAATGCATTGGAAGTATCCACTACACTGTCTTCAAAAGAACTTGCCTGGCACACCTCCTTCCCGTTCTCCACCCTCACCTTAAACGCTTGCACTCCTGAGTTTGTTTTTACAGCACTACAAAAGATTATTCTCACAAAGGTACAAAAAACACTAAGTATTTACAGGACAGAGAGCAATTTCAAATTAAAATCTGATTATTACTGTCTATAAGACGGCCAATTCGCCAGGGAGCCCAGTGCTGCAGAAAACCCCGCCATACCCATCGTGACCACGTTCTCCCTCCCCAAGGAACCTGGGCACGAACGTATCCCCGGAAGAGCCCTCGAGTGCCTGCTGCCAAGACCTGCGAACAGTCACCCTGGCCAGGCTCGGTAGCAAGGTCACCCGTAGATCTGCCAAGCAAACCACCCCCTTCCCTGCTGAGCACCTGTACAGGGCTGAAGTGTCACCAGGAGCTGTGGAGTATCCCTTTCAGGTAGGGGCTGCAACCTCTCACTGTCCATATAGACGAGGTACACCGACTCCTCTGGTCACAGGACAGGGTGTCGCCTAAAAACTTATTCGATGTTTTCTGTGTAATGGATTTGTTCACTGACTTTTATGAATGCTGCAATGGGGGCCCTCAACTCACAAGTAGGAGAGGTTATCCCCCACAGCTAGACATTTCCTCTACTCAACGCAGGGTCATCTACTAGAGACCTCAGCCTTGGAATCACACATACGTTGCCATTTTTGTTATTATCTGCGTTTCTTGGTTCGTATTTGTTCAGGGAGTAGATCGATTGAGTTTTATTCTAATTTCAATGATACACTTACAGATAAATACAGATGGCTAAGGACAAGGTAAAATTCATTTCTTTTAATGTCAATGGGCTATTAAATCCAATCAAACATAAGAGAATTTTATCCAATTTGGAACCATTTGATTCATACTGGGAAAAATGGTTTAACTACATAATGCCTCATAGGCCTGATTTTATTCTCACAAATCAATGGATTTGTTGTAAAAAAAAAGATCACTCCCTACTTGTACATAGTTCTTTCCTTTTGCTTGTTTTTTCTTTCCACTCTTTTCTATAAGTGTGTACCTCAGATAAATACTTTGTGGGGATATGTGATATATATGATATATAGGTACAGTATCTGAAATACATCTTATGGAAATGTTTGTTTGATGATGAACTTCAATAAAAAAATAAATTACAAAAAAAAACTTACTCCACACAACACCTTCCACCTCGAGTCCCCAATGTACAGGGGAAGCCCCCCTATATAAAGAGGTTTCTGCTGGGGACCATCCTTCCCCTCTAGCATTAGAAATATTGACCTTGTCTATTCTCTCTATGCCTCTGATGGTTTTGAAATTTCCATTCGGCATAGCCACTGAGAAAGGGACGACACGGTAGCGTGGTAGTTAGTGCAATGCTTTACACGCACAGGCAACCAGGGTTTGATTCCCGCCACTGCCTGTGAGGAGTTTGTATGTTCTCTCCCCATGACCGCGTGGGTTTCCTCCGGGTGCTCCGGTTTCCTCCCACAGTCCAAAGACGTAGGTTAATCAATCAGTGTAAACTGTCCCGTGATTTGGCCGGGATTAAATTAGGGGATTGCTGGGAGGCCCTGCGCAAAGGGGGGGGGGGGAGGGAAGAGCCTATTCAGTGCTGTATCTCAATAAAATAATTTTTAAAAGAATCAAGTTTGTCAAATCTCTCTCTGCAGCAAAGTACATTTAATACCAGTAAACCTCTCCTACACCCTGTCCAAAGCCTCAGCATCCTTCCTATACATGGCATGGCTAGGAATTCTCCCTGATGTGGCCACACCAGAGTTTCACAAAGCACAAAGGCTCATTTTATTATCAAAGTGCGTATGCAGAATGCAACTCTGAAACCCGTCTTCTCCAGATACTCACAGAATACAGAAAACCTTCCAAGTCGTTGAGGGAGACATCGACTCCACCCCCCCCCCCACGAAAAGAAAATGCAAAAACCGGCAAACCCACCCCCCCACCGAAACCCCTTCCTTGGCCAGAAACCGACAGAGCACCCAAACCGGACCCCTGAATTTAAGTGTCTTGACTTATGAAGCCAGGCACACCACGTGCCTTCTTTACTGCCCCGGAAAACCGTGTGCCTGCTTTCTGAGAGCTGAGGGCTTGGTCACCAAGATCCCTCCACCAGAGGAACGCCTCTTTTCATTTGATCCCTCAAGGCCGGGCAGCACAGGGTGGAGGCCAGCGGCTGTGCACTCTGAGGTTCATGTGTATCTGGAATCCCTATACCTGCTTCCCTAGCTACAGCCCCCCCCCCCCGGATAGGAAGGGAGAAGAGGGGGGCGTCACCCTGGTAACCAGCGACAGGGAGGAGTGCGGCCTGTCTCCCTAGCAACAACCTTTGGAGGAGGGAGGGCCCGTCCCCAGCAACTGGGGTGGGGAAGAGAGGACCAGTGTCCTCAACAACAGGCCCTGGGGGTAGGAGTGGGTTCCCGTCTCCATAGCAACAGGTCCCCCCCCGGAGCAGAGAGGGCCTGCCTCCCTGGCAACAGGCTGGGAGGAGGGTGTACTCATCTCCCTAGCAACAGGCCTGGGGTAAAAGCGGACTCCCGTCTCCCTAGCAACAGGCCCAGGGATAAGAGCGGACTCCCGTCTCCCTAGCAACAGACCCCGAGGGCGTCACCCGAGCGAGGGCCAGGGTATTATCGAGGCATTTCTTCCCTCTCGTCCCCCCCCCCCCCGGTTCCCACCCTCCATCCCCGCGTCTCACCGTTCCTCTTCCTGTCTCTTCGCTTCCCTCGGGCGGGAGGCCCCTCCGACCCGGCGGCGGAGGCAGAGTCGGGGCACCAGCTGTGTGGAAAAACGGGCCGCGGCCGGACAGGCGAACGGGCAGGCCGCCTCCCTCAGCCGTCAGCGCGCCGGCCCGCCCCGGAGGACCCCGCGCCGCCCCGCTGACGTCAGGGAGCCCGAGCCCGAGCCCGAGCCCCGCAGCCGGAGGCCGAGATGCCGTCGAAGAAGAAAAAATACAACGCGCGGTTCCCGCCGGTGAGTCCCGGTCCGGGGCGGGGACGAGTCCCGGGGGTGGGGGGTCCGGTACCCGGTTCCCGCCGGTGAGTCCCGGTCCGGGTCGGGGACGTGTCCCGGGGGTGGGGGGGTCCGGTACCCGGTTCCCGCCGGTGAGTCCCGGTCCGGGGCGGGGACGAGTCCCGGGGGTGGGGGGTCCGGTACCCGGTTCCCGCCGGTGAGTCCCGGTCCGGGGCGGGGACGTGTCCCGGGGGTGGGGGGTCCGGTACCCGGTTCCCGCCGGTGAGTCCCGGGGGTGGGGGGTCCGGTACCCGGTTCCCGCCGGTGAGCCCCGGGGGTGGGGGGTCCGGTACCCGGTTCCCGCCGGTGAGTCCCGGTCCGGGGCGGGGACGAGTCCCGGGGGTGGGGGGTCCGGTCCCCGCCGGTGAGTCCCGGTCCGGGGCGGGGACGTGTCCCGGGGGTGGGGGGGTCCGGTACCCGGTTCCCGCCGGTGAGTCCCGGGGGTGGGGGGTCCGGTACCCGGTTCCCGCCGGTGAGCCCCGGGGGTGGGGGGTCCGGTACCCGGTTCCCGCCGGTGAGTCCCGGTCCGGGGCGGGGACGTGTCCCGGGGGTGGGGGGTCCGGTACCCGGTTCCCGCCGGTGAGTCCCGGGGGTGGGGGGTCCGGTACCCGGTTCCCGCCGGTGAGTCCCGGTCCGGGGCGGGGACGTGTCCCGGGGGTGGGGGGTCCGGTACCCGGTTCCCGCCGGTGAGTCCCGGGGGTGGGGGGTCCGGTACCCGGTTCCCGCTGGTGAGTCCCGGGGGTGGGGGGTCCGGTCCCCGCCGGTGAGTCCCGGTCCGGGGCGGGGACGTGTCCCGGGGGTGGGGGGTCCGGTACCCGGTTCCCGCCGGTGAGTCCCGGGGGTGGGGGGTCCGGTACCCGGTTCCCGCCGGTGAGTCCCGGGGGTGGGGGGTCCGGTACCCGGTTCCCGCCGGTGAGCCCCGGGGGTGGGGGGTCCGGTACCCGGTTCCCGCTGGTGAGTCCCGGTCCGGGGCGGGGACGTGTCCCGGGGGTGGGGGGTCCGGTCCCCGGTTCCCGCCGGTGAGTCCCGGTCCGGGGCGGGGACGTGTCCCGGGGGTGGGGGGTCCGGTACCCGGTTCCCGCCGGTGAGTCCCGGTCCGGGGCGGGGACGTGTCCCGGGGGTGGGGGGTCCGGTCCCCGGTTCCCGCCGGTGAGTCCCGGTCCGGGGCGAGGACGTGTCCCGGGGTGGGGGGTCCGGTACCCGGTTCCCGCCGGTGAGTCCCGGTCCGGGGCGGGGACGTGTCAAGGGGGTGGGGGGTCCGGTCCCCGGTTCCCGCCGGTGAGTCCCGGTCTGGGGCGGGGACGAGTCCCGGGGGTGGGGGGTCCGGTACCCGGTTCCCGCCGGTGAGTCCCGGTCCGGGGCGGGGACGAGTCCCGGGGGTGGGGGTTCCGGTCCCCGCCGGTGAGTCCCGGTCCGGGGCGGGGACGTGTCCTGGGGGTGGGGGGTCCGGTACCCGGTTCCCGCCGGTGAGTCCCGGGGGTGGGGGGTCCGGTACCCGGTTCCCGCCGGTGAGTCCCGGTCCGGGGCGGGGACGTGTCCCGGGGGTGGGGGGTCTGGTACCCGGTTCCCGCCGGTGAGTCCCGGGGGTGGGGGGTCCGGTCCCCGGTTCCCGCCGGTGAGTCCCGGTCCGGGGCGGGGACGAGTCCCGGGGGTGGGGGGTCCGGTCCCCGCCGGTGAGTCCCGGTCCGGGGCGGGGGACGTGTCCCGGGGGTGGGGGGTCCAGTACCCGGTTCCCGCCGGTGAGTCCCGGTCAGGGGCGGGGACGTGTCCCGGGGGTGGGGGGTCAGGTTCCCGCCGGTGAGCCCCGGTCCGGGGCGGGGACATGTCCCGGGGGTGGGGGGTCCGGTACCCGGTGAGTCCCGGTCCGGGGCGGGGACGAGTCCCGGGGGTGGGGGGTCCGGTCCCCGCCGGTGAGTCCCGGTCCGGGGCGGGGACGTGTCCCGGGGGTGGGGGGTCCGGTTCCCGTAGGTGAGTCCCAGTCCGGTGCGGGGACGTGTCCCGGGGGTGGGGGGTCCGGTACCCGGTTCCCGCCGGTGAGACCTGGTCCGGGGCGGGGACGAGTCCCGGGGGTGGGGGGTCCGGTACCCGCCGGTGAGTCCCGGTCCGGGGCGGGGACGTGTCCCGGGGGTGGGGGGTCCGGTCCCCGCCGGTGAGTCCCGTTCCGGGGCGGGGATGTGTCCCGGGGGTGGGGGGTCCGGTTCCCGCCGGTGAGTCCCGGTCCGGGGCGGGGACGTGTCCCGGGGATGGGGGGTCCGGTTCCCGCCGGTGAGTCCCGGTCCGGGGCGGGGACGTATCCCGGGGGTGGGGGGTCCGGTACCCGGTTCCCGCCGGTGAGTCCCGGTCGGGGGCGGGGACGTGTCCCGGGGGTGGGGGGTCCGGTACCAGGTTCCCGCCGGTGAGTCCTGGTCCGGGGCGAGGACGTGTCCCGGGGTGGGGGGTCCGGTACCCGGTTCTCGCCGGTGAGTCCCGGTCCGGGGCGGGGACGTGTTCCGGGGGTGGGGGGTCCGGTCCCTGGTTCCCGTCGGGGAGTCCCGGTCCGGGGCAGGGACGTATCCCGGGGGTGGGGGGTCCGGTTCCCGGTTCCCACCGGTGAGTCCCAGTCCGGGGCGGGGACGTGTCCCGGGGGTGGGGGGTCCGGTACCAGGTTCCCGCCGGTGAGCCCCGGTCCGGGGCGGGGACGTGTCCCGGGGGTGGGGGGTCCGGATCCCGCCGGTGAGTCCCAGTCCGGGGCGGGGACATGTCCCGGGGGTGGGGGGTCCGGTCCCTGGTTCCCGCCGGTGAGTCCCGGTCCGGGGCGGGGACGTGTCCCGGGGGTGGGGGTCCGGTACCCGGTTCCCGCCGGTGAGTCCCGGTCCGGGGCGGGGACGTGTCCCTGGGGTGGGGGGTCCGGTTCCCGCAGGTGAGTCCCAGTCCGGGGCGGGGACGTGTCCCGGGGGTTGGGGTCCGGTCCCCGGTTCCCGCCGGTGAGTCCTGGTCCCGGGCGGGGACATGTCCCAGTGGTGGGCCATCCGGTCCCTGGTTCCCGCCGGTGATTCCCGGTCTGGGGCGAGGACGTCCCTGGAGTGGGGGCTCCGGTACCCGGTCCGGGGCAGGTACGTGTCTCGGGGGTGGGGGGTCCGGTTCCCGCCGATGAGTCCCGGTCCGGGGCGGGGGACGTGTCCCTGGGGGTGTGGTGTCCGGTACCCGGTTCCTGCCGGTGAGTCCCGGTCCGGGGCGGGGACGTGTCCCGGCGGTGGGGTATCCAGTACCCGGTTCCTGCTGGTGAGTCCCAGTCCGGGGCGGGGACGAGTCCCGAGGGTGGGGGGTCCGGTACCCGGTTCCCGCCGGTGAGTCCCGGTCCAGGGCAGGGACGTGTCCCGGTGGTGGGGGGTCCGGTTCCTGCTGGTGAGTCCCTGTGCGGGGCGGGGACGTGTCCCGGGGGTGGGGTGTCCGGTTGCCGCCGGTTTGTCCTGGTCCGGGGCGTGGGCGTGTCCCGGGTGTTGGGAGGTCCGGTCCACAGTTCCCGCCGGTGAGTCCCGGTCCGGGGCGGGGACATGTCCCGGGGGTGGGAGGTCCTGTACCCGGTTCCCGCCGGTGAGTCCCTGTCCGGGGCGGGGACGTGTCCCGGGAGTGGGGGGGTCCGGTACCCGGTGCCCGCCGGTGAGTCCCGGTCCGGGGCGCGGACAAGTCCCGGGGGTGGGGGGTCCAGTTCCCGCAGGTGAGTCCCAGTCCGGGGCGGGGACGTGTCCCGGGGGTGGGGGGGTGTCCGGTACCCGGTTCCCGCCGGTGAGACCCGGTCCGGGGCGGGGACGTGTCCCTGGGGTGTTGTGGTGTCCGGTACCCGGTTCCTGCTGGTGAGTCCCGGTCCGAGGCGGGGACGTGTCCCTGGAGTGGGGGTCCGGTACCCGGTCCGGGGCAGGGACGTGTCTCGGGGGTGGGGGGTCCGGTTCCCGCCGGTGAGTCCCGGTCCGGGGCGGGGACGTGTCCCGGGAGTGGGGGGGTCCGGTACCCGGTGCCCGCCGGTGAGTCCCGGTCCGGGGCGCGGACAAGTCCCGGGGGTGGGGGGTCCAGTTCCCGCAGGTGAGTCCCAGTCCGGGGCGGGGACGTGTCCCGGGGGTGGGGGGGGGGTCCGATACCCGGTTCCCGCCGGTGAGACCCGGTCCAGGGCAGGGACGTGTCCCGGGGTGGGGGGGTCCGGTTCCCGCCGATGAGTCCCGGTCCGGGGCGGGGACGTGTCCCTGGGGGTGTGGTGTCCGGTACCCAGTTCCTGCCGGTGAGTCCCGGTCCGGGGCAGGGACATGTCCCGGGGTGGGGGCTCCTGTACCCGGCTCCCGCCGATGAGTCCCGGTCCAGGACGGGGACATGTCCCGGGGTGAGGGGGTCCGGTCCCTGGTTTCCGCCGGTGATTCCCGGTCTGGGGCGGGGACATGTCCCGGGGGTGGGGGGGACAGGTACCCGGTCCAGGGCGGGGACGTGTCTCGGGGGTGGGGGGTCCGGTCCGGGGCGGGGACGTGTCCCGGGGGTGGGGGGGTCCGGTACCCGGTTCCCGCCGGTGAGTCCCGGTCCGGGGCGGGGACGTGTATCGGGGGTGGGGGGTCCGGTTCCCGCCGGTGAGTCCCAGTCCGGGGCGGGGACGTGTCCCGGGGGTGGGGGGTCTGGTTCCCGCCGGTGAGTCCCGGTCCGGGGCGAGGACGTGTCCCGGGGTGGGGGGTCCGGTCCCTGGTTCCCGCTGGTGAGTCCCAGTCTGGGGCGGGGACGTGTATCGGGGGTGGGGGGTCCGGTTCCCGCCGGTGAGTCCCGGTCCGGGGCGGGGACGTGTCCGTGGGGGTGTGGTGTCCGGTACCCGGTTCCCGCCGGTGAGTCCCAGTCCGGGGCGAGGACGTGTCCCGGGGGTGGTGGGTCCGGTTCCCGCCGGTGAGTCCCAGTCCGGGGCGGGGACGTGTCCCGGGGGTGGGGGGTCCGGTCCCCGGTTCCCGCCGGTGAGTCCCGGTCCGGGGCGAGGACGTGTCCCGGGGTGGGGGGTCCGGTACCCGGTTCTCGCCGGTGAGTCCCGGTCCGGGGCGGGGACGTGTCCCGGGGGTGGGGGGTCCGGTCCCTGGTTCCCGCCGGTGAGTCCCGGTCCGGGGCGGGGACGTGTCCCGGGGGTGGGGGGTCCGGTCCCTGGTTCCCGCCGGTGAGTCCCGGTCCGGGGCGGGGACGTGTCCCGGGGGTGGGGGTCCGGTACCCGGTTCCCGCCGGTGAGTCCCGGTCCGGGGCGGGGACGTGTCCCTGGGGTGGGGGGTCCGGTTCCCGCAGGTGAGTCCCAGTCCGGGGCGGGGACGTGTCCCGGGGGTTGGGGTCCGGTCCCCGGTTCCCGCCGGTGAGTCCTGGTCCCGGGCGGGGACATGTCCCAGTGGTGGGCCATCCGGTCCCTGGTTCCCGCCGGTGATTCCCGGTCTGGGGCGAGGACGTCCCTGGAGTGGGGGCTCCGGTACCCGGTCCGGGGCAGGTACGTGTCTCGGGGGTGGGGGGTCCGGTTCCCGCCGATGAGTCCCGGTCCGGGGCGGGGACGTGTCCCTGGGGGTGTGGTGTCCGGTACCCGGTTCCTGCCGGTGAGTCCCGGTCCGGGGCGGGGACGTGTCCCGGCGGTGGGGTATCCAGTACCCGGTTCCTGCTGGTGAGTCCCAGTCCGGGGCGGGGACGAGTCCCGAGGGTGGGGGGTCCGGTACCCGGTTCCCGCCAGTGAGTCCCGGTCCAGGGCAGGGACGTGTCCCGGTGGTGGGGGGTCCGGTTCCTGCTGGTGAGTCCCTGTGCGGGGCGGGGACGTGTCCCGGGGGTGGGGTGTCCGGTTGCCGCCGGTTTGTCCTGGTCCGGGGCGTGGGCGTGTCCCGGGTGTTGGGAGGTCCGGTCCACAGTTCCCGCCGGTGAGTCCCGGTCCGGGGCGGGGACATGTCCCGGGGGTGGGAGGTCCTGTACCCGGTTCCCGCCGGTGAGTCCCTGTCCGGGGCGGGGACGTGTCCCGGGAGTGGGGGGGTCCGGTACCCGGTGCCCGCCGGTGAGTCCCGGTCCGGGGCGCGGACAAGTCCCGGGGGTGGGGGGTCCAGTTCCCGCAGGTGAGTCCCAGTCCGGGGCGGGGACGTGTCCCGGGGGTGGGGGGGTGTCCGGTACCCGGTTCCCGCCGGTGAGACCCGGTCCGGGGCGGGGACGTGTCCCTGGGGTTGTGGTGTCCGGTACCCGGTTCCTGCTGGTGAGTCCCGGTCCGAGGCGGGGACGTGTCCCTGGAGTGGGGGTCCGGTACCCGGTCCGGGGCAGGGACGTGTCTCGGGGGTGGGGGGTCCGGTTCCCGCCGGTGAGTCCCGGTCCGGGGCGGGGACGTGTCCCGGGAGTGGGGGGGTCCGGTACCCGGTGCCCGCCGGTGAGTCCCGGTCCGGGGCGCGGACAAGTCCCGGGGGTGGGGGGTCCAGTTCCCGCAGGTGAGTCCCAGTCCGGGGCGGGGACGTGTCCCGGGGGTGGGGGGGGGTCCGATACCCGGTTCCCGCCGGTGAGACCCGGTCCAGGGCAGGGACGTGTCCCGGGGTGGGGGGGGTCCGGTTCCCGCCGATGAGTCCCGGTCCGGGGCGGGGACGTGTCCCTGGGGGTGTGGTGTCCGGTACCCAGTTCCTGCCGGTGAGTCCCGGTCCGGGGCAGGGACATGTCCCGGGGTGGGGGCTCCTGTACCCGGCTCCCGCCGATGAGTCCCGGTCCAGGACGGGGACATGTCCCGGGGTGAGGGGGTCCGGTCCCTGGTTTCCGCCGGTGATTCCCGGTCTGGGGCGGGGACATGTCCCGGGGGTGGGGGGGACAGGTACCCGGTCCAGGGCGGGGACGTGTCTCGGGGGTGGGGGGTCCGGTCCGGGGCGGGGACGTGTCCCTGGGGTTGTGGTGTCCGGTACCCGGTTCCTGCCGGTGAGTCCCGGTCCCAGGCGGGGACGTGTCCCGGGGCTGGGGTTTTTGGTACCCGGCTCCCGCCTGTGAGTCCCGGTCCAGGGCGGGGACGTGTCCCGGGGCTGGGGGGTCCGGTACCGTGGCTCCCATTGGTGAGTCTGTGTCTGGGGTGGCGACATCTCCCGGGGTTGGGGGGTCCGGTACTGTGGTTCCCACCAGTGAGTCTGGTGTCCGAGGTGGGGATATGCCCCGGGGTGTTTGTGTGGGCGGACTCGGGCTGCTGACCTGGAGGAGCGAAATGGTTTCTTATCGTCACCGATACAGAGAAAAGCTCACCTTGCGAATCAAATCATTCAGTGGACTGAGGTAGAACGCAATAAGAATGCAGTTTCAGAGAGAGTGGAGTGCAGGGAAATGATAAGGTGCAAGATCATAATGAGGTGGATCGTGAGGTCAGGAGTGTATCTTGTCGTCTTTGCTGTTCGTCACTTGCGTAATTTTGATTTTTTCTTGCACCTTGGTGTTTTTTTTAAATGGATTCCATGTTGTTTTTCTTTTGTGGCTGTCTGTGAAAAGGCGTATCTCGGTTGTACATTGTATGAGTCCTTCGAAGAGCCTTCTAAAAGCAGGGTAAAAGCTGTAATGCGAGCCTGGCGGTACATGCTTTCAGATGTGTATCTTCTGCCTACCTGGAGGGGCCAGGTGTGAAAAAGCCCTGGTGGTGAGAAGTGGGGGAGGAGGAGAGAATGTCTGGGGTGGGTGGGGTCTCTTACTGTGTTGACTGATTTATCGGGGCAGCTTTGGTGCAACTGAATTTCCTGCTTCCTGCAGGTCGAGGGTGGGGGTCAGGGGGCTCGGTGGGCTGAATTTCTGGAACACGGGTAGTCTGGGTGTAAGATTTCGGAGCAGAATGAGGCCGTTCAGCCCATCGTGTCTACTCTAACATTCCATCACGGATTCATTACCCCTCTCAACTCCACTCCCTTCCCTTCTCCCCATAACCTTTGATGCCCTGACTAATCAAGAACCTATCAACCTCCGTTTTAAATACACCCAATGACATGCCCTGCACAGCCGACTGTGGCAATGAGTGCAACGCATTCCCCACCCTCTGGCTAAAGAAATTCCTCCTCATCTCTGTTCTAAAGGGGCATTTTGTTTATTCTGAGGCTATGCCCTGAGCGCCTAGGCTCCCCCACTTTTGGAAACATCCTCTCCACATCCAGTCTAACTAGTCCTTTTCTAGTTCGATGAGTTTCAGTGAGATTTCCTCTCATTCTTCTAAACTCCAGTGAGTACAGGCCCAAAGCTATCAGACAGTCTTCATACGTTTACTCCTAAACCCTCTTTGGTTCTGCCCCTGCCCCTGGAGTCCTCGGAGCTGACAGCCCACTGCCCCCGCGTGCCTCAGCTTTGTACTTTGCGGGGCAGAAGAATGAGGGGGTTGTTTCATTGAGACCAATTAAATATTGAAAGGCCTTCGATAGAGTAGACGCGGAGCAGGTATTTCCAGTAGCGGGAGAGTCTAGGACCAGAGGGCACGGGCGAATGTCCATTTGGAACGGGGATGAGGAGGAATTTCTTTAGCGGGGGGGGGGGGGGGGGATGTGAATTTGTGGAATTCCTTGCCCCATGTGGCTGCGGAGTCCAAGTCACGGGGCCTGTTTGAAACGGAGGTTGATAGGGCAGGGAAGTCCTGTAGCAGCAGCCCCACGAGCTGGCAAGGACAGGCAATGCACTGAGATTACACCGAGGAAACAGAGTGAAGACAGTAGCCAACGATAAGCAATGCTCACTGTGTCCACTTGATCAGCAGGGGCATTGTTGTCGTCACCATCATCAGGAGCCGTATCCAGTTTGAGCTTTGACTGCCATGTTCCGAGTCAAGTGGATCAATTCATTGGTATTCATTTCCAGTTCTCTGGCTGCTGTCTCCAACATCATTTGTCTTTGCCTTTCTCTTGCTTTCTTCCCTTCAGTCTTTCCCATAATCACCGTGCATCCTAACTCCTCTTTCCTAATCACGTGCCCAATGACGTTGCCTTTTCACGATCTCATACACTATTTCTCTTTTTGTGCCCGCTCTGTTCATGACATCCTCGTTAGATGCTCGTTTCGTCCATGATATTCTTTGCATCCTCCTCAAAAGCCTCATCTCTGCTGCTTCAATTCGGTTCCTCACGTTGCTCGGTATTGTCCAACATTCTGATCATCATAACTGGATAAACGTAACATTTCAGTGTTCTGAGGCGGGTTGTCATGCCCGGTTTAGTGTTGGTCAGTATACCCTTCATTCTCATAAAGGTGTCTTTTGCCATCCCTATTCTACTTTGATGCCCATGTCGCACCTGCCACCTGATGTCACCCAGCTTCCTAAGTAGCAAGAGTTCCGTACTTGTTTTATGTCTTCCCCGTTTATTCTCAGCCTGCAGACAGGATTCTCCTTTTTAGATATCACTGTACATTCTGTCTTTTTGCAATTGATAGACCCATTTTTTGCTCTTTCTTCAACAACTGTATCGATTAAGTTTTGCAGTTCTTCCTCCGTACTTGCAGTTAACACAGTGTCACCTGCGTATCTGAAACTATTGATGCTTTCACCGCCAACTCTGATTTCCAAGATGTCTCTTACTTTTTGTAATATAGTTTCCCTGCACTCATTAAACAAATCAGGGAAGAAAACACACCCTTGTCTAATGCCTCTCCTGATTTCATAAAGTGACTCGCTCTCCATCTATTCTTACAGCGGCAGTTTGTTCCCAGTACAGATTTCTGATTAGGTGGTGGTCTTTCGAATCTAGGTCTAGAATTTCCTGTAATATTTCAAATAACTTTCTGTGGATCACTTTATCGAATGCTTTTGTGTAGTCGATAAAACAAACTAGTCTTATTGCACTTGAATAGCTCGTTCTGATAGTATCCTTAACATCGATATCATGTTTCTTGTACCTTTGTTTTTCACAAAACCACATTGTTCTTTACCTATTTCAGCTTGTATTTTACTTTTAGCTCTTGTCATTGTCGTACCTCGGAGAAAATTCACTATTGAATCCAGTAATGGAACTAGACCAGGTAGCCACCGTGTTAGACACCTCTTAAGGTGGCCCCTGGTGTAAGTCTGGGTCTTCTGCAGCTGTAGCCCGTCCACTTGTTGTGTGTCCAGAGATGCTCTTCTGCACACCGCTGTTGTAACGTGTAGTTATTTGAGTCACTGTCAGCTTGAACCAGTCCAGCCGTTCTCGAATCAAACCAGATCAAGTTTAATCATCATTCAAACCATACACAGATATAGCTGATCGAGACGGTGTTCCTCCCCCATCCGAGTTTCCCTCTGCCTCCTCCAGCTGCCTATCACCTCTCTCATGGTTCCGCCTCCTACCACATAGTGCTTTCCCCTTACATTCCTTCTTCACCTTCCCTGCCGTCCTTTCCCTGCTTCCCCTCCCCCACCCCTTGATCTTTCCTCTGATTGGTTTTTCACCTGGCACCTTCCACCCTCCCCCCCCACCTTCTTTGTAGGGCCCCTGCCCCCTCCCCTGACAAAGGGTCTCGGCCCGAAAAGTTGACCGCTCGTTTCCACGGATGCTGCCCGACCTCCAGCGTGTTGTGCGTTTCACGCATTGAGTTGGCTCATCGTGATTGGTTGATTAGATATTTGCGTTAACGTGCTGATGTACCTAATCAAGCGGCCACTGAGTGTGCATTTTAATTGTAAATCCAAGCGAGCGAAAAATGGACCAGGGCAGGGGTTCCCAACCTTTTCTAAGGCATGGACCAGTCAAGTGGTCCATGAATCCCTGTGTCAACGTGACAGTAACGAAGTAAATGAGACAGAAACAATTACGAGTCAAGTTTATTGTCATTTAACTATATACATATACACCGTCATACAAAACGACGTTTCTCCGAATCGGAGTGTAAAGCACAGTAGTACACGTAACGCAGAATAACTTGGGAAAGTTAGAATTAAATCTCCAAATGAAAAGTGAAAGGCATAAGTTAAGTATTGTAGGGTACGGAACAGATTAGCCAGTGACATTTCAAATATAATGCGTCAGGGAGTTCAGAAGCCTGACGGCCTGAGGGAAGAAACTGTTTCCCACCCTGACCGTTCTTGTCTTCATGCATCGGAGTCTCCTGCCCGATGGTAGAAAGTCAGAGAGGATGCCGGATGGACGGGTGGGATCCTGGATAATACTAAGGGCCCTGCGTACACAGTGCTCCTGATAAACATCCCCGATGTACAGTAGGGAGACCCCTGTGATCCTCTCGGCCGTTCTCACAGTCCTTTGTAGGGACTTCTGGTCCGATGCTCGGCTCCTCCCGGACCAGATGGAGATGCAACTTGTCAGGACGTTCTCAACGGTGCTCCTGTGCGGTTCAGTTAAGATGGGGGTGGGGGGGAGCCTCGCTTCCCTCAGTCTCTTCAGGAAGTGGAGGCGCTGCTGTGCTGCCTTGTTCAGGGAGGGACCAGGTGAGGTCGTCCGTGTTGTGAACTCCCAGGAACTTGGTGCACTTAACGCTCGGGGGCGGGGGGGGGGGGGAATGGTTCGTCTGCACTCACCCGAAGTCCAGAAAGAGTCCGAATTCGAGATGGTACCACTGGGAAAGGGCTGCGAGAGGCCTCTGGAGTCTGACAGCAGGGGGGAAGAAGGTGTCCTTCAGTCTGGCATCCTATCTCCTCCCAGAAGGTAGAGAAGGAGGAATGGCCAGTTTGTCCTTCCCAAGGCGGAGAGTCTCAGAATCGCCTCGATCATTGGCTCGTCCGACCGCTGGTCCCTGCAGGGGGTTGTGAGGACTACTGAGATCATTGGGGTCTCTCCTCCGCCCGTTCGAGATATTTATCAGGCGCGCTGCGTAGGCAGGGTCCTCAGCGTTACCAGTGATCCCTCGTGGCCTTCCAGCCATCTTTCTAACCCCCTGCCATCAGGCAGGAGGCACAGGACCTGTCAGGATGGGAAGCAGCTTCTCCCCTGGGCCGCAAGACGACTGAGCTGAACTGACTGAACTCCCTGCCGCCATCGTGAAGCGCCCGTAGCTTAAACTGTTTTCTTTTCGACTTGGATCCTAAGTGCACCGTATTAATTTGTGTAATTTACGTGTTCTGTGTGTGAGGTGTTGTGCACCTTGGAACGGAGGAATGTCTCGTTGGTGGTGTACACAGGTACGGTTGAGTGATGTTAACTCTGAGTAAGAGATCAGTGGTTTGCAGCTGGGGTGGACCATGGAGTGGTACGGCACAGAAACGGGCCCTTCAGCCCGCTGTCTGGTACTGAACTCGCTAAGTTTGTCGTTAAATGCCCGACCAAACTAATCCCTTCCGCCTAGACATCCTGCGCATTCGTGTGCCTGAGCACCTCTCATATCTGCCTCCTTCGTTGCCCCGTGAAGTGCATTCCAAGACCCCGCCGTTCGTATAAATCCCCTTTTAACCTGCCTCCTCGTGCCGGGGAGAAAAGACGCTGGCTAACTTTTCTTTGTACAGTCGGCCCTCCTTATCCGCGGGTTCCACATGCGCGGATTCAGCCAACTGCGGATCGGGAAAACCCGGAAGTTCTCTCTCCAGCACTCGTTGTTTGAGCATGTAGAGACTTTTTTCTTGTCATTATTCCCTAAACAATACAGTATAACAACTATTTACATTGTATTAGGTACTATAAGTAATGTAGAGATGATTTAAAAGTACAGGCAGCCCCCAGGTTATGAAGGAGTTCTGTTCCTGAGTCCGTCTTTAAGTCGGATTTGAATTCGGAACAGGTACATCCGGTATTATTTAGCGTCAGTTAGACAAAGGTTTGTCTTAGTATATAGTATATATTTTACCTTTCTAAGCATATAAAACACTTAAGAAACGTATGTATTTCAATAATTTACTGCGTTGCTCAGTGATAATTGTAGCTTTCATCAGGGAGGGGCCTTTCACATGCTCCATTAAAATTGTTCCGATCGTTGACCAACAGTAGCCTAACACTTTTCCAGTGACCGATGGCATCTCACCTCTTTCTGATCGCTTTATTACTTGCACTTTATTTTCAATCGCGATTGTGATTACTTTCAGAGCTGCGTCGCCAGGTCCTAATGTCCACCGCACAGAGCATGTTAAATAAAGTCCGGGGTTCCGCTGGGTCCTAAAGTCCACCACACTGAGACAGGTTAAATAAAGTCCGGGGTTCCGCTGGGTCCTAAAGTCCACCGCACTGAGACAGGTTAAATAAAGTCCGGGGTTCCGCTGGGTCCTAAAGTCCACCGCACTGAGACAGGTTAAATAAGGTCTGGGGTTCCGCCAGGTCCTGATGTCCACCGCACTGAGACAGGTTAAATAAAGTCCAGGGTTCCGCTGGGTCCTAATGTCCACCGCACAGAGCATGTTAAATAAAGTCCGGGGTTCCGCTGGGTCCTAAAGTCCACTGCACAGAGCATGTTAAATAAAGTCCGGAGTTCCGCTGAGTCCTAAAGTCCACCGTATTGAGACAGGTTAAATAAAGTCCGGGGTTCCGCTGGGTCCTAAAGCCCACCACACTGGGACAGGTTAAATCAGGGGTCGGCAACGTTTACCACTGAAAGAGCCAATATGGACTTATTTCCCACAGAAAAGAAAACAGTGGGAGCCACAAAACCCGTTTGACATTTAAAATGAAATAACACTGCATGCAATGGTTTTTTTTTGCCTTTATGCTATGTATAAACAAACTATAATGTGTTGCATTTATGAAATTGATGAACTCCTGCAGAGAAAACGAAATTACATTTCTGCATGCAACAAAAACATTTTGAACTCCGAAAAAAAGACGTTGGGTTGAAGGTTACTCCATAGTTAGCCTACCTTGGATCGAAGAATTAAAAGAAAGCGCGCACTGGCGGGTGTCAGGCATTGGCAGTGGTGATGTATATTAATAGCGATAAAAAACACGTTGTAGCGGTGTAGCGCTACATGCAGCGCTAAAATAAAGACACTGCAGTCAAAGGTAACTTTATTCGAACTAAGCAGCCTTGATTTAAAGCCTCCCTCAACCCGTCCCCGTGGGCGCGGATGCTCCAAAAGACCCATACTCACAAACCCCCGTAGGCTATCTCCCTTAGCCGGAACGGTGGCTAATTGTAATTTCAAAAACTAACAAACTACGGGGAGCCGCAGGTTGCCGACCCCTGGGTTAAATAAAGTCCGGGGTTCCGCTGGGTCCTAAAGTCCATTGCACTGAGCATGTTAAATAAAGTCCGGGGTTCCGTTGGGTCCTAAAGACCACTGCACTGAGCATGTTAAATAAAGTCCGGGGTTCCGCTGGGTCCTAATGTCCACCGCACTGAGACAGGTTAAATAAGGGACTTGAGCATCCGCGTATTTTGGTATCCGCGGGGGGGGGGGGGGGGGGGGGTCCCGGAACAATCCCTCGTGGATAAGGAGGGCCGACTGTATGTGCTTCATAATCTTTTAAACCTCTTCTCACAACCTTGCTTAATGGTATTGGTCCACGACGTAAAAAGGTTTAGGAGTCCCCCCCACCGGGCCCTCCCTCAGTCTCCGCTGCTCCGAGTTGTTGCACCCTCTCCCCCGGCACTCGCCCCCTGATCCCAGTAGCATCCTGGTGAGCCTCTCCTGTGCCCTCTCTGAAGCTGTGACAGCTTCCCTGCGAGGGGTCGGACAGCAAGGAGCACAGCGACGTGCCCAGAATGCCGGGGGAGCCCGGCAGGTCAGGCAGCATCCCTGGACAGGAATAAAGAGTGGACGTTTCGGGCAGAGGCTGGCAGGTGATGGGTGGAAACAGTAAAGGGCTGAAGAAGGAGGAATCTGATAGGAGAGGAGGGTGGGCAATGGGAGAAAGGGAAAGAGGAGGGGCACCAGAGAGAAGAGGTGGGCAGGTGAGGAGGAGAAGGGAGCCAGAATGGGGAATGGTTAAAGGGCATTTATTCTGGCCGACTCTTTGTTCCCCTCCATCAGCAAGCAGTGATGATCTGTGGAGGGGGATAAAGAGTCAGAAGCTTTTGGCCAAGGCCCTTCATCGGGACTCTGATTGAGTCTGTCAGTGCTGTCGCTCCACACTTCCAGCGTCCACGGAGCCTCCTTGTGTCCCTCGATTGCACTGACCCTGTTTGTCCACTCTGTTCCTGTCGTAGGCCAGGATAAAGAAGATCATGCAGACGGACGAAGAGATCGGGAAGGTGGCCGCCGCTGTCCCGGTGATAATCTGTATCCTTCGGAAGCCGTCCCTGACGAGCCCCATGGGGTGGGGAGAAAGGGCTGCTTGAGCCATGGTTCTGAGAATTCCTCTCCGATCTCCTGGATCTAATTGTCCCAGTGACACCCGATGGGCCGAATGGTGTAATTCTGATCCAATGTCTTGCGGTCATCCAAAGACTCCTGCAGAAAAGGCCAGTCAGCCCATCTGCCCTGTTCTACCCTTCTCTCTAGCCAGTCTCTGCCATCAAACCCCATCCCTTAATACTTTTTGCAGTGGAGAGGATGTTTCCCAGCGTCAGGGAGTGTAGGACCAGAGGGCACAGCCTCAGAATGCAAAGCGATGGGGGGATTTCTTTACCCAGAGGCTGGTGAATCGGCAGAATTCATTGCCACAGGCGGCACAGATTCCAGCAAACAGGGCCGTATGGCCCACCTGACCCATTCTATCCTTTCACTCAGACTGTAGCCAGTCTGCGCCATAAAACCTTCATCCCTTAATACCTTTTGTGAGCAAGTGTCCCACATTGATGTGCTACCATTGTCACATTTGTTAAGTCGAGTTCTTTCATGTTTGTTTTATAGAACATAGAGTAGTACAGCACGGTACAGGCCCTTCGGCCCACAATGTTGTGCCAACCCTTAAACCCTGCCTCCCATATAACGCCCCCCCCCCCCCCGGCTTGTAATCCGGAAGCCTTCGCTGGTAATTTAGAGACAACCTAGGTGGCCTAGTAGCATCTAAAGTGATGATTCCGCTTCGTCTGGATTGGTAACGACCAATATTAAAACGAGGTTCTCTATTGGAAATCAAAACGGTTCAACACAGAACAGAACAGTCCCTTCAACTCCCGATGTTGTGCCAACCCTTCAACCTAATCCAGCTTCAATCTAACCCTTCCCCGCCCCCCCCCCCATACCCCTTCATTGTTATTTCATCCATGTGGCTATCAAATATATCTGCTCCAGAGGGCTGTTCCATGCACTCTGTGTTTAAAAATATATATATATATATATTACCTCTGACATTCCCCCCCCCCCCCTGCACTTCCCTCCAATCATCTTTAAATTAGGATTTTCGACCTGAGGAAAGAGTCTGTGGCTCTTATCATCTTATACACCTCTATCAAGTCGCCTGAAATCCAGGCAGCATTCTGGTAAGTCCTTTCGCCTTCTGAAGCTTCCACATCTTTCTGATAGTGAAGGGCTTCAAAACTGAGCACAGTACTCCCAAGGGTGGTCTGGCCAGGGTTTTTAACGGAGACGCAGCGTCACCCTTGCAGCTCTTGAACTGAACTCGCCCCCCCCCCCCACGCACTCGCAACCTCCCAGTCAACTTAGAAGGACGTCGACCACCGACCTCCCTCTGTTTTCCCCCCACACTGCCAAGAATCTTGCCGTTAGCTTTTTTTTTTACTCCGCCTTCGCATGTTTCCAGTTTGACTTCCGAACTGGGAGCAATCTACCCGCAAGGATCCAGGAACGTGAACTGGCTGTCCAACAGCTTGGCCAGCTCCCCCTCGTCTCTACCCATGAAGGCCGAGAGGGCCACAAACTTGACTGGGCATCATGACGCGAGCGAGCAGGTGGGGTGCAAGAGAATCTCTAGAACCGTGGTTTTCTGTGAATAATTCTGTAAACAGATGGACACGCATTTTTTAAGCCAACGCAGACAAATTTCTGGACCACAATGCACTGAGTTCACCACACAGCCATTCAGCAATGAGGCCTCTCCCTACTTCAAAACTAAGTCTACGTAATGATGACCAATCAATAAGACAATAGACAATAGGCACAGAAGTAGACCATTCGGCCCTTTGAGCCTGCACCGCCATTTTGAGATCGTGGCTGATCAATCACTATCAATACCCTTTTCCTGCCTTGTCCCCATATCCCTTGATTCCCCTATCCATAAGATACCTATCTAGCTCCTTCTTGAAAGCATCCAGAGAATTGGCCTCCACTACCTTCCGAGGCAGTGCATTCCAGAGAAGAAGTTTCTCCTTAACTCTGTCCTAAATGACCCACCCCTTACTCTCAAACCATGCCCTCTGGTACCGGACTCTCCCAGCATACGGAACATACTTCCTGCCTCTATCTTGTCCAATCCCTTAATAATCTTGTATGTTTCAATCAGATCCCCTCTCAATCTCCTTAATTCCAGCGTGTACAAGCCCAGTCTCTCTAACCTTTCTGCGTAAGACAGTCCAGACCTCGTGAATCTACACTGCACTTCCTCTACAGCCAGGATGTCCTTCCTTAACCCTGGAGACCAAAACTGTACACAATACTCCAGGTGTGGTCTCACCAGGGCTCTATACAAATGCAAGAGGATTTCCTTGCTCTTGTACTCAATTCCCTTTGTAATAAAGGCCAACATTCCATTAGCCTTCTTCACTGCCTGCTGCACTTGCTCATTCACCTTCAGTGACTGATGAACAAGGACTCCTAGATCTCTTTGTATTTCTCCCTTACCCAACTCTACACCATTCAGATAATAATCTGCCTTCCTGTTCTTACTCCCAAAGTGGATAACCTCACACTTATTCACATTAAGCGCCATCTGCCAAGTATCTGCCCACTCACCCAGCCTATCCAAGTCACCCTGAATTCTCGTAACATCCTCATCACATGTCACACTGCCACCCAGCTTAGTATCATCAGCAAACTTGCTGATGTTATTCTCAATGCCTTCATCCAAATCGTTAACGTAAATGGTAAACAGCTGGGGTCCCAATACCGAGCCCTATGGCACCCCACTAGTCACCACCTGCCATTCCGAGAAACACCCATTCACCGCTACCCTTTGCTTTCTATCTGCCAACCAGTTTTCTATCCATGTCAATGCCTTCCCCCCCGATGCCCTGAGCTTTGATTTTACCCACCAATCTTCTATGTGGGGCCTTCTGAAAATCGAGGTACACTACATCCACTGGATCTCCCCCGTCTAACTTCCTGCATACATCCTCGAAAAACTCCAACAGATTAGTCAAGCATGATTTACCCTTGGTAAATCTGTGCTGGCTCGGCCCAATCCTAACACTGCTATCTAGATATGCCACTATTTCATCCTTAATAATGGACTCTAGCACATTTCCCAGCAACGGTCAGGCTGACAGGTCGATAGTTCTCTGTTTTCTCCCTCCCTCCTTTTTTAAAAAGTGGGATAACATTAGCCATTCTCCAATTTCCAGGGTCACCTCCTTTAGTACCCTAGGATGCAGACCATCTGGACCTGGGGATTTGTCAGCCTTCAGTCCCATCAGTCTTCTCATCACCATTTCCTTCCGAATGTCAATCTGTTTCATTTCCTCTGTTACTCTATGTCCTTGGCCCATCCATACATCTGGGAGATTGCTTTTGTCTTCCTTAGTGAAAACAGATCTAAAGTACTCATTAAATTCTTCTGCCATTTCTCTGTTTCCCATAATAATTTCACCCAATTCATTCTTCAAGGGCCCAACATTGTTCTTAACTATCTTCTTTCTCTTCACATACCTAAAAAAGCTTTTGCTATCTTCCTTTATATTCCTGGCTAGCTTGCATTCGTACCTCATTTTTTTCTCCCCGTATTGTCTTTTTAGTTAAGTTCTGTTGTCCCTTAAAAGCTTCCCAATCATCTGTCCTCCCACTCACCTTAGCTCTATCACATTTCCTTTTTTTTTTACTGCTATGCAATCTCTGACTTCCTTTGTCAACCACTGTGGCCCCTCTCCCCCCTTTGAATCCTTCCTTCTCTGGGGGATGAACTGATTTTGTACCTTGTGCATTATTCCCAAGAATACCTGCCATTGCTGTTCCACTGTCTTTTCTGCTAGGCTATCCGTCCAGTCAACTTTGGCCAGCTCCTCCCTCATGGCTCCATAGTTTCCCCTGTTCAACTGCAACACTGACACCTCCGAGCTGCCCTTATCCTTCTCAAATTGCAGATAAAAGCTTATCATATTCTGATCACTACCTCCTAATGGCTCCTTTACTGCGAGATTGCTTATCAAATCCTGTTCATTACATAACACTAAATCCAGAATAGTCTTGTCCCTGGTTGGCTCTCGTACAAGCTGTTCCAAGAATGCATCCCTTAGGCACTCTACAAACTCCCTATCCTGTGGTCCAGCACCAAACTGATTCTCCCAGTTCACCTGCACGTTGAAATCCCCCATAACTACTGCGACATTAGCTTTGCCACATGCCAATAAGTGTCTGAAGTTCAAGCATTTGGGGGGGGGGACACCACCTGTGACCAGCGCACTGATGATGTCTCCTCATACGGCAATGAAACACTTGCGGATGGATTGCCAAGTTCGGGGAACAACTCAACTTGGACTCCATCGGCCAAATCTGATTCACCGCAAAAGTTCGGCACGGACGTGCTTCCACTGGCCCCTCTAACGTCCTGCGCGGGTGCACGAGACGTCGAGGCCGCGTTTGGGCCGTCGTGCTCAGTTTTGGTCACCCTGCTGTGGGGACGATGCCATTTGGTTGGAAATTGGGCAGGAGAGGCCTACGAGGACGTCGCCGGGCCTGAGAGAGATTTAGACAGCTTGGCACCTTTCTCCTGAGATGGAGTGTGGGAGAAAGAGGTGTATAAAATCAAAGATGGGGTCTCATACGGTTTCTTCCCCATGGCTTGGGGATTCAAGCATTGGGGGGGCACAGGTTTAGGAGGGGAGAGATTTACTCGCAACCTGAAGAACTTTTCACCCCCCCCCCCCCACCCCCAGAACACGCTGCCAGAAGAAGGCGCTGGGCAGGTCCTTTCGTTCTGTACCGTGTTGTGAGACGTGGGCAAGCATGCTCTTTCCATGACCGTGGTTGTTGTTGGCAAATTTTTCTACAGAAGTCGTTTGCCATTGACGGTCGTTGTCGGTACTCGTCAGAGATTGTCTGCCTCGCTTGTGACAGGCACCGGCTGCTCCCACGGTGACCCTGATCGGGGCGGGGGGGGGGGGCTAAGCAGGGGCTACACCTCGCCCAAGGGTGACCTGCAGGCCACCGGAGGGAAGGAGCGCCTCACACCTCCACGCCTTCAGCTGCTGAGCAGGTGCATGAACCCGACAGATACACTACTGTGCAAGTCTTGTGGACCTGTGTATAGCTAGGGTGCACAGTACTGTGGTAATTTTATGTATTGCACTGTCCTGCTGCCACAAATTTCATGACATTTGAGAGTGATAAGCCTGGTTCTCTGTCGAGGACTGAGAGTGGGAAGGGGGCAGGGAGAGAGGAATCGTGGTTGGGAAAAGGGGAGGGAGCGGAGAGACATTCTGTAACGGTCAATAAACCAATCGTTTGGAATCAAATGACCTCGCCTGGTGTCTCAGGGCTGGCTGTGGCTGCACCCGCACCACTCCTCTGCCACCTGTCCCACGCCCCTCCCGCGGCGCTCCACCCTCACCATTCCCAACACCCTTTGCCCCCGCCAGATTTACAAAGTGGCTCTCCGCTCCACGTTGATGAGTGCGATCCCGTGCGAAAGTTTGGGCACTTTAGCTACATAGATGTGCCGAAGACTTTGGCACAGTACTGCAGACGGATAGGCAAGTGTAGAGGCGTATGGGCCTGAAACAGGCAAATGGGGCAGCACTGACCAGCTGGGCTGAAGGGCCATTACCCTGATGTATAACTGTGATTGAGGTCCTTCAGGGGCGGAATGGAGCGATATGTGTGGTTCCTCGGTCTTTGTCATGGTGCTCGGGTAGTGAATAGAGCTGGCCTCCTCTCACTCTGGGGGGGCGTGGGAGACGCACACAAAGAATGCTTCCCAACAGACCACAGCTTTTCAGCTCCAGACGGGGGCACAGGACGGAGTGGCGGGCGGTGGGAGGCCGTTCGGGAGGTCGGTGATGCCAGAATATCCGGCGGTGCCGGGAGCTCCCTCGAGCAGGGAGCCAGAGCGTCGAGCGGATTTCCTTAACATGCCACTCAGCTCGGGCGCTGGAACTGTTCCTGGACTCCCTCCTGACGAAGGCCTGCCACGTGACCCAGTCACGCAACGCCAAGACCATGACCACGTCACACCTGTAAGTAGGCGGCCCACGCGTTTCCCGTTCGGCCTGGCTCCCCCCCAACCCCTCCCGCCCACTCGGCTTCTCATTGGACTCCTCTCGCACCTCTCCCTCGTTTTGAAAGGCCCATGTAGAGGATGATTCCTGTCGAGAGGGAGGCTGGGATTGGGGGCACAGCCACAGAATAGAGGGATGCCCCTTTGGAAAAGAGATGAGGAGCAATTTCTTTAGCCAGAGACTGGTGAGTCTAGGGAATTCATTGACACAGATGGCTGTGGAGGCCTAGTCATTGGATAAATTTAAAGCAGAGGTTGATAGGTTCTTGATTAATCGGGGAGAAGGTAGGAGAATACGGTTGAGAGGGATAATAAGTCAGCCATGATGGAATAGCAGAGCAGACTTGATGGGCTGAATGGCCTAATTCTCCGCCTTGTTACGTACCCCGTAACTGGGTCACTTACCAGCAAAGGTAGAGAGGTCCGTTGAAGTCTGATGGTACTATTTTTAACAGTATTTATTGATAAAGATACACTAAAATAATATCAATGCAAACATACAGATAATATACGTCGTCAATACTAAATCTAAAAGCGCACTTATAATAATAATCAATAAGAAATAGCTCTATCATTGTCTAGGGGATAATGTATTGTCCGATGGAAATATAAAAGTCACTGTTAGTTCGTTCAAGCTGCAGCGTTTTGGTTTGAGAGAAAGACGGGTTAAAACTTGCCCAGTCCTTTTATGATATCAATCCTTCGAGAGTCGTTGGGAGTTGGTTTCCCCGTTGTTAGCTAAAAGCTGTTCTTCCGTGGTAAAAGCCACCGGTTCCGTGGCAAATGGAACCGAACGCACGTGGCCTCCTCCCATCGGCTTCCGCTATTACGGGATAACTAGCATTTCTTCTGGTGCGTCTGAAGGGCTGTTCCCACAGACCCTCTTTTATCCTGACTCACAGGGTCTCAGATGTCAATCAGGTTGGGGTGACGCAATCCCTCCACCAACCAGCCCACTTTGCCTGAGGGCTTCCACGTAGAACAGTATTGTAATACACAAGTCCATCTCCAAGAGACAATGGCGGTTTCCAGTAGCTTTATATCGCCGGAGGGGTCAAGACATTCCAAACGTCTCCCTCTCATTTCCTGGGCCTCCTGAACTGACTCAACAGTGATCTTGTGATTCTCACAAAGGAGGGGGCTACCCCGCACCCTTCAGCCCCTCAGAGCCCTTCATAACAGCCTAAGTCTTGTGCCCTGAGCATGGAAGGAAGGGGAGAGGATAACGTGGTTGGGCAGTTGCTTCAGGGACAGAGGGTTCGAATTCCAACCCAGAAGGGGAGTTCGAGTTCAGTTAATTTGTAAGCACCCAAGTAGGAAGGAAATTGGCCATCTTTAGCCAATCAGACCCTCCTGTACACTCTGATTGACCTGGCACAGCAGCCAATGAATGACGGGCTGGCCAGTGACACCCGCCTCCCACCCAGACAAGATCTGCACCGACCAGTAGGAGTTGGGGTGGGGAGGTGAAGGTGGCGGCAGTATGGAGTCCAGCGATGGGGGGGGGGGGGGGTTGTCTCCGCGCTGACGTCTCGGCCCGATTTCTCCCGGCAGGAAGCAGTGCATCGAGCTGGAGCAGCAGTTCGACTTCCTCAAGGACCTAGTGGCTACCGTGCCCGACATGCAGGGCGAGAACGAGGACGTCCACATGGTAGGGGACAAGGTGCCCCGCAGGTGAGTCCCACCCGACTGGGGGCGCGGGCTTAAAAGGGCTTGCCCCCCCCCCCCCCCCTTGCAGAGTTGTTCCTTGGCTTAGGGTGAGCAGCAGCCTGGGAGGTTCCCTCCCACGTTCCATTTACCTCCACCCACCCCCCCATCCGTTTGTGAGTAGATGTCCCACTGTTCAGATATAAATTTCTGAATGAAGTGTGCATCAAGACCCAGGGTGAAATGTGTTGTTAGTGTTAACAACCAACGCGACCCAGTGTGCTGGGGGGTGGCCACACGTCACTGCGCCAACATAGCTTACCCATGATGCTCAGCCAGAGCAGCAACAGTGGCAAAAAGGCCCCTTTGCAAACCCCCCCCACCCCCAAACCCGGTACAGCCTCTCCCCTCGCCATACAGGACTTCTCATTCCTGCCATCAGAGAGGAGGTGCAGGAGCCCGAAGACACACGCTCCAGTTCCTAAGACAAGCTCCTTCCCCACCACCATCAGGCTTCTGAACGCCCGCCGAGCCAGGCCACGAACACAACCTCGCCCTCGTGCTGCCTGCGATCGGGGTGAGGCTTTCCCTTCCGGAACAGCCGAGGTGTCCACCTCCTCCGAAGGAAAGGGCCTCCCTCCCTCCACCCCCCGCCGCTGCTCTCTTCTGCCTCGCGCACGCCTGCCCTCCCCCCCTCCCTCCTCCTGCCACCCTACCCGGGATTGGGTTCCTCTTGCACCCCACCGGCCTCCGCGTCCAGCCCGTAATCCTCCGTGACTTCCGCCATCTCCAGCGGGATCCCACCCACCACGTCTTCCCACCCCTCCCGCTTCCCGGTTTCCACAGGGGTCGCTCCCCGCGCGACTCCCTTCTCCATTCGTCCCTCCCCACTGATCTCCCCCCCCCCCCCCCGGCACTTACCCTTGCAAGCGGAATAAGTGCCACACCTGCTCCGACAACACCTCCCTCACTACCATCCAGGGCCCCAAACAGTCCCTCCGGGTGAGGCGACACTTCACCTGTGAGCCTGTCGGGGGTTGTCGACTGTGACCTGTGCTCCCGGTGCGGCCTCCCGTATATCGGTGAGGCCCGATGTCGATTGGGGGACCGCTTCGCTCCGTCTGCCAGAAAAAAACGGATCTCCCAGTGCCCACCCATTTCAATTCTACTTCCCATTCCGATATGTCCATCCACGGCCTCCTCCGCTGCCGCGATGAGGCCACACTCAGGTTGGAGAAGCAGCGCCTTATATTCTGTCTGGGTAGCCTTCCAACCTGATGGCATGAACATCGGTTTCTCAAACTTCTGTTAATGGCCCCCCCCACCCCCTCTCTCACCTTATCTACTCACCAGCCCATCACCTCCCTTTGGTGCTCCTCCCCCTCCCTTTTCCTCCATGACCTCCTGACCGCTCCTATCAGACCCCCTTTTCCGGCCCTCATCGCTTTCACCAGTCGTTACTTCACCCTCCTGCTCCTCCCCCTCTCCCTATCGCCTGCCTCCTTGTACTTCTTCCTCCCTTCTCCCCACCTTCTGACTCTGATCTCCCCTCTTCCTCTCCAGTCCTGCAAGGGTCTCAGCCTGAAACTTCGACTGTTCCACAGATGCTGTCTGACCTGCTGTCCCTTCAGCGTTTTATGTATTTTACTATAACTCAGCGTTATTTTTGTGTATATTGCAGTGTCCTGCTTCTCAAAGCAACTAATTCCACAACATGTGCCAGTGATAGTAAACCGGACTCGGCTTCTCGTCCAGGAATCCAGCACTGGAGGGGCAGAAGCTGTTCTGAAAGCCTAGAGCGTCCAGTCATCAGGATTCTGTACCACCCCCCTGGATCCAGAGTAACACACGCACAAAATGCTCAGCCGAGATGGCGCCCTGGGTCGAGATCCTTCATCAGGCCCGAGACATTGACTGGTTTATTCCCCCTGCTTAGAGGCTGCTTGACCTGCTGAGCCCCCACCGGCATTTTGTGCGTGCGTTAGTGTCAGTTACTCTGGATCCCCAACATCTGCAGAATCTCTTCTGTTCCTGTAGTGATGAGAAGAAGGCGTGTCCCAGATGGTGAGGGTCCTGGGGGATGGATGTCCTCGATGGTGTGGGGGACGGGGTTTGAGCCCATGACGGAGCTGCCTGACTCAACAACCCTCGGCGGCCCCTTTCGAGCCCATGCACTGGAGCCCCCGTCCCAGGCAGTGATGTAGCCAGTCAGAATGCACCCCACGGTACATCTGTTTGAAAAGAAATACCTACAGCCTTTAGCCTTCTAGATTCAGATTTATCTTATCGCGTGTACATCGAAACGTACAGCCAAATGCATAATTTTCATTAATAAATAACCCACCTGCGAGTGTGGTAGGGGGTCACCAGTGCAGCACCCCACAACGTTTGGTTTCAAAGCACATTTAATCTCGGGGTACAGTTATGCACCCTGAAACTCGTCCTCTTCACAGACATCCGCGAGACGAAGAAAACGGGTGGGGGGGGGGGTTGGCGACACCTACCCCCTCTCTTCGCACAAGCAACAGTAATGCATCAACCCCCGCCCTCAGCTGCACCGGCGAAGCTACAATCCACCGCCACCCCCCCCCCCACCCCCCGGGCACCAGGCGACGAGCAGCAGGGGCCCCACTGAGTCCAGTCGAACTACAGTCCGCAGATGGGCCCGCTCACCCTGTCGAGGGAGGGAGAGGCCTTCGCTGTAACAACAAGAGCTCGCTGCCCCGATGTCACAGTCCTCCCCCGTTGGTTCTGCGAGCCCCGCCGGATTGGGGACCCTCCCTTTTCTCCTCACTGGCTGACCGGGTTTAAGGTTAACCTCCAGGTTGAGTCGGTGGTGAAGAAGGCGAATGCAATGCTGGCATTCATTTCTAGAGGAATGGTATAGGAGCAGGGTTGTGACGTTGAGGCTCTATAAGGCACTGGTAAGACCTCACTTGGAGTACTGTGTGCAGATTTGGGCTCCTTATTTAAGAAAGGATGTGCTGACATTGGAGAGGGTTCAGAGAAGATTCACTAGAATGATTCCGGGAATGAGAGGGTTAACATACGAGGAACGTTTGACCCCTCTTGGACTATACTCCTTGGAGTTTAGAAGAATGGGGGGGGGTCTCATAGAAATATTTTGAATGTTGAAAGACATGAACAGAGTGGATGTGGCAAAGTTGTTTCCCATGGCAGGGGAGTCTAGTGTGAGAGGGCATCACTTAAGTTTTGAAGGGTGCCCATTCAGAACAGAGAAGCAAAGAAAGATTTTGTAGCCAGAGGGTGGTGAATCGATGGAATTTGTTGCCACGGGTGGCAGTGGAGGCAAGTCATTGGGTGTATTTAAGGCAGAGATTGATAGGTATCTGAGTAGCCAGGGCATCAAAGGTTATGGTGAGAAGGCGGGGGAGTGGGACTAAAGGGGAGATTGGATCAGATGATGAAAATGGCGGAGCAGACTCGATGGGCCGAATGGCCGACATCTTCTCCTTTGTCTTATGGTCGGCGCTGGGCCCAGGCGGTGAGAGGCCCTGAGTCCACAGAACCGGGCGCTGAAGTGGGTGGGACTGGCCGATGTCCGCTGTGGGGTGGGGGGGGGGGGGAGCGTCGAAGTAAGCTGCAGAGAGTTGTGAAATTAGACAGCTCCATCACGGGAACCAGCCAAGACTTCTACATGGAGCGTGACCCCCCCCCCCCGTCACCCAGGACATGCCCCCTTCTCATTGCTACCATCAGGGAGGAGGGACAGTCTCAATGCTTCAGGAACAGCTTCTTCCCCTCTGCCATCGGATTTCTGAATGGACACTACCCCACTATATTTTAATTTCTCTTTTTTGCACTACTTATTTAGTTTAACTATGTAAAATAATCTGAATTACAGCAAGTATCATATATATTTACTGTAATTCAGTTTCTTTTTCTCTCTGACTGCTGCCGCAAAGTTAACAAGTTTTGCGACACGCGTGGGTGGTGTTAAACCTGACCGTGATTGTGATCGGAAGGAGTGCGGTGTGCAGTCGGCTCATCTCCCTGCCGTTTCAGGGGTCGGAAGCCCGGAATGGGTCGCAGGAACGCCAACGGAGGGTCCGGAGCGAAAGGGAAGGACAAGAAGCAGTCCAGCACAGAATCGGAACAGGAGGTGAGCAGTCGCTTCTCCCCCCCCCCTCCCTTCCCCCTCCACAGACGCGGCCTAACCTGCTCCCTCCCCTCCGGGGTTTTTGGTGCGTCGATCACGATTTCCAACCCGTACAGCCCCTCCTGTGGGAGCGTCCGCCCGTGGCGTCCCGCAGCCCAATCCCCTTCCAGTCTGATGTGGTCCGGTCCAACATGACCCGCGCCAGTCCTGTACGGTCGGCTCCAACACGGGACACTGAAGGCTTTGTCTGGTACAGCGTCAGGGCTCCTCCTGGCCAGTGGTACGGATGCATAAGGAGAAGCTCCTGGAGTAATAATGGAGGCAGGTCGAACGGACACTGTGTCCCCCTTCCCCCTCCCCTACTCCCACATAACTCCGATCCCCAGCATAACACAACTGCCTTGCCTCAGGTCAGCTGGGGAAGTAGGCCAAGGGGCGGCCAGCACAGACGAGTTGGACCGAAGGGCCTGGATCCAAGGTGGATAAGTCTGCCTCGGCTACGGTGACTTGCTGGCAGGCAGTGCGGAGGTGACGTCCCCTGTGGTACGATGCCGCCCCTCAGTGTGCGGCCTGCGACTCCGATGCGGGAGCGCCACGGGGAGAGACCAGGCCCGCTCTCAGCCCAGCCCCTCTGCTTGCTCCCTCCCAACAGGACGAGTCGGAGGACAGCGAGACGGACGAGGAGGAAGCCTCCCGCTCCAGCGTCGACAAAGCCGGGGACCAGATCCAGAGGTGAGTGGTTGCCCCGAGCTGCCCGCCCCTCCCCTCCCCACCTCACTTCCAGGCGAGCCCTGGGCTCCGTCCCAGGCCTATGCCACCTTGGCAGATTCCCCTCCCCGCCAACAGTTTCTACCCTGGGAGGGCGAGCAGCAGCCGCCAGTCTATTGAATTACGTGGGGAGGGGGCACAAGGTGCTGGGGATGGCGCAGTAACGTCAGCGATCTCAGGTTCAACTCCCCCCACCCACCCCCCCCCCCGTTCTCTCTGTGACCGCGAGGGTTTCCTCTCACAGTTCAGAGGGCAGGGTTAGTGAGTTGTGGGCGTGCTTCGTTGGCACCGGGAGCATGGCGGAACTCACGCGCTGCCCCCAACACTTCCTTGCGTTGGCCAACGGTGCAAATGGCGCATTCCACTTTACGGTCCGATGCAGGCCTGACAGATAAAACTGATTTATCTAATTCAGAGTCGCTCAAAACACCCAAGCACTCTTCCCTCCCACTTACACAAGGTCTCTTCCACTGCCCTCCCCCCCCACCTTCTCATCATTCTTCCCACTCCCGATGAAAGGTCTCGGCCCGAAACGTCGACCGTTAACTCTTTTCCACAGATGCCGCCTCATCCGCTGAGTTCCTCCAGCGTTTTGTGTGTGTTGCTTGGATTTCCAGCATCTGCAGATTTTCTCTTCTATGTGACATTACGAACTATCACAGTTTTCCCACTCTGCAGGAACACTTCTCTCCAAGAATGTAATCTCTTGTGGCCAAAACCACCTTACACCCTGTCAGGTTGTCCCTAATACCCTCAATAACACCACGATATCTTGAAGTGGGAAGGAGAACAATTAGAGGTCATGGTGCATATTGGGACCGATGACGTAGGTAGGAAAAGGGAGGAGGTCCTGAAAACAGACTACAGGGAGTTAGGGAGGAAGTTGAGAAGCAGGACCACAAAGGTAGTATACTGTCTGTACCATTTGACAGTGAGTATAGGAATAAACTGAGGTGGAGGATAAATGCATGGTTGCGGGATTGGAGCAGGGGGGCAGGGATTCAGATTTCTGGATCATTGGGACCTCTTTCGGGGCAGGTGTAACCTGTACAAAAAGGACGGGTTGCACTTGAATCCCGGGGGATCAATATCCTGACGGGGAGGTTTGCTACGGCTACTGGGGAGAGTTTAAACTAGAATTGTTGGGGGGAGGGTGAGAACCGAACTGAAGAGACTGGGGAAGAGGCGGTTGGCTCACAAACAGAGAAAGCTTGGAGAGTGCGAGAGGGTGGATAGGCAGGTGATAGAGAAGGGACCCGCTCACACCGATGCTTTGAGATGTGTCTGTTTTAATGTGAGGAGTATTATAAACGAAGTGGCTGAGTTTAGAGCGTGGATCAGTACTTGGAGCTACGATGTTGTGGACGTTACAGAGACTTGGATGGCTCAGGGGCAGGAATGGTTCCTTCAAGTGCCAAGCTTTAGATGTTTCAGAAAGGATAGGGATGGAGGCAAAAGAGGTGGGGGCATGGTACTGTTGATCAGAGATAGGGTTAAGGCTGCTGAAAAGGAGGAAATCATGGAGGGATTGTCTGCAGAGTCTCTGTGGGTGGAGATTAGAAACAGGAAGGAGTCAATATTTTTTATAGACCACCCAATAGTAACAGGGACATCAATGAGCAGATGGGGAGCCAGATTCTGGAAAGGTGTAATAATAACAGGGTTGTTGTGGTGGGAGATTTTAATTTGCCAAATATCGATTGGCATCTCCCTAGAGCGAGTGGTTTAGATGGAGTGGGGTTTGTTAGGTGTGTTCAGGAAGGTTTCTTGACACAATATATGGATAAGCCTACAAGAGGAGAGGCTGTATTTGATCTGATATTGGGAAATGAACCTGGTCAGGTGTCAGGTCTCTCAGTGGGTGAGCATTTTGGAGATAGTGATCACAATTCTGTCCCCTTTTCCATAAAATTGGAGAGGGATAGGAGCAGACAAGTTAGGAAAGTGTTTAACTGGAGTATGAGGCTATCAGGCAGGAACTTGGAAGCATAAATTGGGAACGGATGTTCTCAGGGAAATGTAAGGCATAAATGTAGCAAATGTTCAGGAGATATATACGTGGAGTTCTGCATAGGTACGTTCTAATGAGACAGGGAAAGGATGATATAGTACAGGAACTATGGGGTGTTGTAAATCTAGTCAAGGAGATAAAAGCTTACGAAAGGTTCAATAAACTAGGTAATGATAGAGATCTAGAAGATTGAAAGGCTAGCAGAAAGGAGCTTAAGAATGAAATTAAGAGAGACAGCAGGGGCCATGAGAAGGCCTTGGCGGACAGGATTAAGGAAAACCCTGAGGCATTCTACAAGTATGTGAAGAGCAAGAGGATAAGATGTGAGAGAATAGGACCAATCAAGTGTGACAGTGGGAAAGAGTGTGTATGGAACCAGATGAGATAGCAGAGGTACTTAATGAATACTTTGCTTCAGTATTCACTACAGAAAAGGATCTTGGTGATTGTAGGGATGACTTGCAGCAGACTGAAAAGCCTGAGCATGTAGATATTAAGGAAGAGGATGTGTTGGAGCTTTTGGAAAGCATCAAGTTGGATAAGTCACTGGGACCAGACGGGATGTACCACAGGCTACTGTGGGAGTCGAAGGATGAGATTGCTGTGCCTCTGGCAACAGTCTTTGCATCATCAATGGGGACGGGAGAGGTTCCGGAGGATTGGAGAGTTGAAGATGTTGTTCCCTTATTCAAGAAAGGGAGTAGAGATAGCCCAGGAAATTATAGACCACTGAGTCTTACTTCAGTGGTTGGTAAGTTGATGGAGAAGATCCTGAGAGGCAGGATTTATGAACATTTGGAGATGTACAATATGATTAGGAATAGTCAGCATGGTTTTGTCAAAGGCAGGTTGTGCTTTACAAGCCCGATTGAATTTTTTGAAGATGTGACTAAACACATTGATGAAGGAACAGTAGATGTAGTGTATATGGATTTCAGCAAGACACTTGATAAGGTACCCCATGCAAGGCTTACTGAGAAAGTAAGGAGGCGTGGGATCCAAGGGGACATTGCTTTGTGGTTCAAAATGGGCTTGCCCACAGAAGGCAAAGAGATGTTTGTAGACAGGTTATATTTTGCGTTGAAGTCGGTGACCATTGATAGGATGCAAAACTGGGCTGAGAAGTGGCAGATGGAGATCAACCCAGACAAGTGTGAAGTGGTTCATTTTGGTAGGTCAAATAAGATGGCAGGATATTGTATTAATGGTAAGACTCTTGGCAGTGTGGAGGATCAGAGGGATCTTGGGGTCCGAGTCCATAGGACACTCAAAGCTGCTGCGCAGGTTGACTCTGTGGTTAAGAAGGGACGCGGTGTATTGGCCTTCATCAACCGTGGGATTGAGTTTAAGAGCCGAGAGGTAATGTTGCAGCTATATCGGACCCTGGTCAGACCCCACTTGGAGTACTGTGCTCAGTTCTGGTCGCCTCACTACAGGAAGGATGTGGAAGCCATAGAAAGGGTGCAGAGGAGATTTACAAGGATGTTGCCTGGATTGGGGAGCATGCCTTATGAGAATACGTTGAGTGAACTCGGCCTTTTCTCCTTGGAGTGATGGAGGATGAGAGGTGACCTGATAGAGGTGTATAAGATGATGAGAGGCATTGATCGTGTGGATAGTCAGAGGCTTTTTCCCAGGGCTGAAATGGCTAGCACTGGAAAGGCACAGTTTTAAGGTGTCTGGGGTACAGAGGTGGTGTAGGGGGTAAGTTTTTTACACAGAGAGTGGTGAGTGTGTGGAATGGGCTGCCGGCGACGGTGGTGGAGGCGGATACGATAGGGTCTTTTAAGAGACTCCTGGATAGGTACGTGGAGCTCAGAAAAATAGAGGGCTATGGGTAACCCCAGGTAATTTCTGAGGTAAGGACGTTTAGCACAGCATTGTGGGCCGAAGGGCCCGTATTGTGCTGTAGGTTTTCTATGTTTCTGTGAGCTTTCGCTTTTCTCCCCCACCGATGTCCTAACCGTTTTACTTCGGTTCAGTTGTACTTTCTCCTGTTGTTTTAAATCAAACGCCCTACCTTTGCTAAGGCAGTTTGCTGATATTACTTCAGAATTCTCCTTCAGAGCAGCCTAAGAGCGTAGAAGAGTACTGCACAGCAGGCCATTCGGCCCACAATGTTTTGCCAAACCAGCTAGAAACACCCAAACACTAATCCTTCTCACCTACAGCGTGTCCACGTCCCTCCATCTTCCTCACATCCATGTGCTGATCCAAACGTCTCTTAAAAGCCCCTAATGTATTTGCCTCTACCCCCATACCAGGCATCCGCCACTCTCTGAGTAAAAAAACTTACCCCTCACATCCCCCCCTCACCTTCAATGCTGCCCTCTGGTATTAGTCATTTCAACCCTGGGAAACAGATACTCCCTGTCCACTCTATCTCTGCCTCTCATCATCTTGTAAACCTCCGTCAGATCTCCCCTCAGCCTCCGACAGTCCGGAGAAAACAACACAAGTTTGTCCGGCCGCTCACGATAGCCCACGCCCTCTACACCAGGCAGCGTCCTGATGAACCTCTTCTGTCCCCTCCCCAAAGCCCCAACATCCTTCCTATGGTGAGCTGACCAGAACGGGACACAATTCTCCCGCTGTGGCCTGACCAGAGTTTTATAAAGTTGCAACGTAACCTGGGTGAAAGAAAAGCACGGAGTCCTACGTGAGAGGGAGGGGTTAGGTTGAGCTTGGAGTAGTTTTAAGGAATCAGTACAACGTGGCAGCCAGCCGGTGGTGGTGTGGCATCGGCACCAGACTTCGAAGTGAGTGGTCCCCGGGTTCGAACCCAGCCGGCTCCTCTCACACGCTCTCCATCCGTGCTGGGTCGAGCGTCGAGCCAGCGACTCCGCCTCGTTTAAAAAAAACGCTTTTTTTGTGACAAAGGTTTCGCCACAAGGTGCAGAAAGGAATAACAGTAGCAACGGTGTGGGCTGAAGGGCCTGCTCTGCACTGTGTTCTAATCTCATCTATCGAGCTCGCTGCTGTTGTAAAGCTTCTTGGGATTGATTGTTTGGGTGGGATTCTGACCTTGAAAGTAAACACTCTGATCCAACGGGTCTGTACGGCCTTTTGCCAGGAGGGCGCAGTTTAGTCAACTCAAGTTTATTGTCATTTTGTATACATGTATACTGTCAAACGAAACAACGTTTCTCCGGACCAGGGTGTAAAGCACAGTAGTACACATAACACACAAAAAACTAAGGAAAGTAAGGATAAAATCTACAAATGAATAAACAGACAAACAAGTGCATAAATTAAATATGTCAGGTACAGAACAGATTAGCCGGTGACACTTCGAATGCGATGCGGCAGGGAGTTCAGAAGCCTGACGGCCTGAGGGAAGAAACTGTTTCCCATCCTGACCATTGTCTTTATGCATCGGAGTCTCCTGCCCGATGGTAGAAAGTCAGAGAGGATGCCGGATGGACGGGTGGGATCCTGGATAATACTAAGGGCCCCGCGTACGCAGCGCTCCTGATAAATGTCCCCAATGGACGGTAGGGAGACCCCTATGATTCTCTCGGCCGTTCTCACCATCCTTTGTAGGGACTTCTGGTCCGATGCTCGGCTGCTCCCGGACCAGATGGAGAAGCAACTTGTCATGGTGCTCTGGTAAAATGCGTGTGCCGCTCGGCCACGTGGTTAAGGCATTGGACTGGCGATCTGAAGGTCGTGAGTTCGAGCCCCAGCTGAGGCAACGTGTTGTGTCCTTGAGCAAAGCACTTAACCACACACTGCTCCGGTCCACCCAGCTGAAAGTGGGTACCGGCAAAATGCTGGGGGTTAACCTCGCGATAGACTGGCGTCCTATCCAGGGGGAGGTCTTGTACTCCCAGTCGCTTCGCGCCACGGAAACCGGCATCAGCACCGGCCTGATGAGCCTATAAGGCTCGGGACAGACTTTAACTTAAGTGGTAAAATGCAGTTTAGAGGTGGTTGGGCGCAAACCTCGTGTGCCTCGATCTCCTCTGGAAGCGGAGGCGCTGCTGTGCCTTCTTTCTCAGGGAGGAGATATTCATCGGTGATGTGAACTCCCGGTAGCTTGGGGCACTGAACTCTCTCTATAGAGCTTCGGTATTTGCGACAGAAACCCGTCCAGTCGGAGCGGAAACGCTGGTGGCTGCTCGGCTACTGCGTCACTCACATTTTCCCGCCAGTTTGGGCTGTTATGTTCTGCCTTTGATACAGAAGATAGAACAGGGACAGGCCCCTCAGCCCACATCGTTGTGGCAAACCATCTGAAAAATAAATCAAAAACACCCCCGAAAACCAATCACCCCCCCCATCCTACATCCTGTCCATTTCCCTCCATCTTCCTCACATCCATGTGCCGATCCAAATGTCTCTTAAAAACCTCTAATGTATTTGCCTCTACCTCCACACCAGGCATCCACCGCTCTCTGTGTAAAAAAAAACACGTGCCCCTCACATTCCCCCCCCTCACCTTCAGTGCACTCCCTCTGGTATTAGTCATTCCAACCCTGGGAAACAGATACTCCCTGTCCACTCTATCTCTGCCTCTCATCATCTTGTAAACCTCCGTCAGATCTCCCCTCAGCCTCCGACACACCGGAGAAAACAACCCAAGTTTGTCCGGCCGCTCACGATAGCACTCGCCCTCTACACCAGGCAGCGTCAGGTTTAATATCACCAGCTTATGTCATGAAATGTGTTCTTTATGGCAGTAATGCAATGTAGAAAAAAATGTAATAGAATAGAAAAACCTGTCAATTACAGTAAGTAGTAGTAGGCCTCCGTTAGTCACGATAGAGCGTGGATTTGCACCTTGGAAAGTTTCCAGGGTGCAAGTCTGGGCAAGGTCTTTTTTTGTGGAGGACCGGCAGTTGCCCAAGCTGCAAGTCTCCCCTCTCCACGCCACCGATGTTGGCCAAGGAAAGGGCACTAGGACCCAAGCAGCTTGGCACCGGTGTCGTCACAGAGCAACGCCTCAGCTGAGGCTCGAACCAGTGACCTTCAGATCACTAGACGAACACCTTAACCACTTGGCCACGCGCCAACACTACAGTAAGTATACATATATTAACTAAGTAATGCAAAAATAGAAATTTAAAAAGGTAGTGAGGTAGTGTTCATGGGTTCAATGTTCATTCAGAAATCGGATGGCAGAGAGGAAGAAGCCGTTCCTGAATCGTTGAGTGTGTGCTTTCGGGGTTTCTGTACCTCCTCCCTGATGGTAGCAGTGAGAACAGGGCATGACCTGGGTGGTGGGGGTCCTTCTTCTGAGGCCCAGCTCCTTGAAGATGCCCTGAGTACTGCGGTGGCTAGTACCCGTGATGGAGCTGACTGTTCTACCCCGTCTGAAGCCTCAACTTCCTTCCCACAGTGGGGCGACCAGAACTCTACGCAATACTCCAGATGTGGCCTGAGGTTGCCGGTCATCCTATGGAAATTAGAATCCCTTCAAGTGAATCGCTTTTGTTCCTACTGCTAATTCCATCCGCAATAAGAGATGGAAATTCTTGTCTTCAGCAAATCCATGTTGATTTGCCTGCACCCGCTGGATTTTAGAAGGATGGAGTGGGGGACAATAGACAATAGGTGCAGAAGTAGACCATTCAGCCCTTCGAGCCTGCACCGCCATTTTGAGATCATGGCTGATCATCTACTATCAATACCCGGTTCCTGCCTTGTCCCCATATCCCTAAGACACCTATCTAGCTCCTTCTTGAAAGCTAGAGGGGGGAGGGGAGGGGGGAGATTCTCATTGAAATATTGAAATGCCTAGATGGAGTGGATATGGAGAGGATATTTCCTCTAATAGAGGCCACAGTCGCAGAATAGAGGGGTGTCCCTTTAGAATGGAGATGTGGAGCAATCTCTTTAGCCAGAGAGTGACAAATCTGTGGGAATTCATTGCCTCATGGGGCCGTGGAGGGCAAGTCACTTGATATTTAAGCGGAGGTTAATAGGTTCTTGGTTAGTAAAGGGCGTCAAAGGTTACAGGAAAATGGGATCGAGATGGATAGTAAATCAGACTCGATGGGCTGAATGGCCTGATTCTCCTTTGACTTGCGGTCTAACGCCTCTGCATGCATGTACAGTAAACGTGACCCCGGAGGCTCCCCGCCAGGCCTTGATGCGCTTTTCCGTTGTCTGTTGCAGCCCTGAGCCCGTCTTCAGCAACCCCCCGCCAGTGCTGCCCACCCCCATGTTTGCACAAGCGACGCACGCCCTGTCGATGCCCGCTCCTGGCCTGGTGACCGGCAGTCAAGATGGCGAGGATGAAGATTACGACTCTTAGCTCTGCGTTTATGTTGTCTTTTGCTGAGTGGGTAACCAGAATTTTATTCCCAGTGCGAGCGTGTGTGTACGTGTGCGTATGTCCAACCCCCTCCCTGCCTCCCCAACAGATTATTTTCATATTGTCTCATTTTATTTTAATTTGGGTTCTCCCTCTCCCCTTCCCACACACTCAAGTTTTAGTTGCTGCTCCTGAGATGCAGTTCTTAATTCGTTTTACCCCCTCGTTCTGTCCATCTGCGCACAGAAATCACCCATCCCCTCTTGAGTAAATGGCCCTTCCTCCTCAAAGAGGGGCTGCGGGGGGAACGGGGTGGGCTTGAGGAGCCGGGTATTGAAACAAAGGAATTTACCCCCTACGTTCAGTTGGCCATTACTTTCTTTTAATTTTTAACTTTAGTAATGTGCAGAATAAAGTTTGGAATAAAGTAAATTCGTCCTAAATCATTTCCCCTGCTTGTTATTTCTCTCCCTGGAGTTTCTCAGCAGCGACTGCCACCCCCCCCCCCCCAACATTTGCAGTGGGGCGATCGATTAGCGTTGAATTCTCACCGCAGGCATCCTGTGATCGTGTTCTTGCTCCCCTCCCCTCTGCCGTGAGGATTCGGTTGGCATTTTGTGGCGGCACTGCCCCAGGGAGGGGCAGGAAGAAGAACTAACCGCAGGAGACTGCGCAGATGCTGGAAAGCCAGGGCAACACTCTCAAAACAAAAAGTGCTGGAGGAACTTGATCGATATGTGGAGAGGAACAAACAGTCAAAATGCACGGCCACACACAATCAGTCCTGTGTAAAGAACTTCCCTCTGACATGCTTTCGTCCAGCCACCTCAAAATTCTGCCCCCTTGTGTTAGCCATGCCTGTCCTGGGGGAAAAGGTCCACTCACTCTGCACTCAGTTGTCACTCTGATTGGTGAGCCTGCTTGTTAATGCAAATATCTAATCAGCCAATCGGCACAGCAACCTAATTCAGACCAAACATCAGCATGTGGAAGAATGTCCACTACAGCATGCTGCCCAGACGGGTTGATTTGGGTATTTCAGAAACTATTGATCCGGGGAAAGCACATGCTGTACTGGGGTACGGGGGAGTTGGGCTTCACGCACAACAGTCTCGTTTACAGAGAACGGTGTGGGAAACAAAAATTAACCCAGTGAGCGGCGGTTCTGTGGGTGAAACTACCTTGTCAATGAGAGAGGTCAGAGGAGAATGGCCAGACTGGTTTGAGCTGACAGGGAGGTGACAGTAACTCAAATAACAACAGTGGTGTGCAGAAGATACAACGTGTTGAACCTTGAAGTGGATGGGCTACAGCAGCAGACCACAAACGTGCCCTCAGGGGCCACTATTATTAGGTACAGGAGGTATCCAGTGAAGTGGCGGCTGAGTGTATGCAGCAAATGAAGTTGATCCTTGCTACTGTCTTTCAAACACATTAACCGACCAATATGAAAGGTGATTTTACTATTAGTAATTTAAGAGCACTTTTAATATCTCATAGATAAAACTTCTCATAGACAAAAAGTAGAATTAGTCCATTCAGCCCATCGAGTCTGCACGCCATTCCATCAGGGCTGATTTATTAACCCTCTCAACCCCATTCTCCTGCCTCCCTTACGGAGAAGGGTCTCCGCCCGAAACGCCGCCTGTTTATTAATTTCCATGAATGTTGAATTTCTCCGGGGTTTGGGGTATGTTGCGTTGCTTTGGATTTCCTGCAAACGCAACATTTCTCACGTTTGCGATTGAGGGGAAGATGGGGCCGGTGTGGGACGTTTCGCCCCGCAGAAAGATGGCGGCACCAGGGCGGGGCGGAAGTGACGAGGGCGGGGCGGATGTCGCCCCGGTCTGTAATTATTTGCTGCGTGTGAAGATGGTGGCGATGGGCCCGGCGCTGCTGCTGCTTCTGTTGCTGGGGTTGGCGTCGGAGGTGTCGGAGGCGGTGGCAGTGCCAATGCCGGGCGGCCGCTACGACGTGCGCGTAGATGCCCCCAACGTGGCGAAAGCGATCAGGACGGCCGTGAAGGCCTTCAACCGCGACTCCAACGACGCGTATCGCAGCGAGGTGTCGAATGTGATATCGGCCCAAGAACAGGTGGGGAGAGGGTGCTCGGGGTAGGGGAGGGACGGGAGGGGGAGAGAGGTGGTAGGGAAGTGGTGGAGGTGGGGCTGGTGAGGGGAGAGGGGAGGGTTGAGAGGATGAGAAGGAAGGGTGAGCGCTGTGGAGAGGAGGAGTCGAGTAGATGGGAAGCAGTAGGACAGAGGAGTGAGTAGAGACATTGAATCCTTTGGCAATGCTCTAGGGACGGAGTGGGGTATAATGCTGGGACAGGTGGTGGTGTGGGGATGGTCCCTCCATTGGGTCCATCTCCAATATCTGATCAGCTAGCGGAGAAGCACGCCGACTTTGTCAAGCGGTTCAGCAGTTTCAGCACGGGGAGGAAATGTCTAAGTCACGTTGACCGTGGGACGATTGCTGGTGCCAGACGTATCTCGGAGACTGCTCACCTCCCGGGATCTTCACACACAGCAGACTTCACCGTTTGCAGACAATGGCGTGGAGAAGAAAAAACACTCCAGTGAGTCGCGATTTTATCGAGAAATACAGCCTTCCAGCCCAAAGAGGTGCACCGCCCATCAGCCTATTTAAACCTAGGTTAATCGCATTGCGATTTACAGTGACCCACTAGATGGTACTTCTGAGGAAACTGGAGCACCCGGAGGAGACCCACACGTTTACAGAGAGGACGCAGACGGGAGATGCAACTGAACGCTGAGCTCTGATACCCCGAGGCTGTAAATTGCATCATGCCGACAGCTATGTTACCATGGAGATCTGTGGCGAAAACCCCTCGTTGCTGAGAGAGGTCAGATGACCACGCATTATAACAGCGGTGTGCACTAAAGCATCTCTGGAGAAGCCACAGCGGCAGACGACCACGAACATAGGCTCAGAGGCCGTTTTATTAGAAACAGGAGCCTTCTCAGAAAGTGGCCACGGAGAGTAAAGCTGATTCTTGGTGCTCGCTTTCAAACACAGTAACCAAAGGGGATATTACTATTAATAGTAGCATCTTACTTACAGGGCACTTTTCATAGGTGAGACCGTGAAACAATTAGGCCATTTGGCCCATTGTTAGCGCCACCATGGCTGATTTGTTTGACCCTCTCAACTCCATTCTCCTGCACTCTCACCCCAACCTTTTGACACCCTGATTAACCAAACACCTATCATCCTGCGCCTTAAATGCACTCAGTGACTTTGCTGTCTGTGGCAAAGGAATCCGGAGATTCCACGCCCTCTGGCTAAAGACAGTTTTCCTCACCTCTGTTTCAAACAGATGTCCCTCTATACCGAGGCTATGCCCTCTGGTCCTACACTCTCGTATCCCCCTGTATAGGAAACATCCACTCTGTCCAGGACTTTAAATATTTGGTAGATTTAAATAAGATCCCCGCCTCATCCTTCTAAACTCCATGAGTACAGATCTAAAGCCTTAAAGTGCTGGGATCCTGGGATCGTTCTTCTGAATCTCTTCAGGGCCGTCCCCAATGCCAGCACGTCCTTCCTTTGATGAGGGAAGGGGTCCAAAACTGCTCACAGTACAACTGCAGTGTAGCTACAGACAATATAGTTCCAAGTGGTTTACAATGCGATGAAGTACAAACGTAAAAAACAAAGAGAAAAAACTACGTTAGTGAAAAGCAAAGTTCGATAGGTCTTAATCGGGCACGTAAAAGTGTCAATTGAACCTGCTTCTCCTATAGTTTTAAGCCTCAAGCTCCACAAGTTAGGAGCCTAGTTTATAAAAAGTACTGACCTGCCAATTTTCTTCTGAGGGAGGTTGTTGAAATTCAAGGCACAGGTAATAAAGTGGAGAGGATGTTTCCCACAAAGGGAAAGTCAACATCCAGAAGGTGGGTTCAGAGTAGTGGGATGCAAGGGTGGAGCAGACTCGATGGGCCAAGTTGTTTAGTTCTGCTCTGATACCTAATGGTCTTGAGCAGACCTACGAGCTCAGGCAGATTTATAAAATGAACAAAGATATTTGCAGGTGCTGGAAATCCAAAGCAACACACAAAATGCTGAAGGACCTCAGCAGGCTGGGCAGTGTCTGTGGAAAAGAGTAACTGGTCAACATTGCAGTCCAGGACCCTACATCGGGGCTGGAATGGGAGGGGGGAGAGGCCAGACTAAGAAGGGGGGGGTAAAATTAAGGAGCTGGGAAGTGATTGGTGAAAGAGATAAAGGGCAGGAGATTGGGAAATCTGATAGGAGAGGGTAGAAGGACATGGGAGAAAGGAGCACCAGAGGGAGTTGATGGGCAGGGAATGGTGAGATGGATGGCATTTCCTGAAGCTGAAGAAATTGCTGTTCATCCCATTAGGTTGGAGGCTACCCAGATAGAATATAGGGCGGTGTTATAAAAGGATAGCAATTCAGTCATGTATTCTGGTCCCACACCTCTGAGAGCTTTGACAGCAAGTAAAAGAACTTGATAATTAATTCTGAAAGATGCAGAGTAGTTGAGACGGCCCTGGTGTACTCCCTCGTGCTGGTTAACAAGTCAACAGCCTTGAGAATGATACAGGAGTCCTCACGCTGCTGTTAAAAGCTGTAACATTAAACAACGGCCAAAGAAGCAGCTCAACTCCCGATTTAAGGCCAAAACACAAAGCACTTGAACCTCAGCATTCTATCAATTCTACACTCTAAATTCCAGCCTCCATTAAACTTCTGGGAATTATTTTGAGAAATATACATACACTGACAAGGCAGTTGGGCACCAGGTATCAATTACCACTTCAAACTGGGATACGGGATACTTAGGCTCCACGGGAATCAGATCTCATCCTGGACTCAGATACGGGAGAGTTGGGCTCCACTGGGTATAAAACAACCTGGACTGGGATACGGGTTGTTGGGCTTCACTGGGTATAACACATCCTGGACTGGGATACGGGGGCAGTTGGGCTTCACTGGGTATAACACATCCTGGACTGGGATACGGGGGCAGTTGGGCTTCACTGGGTATAACACATCCTGGACTGTGATATGGGGGGAGTTGGGCTTCACTGGGTGTAAGGAATGCTGGACTGGGATACGGGTTGTTGGGCTTCACTGGGTATAACTCATTCTGGACTGGGACACGGGGGAGTTGGGCTTCACTAGGTATAACACATCCTGGACTGGGATACTGGGGAGTTGGTCTTCACTCTGTATAACACATCCTGGATTGGGATACGGGTGAGTTGGGCTTCATTGCGTATAACACATCCTGGACTGGGATACAGGGAAGGTGGGCTCCACTGGGTATAACACATCCTGTACTGGGATACGGGGGAGTTGGGCTTGGCTGGGTATAACACATCCTGTACTGGGATACGGGGGAGTTGGGTTCCACTGGGTATAGCACATCCTGGACTGGGATACGGGGGAACAGGGCTCCACTGGGTATAAAACATCCTGGACTGAGATAGGGGGCAGTTGGGCTCCACTGGGTATAACAAATCCTGGACTGGGATACGGGGGAGTTGGGCTTGGCTATGTATAACTAATCCTGGGCTGGGACACGGGGGAGTTGGGCTTCACTGGGTATAACACATCCTGGTGCGGAATACGGGGGAGTTGGGTTCCACTGGGTATAACACATCCTGGGCTGGGATACGGGGGAACAGGGCTCCACTGGGTATAAAACATCCTGGACTGAGATACGGTGCAGTTGGGATCCACTGGGTATAACTCATCCTGGACTGGGATACGGGGGAGCAGGGCTCCACTGGGTATAACACATCCTTGACTGGGATACAGGGAAGGTGGGCTCCACTGGGTATAACACATCCTGTACTGGGATAAGGGGGAGTTGGGCTTCATTGGGTATAACACATCCTGGACTGGGATATGGGGCAGTTGGGCTTGGCTGGGTATAACACATCCTGGACTGGGATACGGGGGAGTTGGGTTCCACTGGGTATAGCACATCATGGACTGGGATACGGGGGAGCTGGGCTCCACTGGGTATAACACATCCTGGACTGGGATACGGGAGCAGTTGGGCTTCACTGGGTATAACACATCCTGGACTGGGATACGGGGGAGTTGGGTTCCACTGGGTATAGCACATCCTGGACTGGGATACGGGGGAGCTGCGCTCCACTGGGTATAACACATCCTGGACTGGGATACGGGGGCAGTTGGGCTTGGCTGGGTATAACACATCCTGGACTGGGATACAGGGGAGTTGGGTTCCACTGGGTATAGCACATCCTGGACTGGGATACGGGGGAGCTGGGCTCGACTGGGTATAACGCATCCTGGACTGTGATACAGGGAAGCTGGGCACCACTGGGTATAACACATCCTGGATTGGGACACGGCAGAATTCGGCTTCACTGCGTATTAATATGTCCTGGACGGAGATACAGGGGAGTTGGGCTCCACTGGGTATAACAAATCCTGGACTGGGATACGGGGGAGTTGGGATTGGCTATGTATAACTAATCCTGGGCTGGGACACGGGGGAGTTGGGCTTCACTGGGTATAACACATCCTGGACTGGGATACAGGGAAGGTGGGCATCCTGTACTAGGATACGGGGGAGTTGGGCTCCACTGGGTATAACACATCCTGGACTGGGATACGGGGGCAGTTGGGCTTCACTGGGTATAACACATCCTGGACTGGGACACGGGGGAGTTGGGCTTCACTCGGTATAACACATACTGGACTCGGATACTGGGGAGTTGGTCTTCACTCGGTATAACACATCCTGGATTGGGATGCGGGTGAGTTGGGCTTCACTGCGTATAACACATCATGGACTGGGATACAGGGAAGGTGGGCTCCACTGGGTATAACACATCCTGGACTGGGATACGGGGGCAGTTGGGCTTCACTGGGTTTAACACATCCTGGACTGTGATAATGGGGAGTAGGGCTTCACTGGGTATAACACATCCTGGACTGGGATACGGGGGCAGTTGGGCTTCACTGGGTATAACACATCCTGGACTGTGATATGGGGGGAGTTGGGCTTCACTGGGTGTAAGGAATGCTGGACTGGGATACGGGTTGTTGGGCTTTACTGGGTATAACTCATTCTGGACTGGGACACGGGGGAGTTGGGCTTCACTCGGTATAACACATCCTGGACTGGGATACTGGGGAGTTGGTCTTCACTCGGTATAACACATCCTGGATTGGGATACGGGTGAGTTGGGCTTCACTGGGTGTAAGGAATGCTGGACTGGGATACGGGGGAACAGGCCTTCATTGGGTATAACACATCCTGGACTGTGATATGGGGGGAGTTGGGCTTCACTGGGTGTAAGGAATGCTGGACTGGGATACGGGGGAGTAGGGCTTCATTGGGTATAACACATCCTGGACTGGGATACGGGGCAGTTGGGCTTCATTGGGTATAACACATCCTGGACTGGGATATGGGGCAGTTGGGCTTGGCCGGGTATAACACATCCTGGACTGGGATACGGGGGAGTTGGGTTCCACTGGGTATAGCACATCCTGGACTCGGATACGGGGTAACAGGGCTCCACTGGGTATAAAACATCCTGGACTGAGATAGGGGGCAGTTGGGCTCCACTGGGTATAACAAATCCTGGACTGGGATACGGGGGAGTTGGGCTTGGCTATGTATAACTAATCCTGGGCTGGGACACGGGGGAGTTGGGCTTCACTGGGTATAACACATCCTGGAACGGAATACGGGGGAGTTGGGTTCCACTGGGAATAACACATCCTGGGCTGGGATACGGGGGAACAGGGCTCCACTCAGTATAAAACATCCTGTACTGAGATACGGTGCAGTTGGGATCCACTGGGTATAACTCATCCTGGACTGGGATACGGGGGAGCAGGGCTCCACTGGGTATAACACATCCTGGACTGGGATACAGGGAAGGTGGGCTCCACTAGGTATAACACATCCTGGTGCGGAATACGGGGGAGTTGGGTTCCACTGGGTATAACACATCCTGGGCTGGGATACGGGGGAACAGGGCTCCACTGGGTATAAAACATCCTGGACTGAGATACGGTGCAGTTGGGATCCACTGGGTATAACTCATCCTGGACTGGGATACGGGGGAGCAGGGCTCCACTGGGTATAACACATCCTTGACTGGGATACAGGGAAGGTGGGCTCCACTGGGTATAACACATCCTGTACTGGGATAAGGGGGAGTTGGGCTTCATTGGGTATAACACATCCTGGACTGGGATACGGGGGAGTTGGGTTCCACTGGGTATAGCACATCATGGACTGGGATACGGGGGAGCTGGGCTCCACTGGCTATAACACATCCTGGACTGGGATACGGGGGCAGTTGGGCTTCACTGGGTATAACACATCCTGGACTGGGATACGGGGGAGTTGGGTTCCACTGGGTATAGCACATCCTGGACTGGGATACGGGGGAGCTGCGCTCCACTGGGTATAACACATCCTGGACTGGGATACGGGGGCAGTTGGGCTTGGCTGGGTATAACACATCCTGGACTGGGATACGGGGGAGTTGGGTTCCACTGGGTATAGCACATCCTGGACTGGGATACGGGGGAGCTGGGCTCGACTGGGTATAACACATCCTGGACTGTGATACAGGGAAGCTGGGCACCACTGGGTATAACACATCCTGGATTGGGACACGGCAGAATTGGGCTTCACTGCTTATTAATATGTCCTGGACGGAGATACAGGGGAGTTGGGCTCCACTGGGTATAACAAATCCTGGACTGGGATACGGGGGAGTTGGGCTTGGCTATGTATAACACATCCTGGACTGTGATACGGGGGCAGTTGGGCTTCACTGGGTATAACACATCCTGGTGCGGAATACGGGGGAGTTGGGTTCCACTGGGTATAACACATCCTGGGCTGGGATACGGGGGAACAGGGCTCCACTGGGTATAAAACATCCTGGACTGAGATACGGTGCAGTTGGGATCCACTGGGTATAACTCATCCTGGACTGGGATACGGGGGAGCAGGGCTCCACTGGGTATAACACATCCTTGACTGGGATACAGGGAAGGTGGGCTCCACTGGGTATAACACATCCTGTACTGGGATAAGGGGGAGTTGGGCTTCATTGGGTATAACACATCCTGGACTGGGATACGGGGGAGTTGGGTTCCACTGGGTATAGCACATCCTGGACTGGGATACGGGGGAGCTGCGCTCCACTGGGTATAACACATCCTGGACTGGGATACGGGGGCAGTTGGGCTTGGCTGGGTATAACACATCCTGGACTGGGATACGGGGGAGTTGGGTTCCACTGGGTATAGCACATCCTGGACTGGGATACGGGGGAGCTGGGCTCGACTGGGTATAACACATCCTGGACTGTGATACAGGGAAGCTGGGCACCACTGGGTATAACACATCCTGGATTGGGACACGGCAGAATTGGGCTTCACTGCGTATTAATATGTCCTGGACGGAGATACAGGGGAGTTGGGCTCCACTGGGTATAACAAATCCTGGACTGGGATACGGGGGAGTTGGGCTTGGCTATGTATAACACATCCTGGACTGTGATACGGGGGCAGTTGGGCTTCACTGGGTATAACACATCCTGGACTGGGATACGGGGGAGTTGGGTTCCACTGGGTATAGCACATCCTGGACTGGGATACGGGGGAGCTGCGCTCCACTGGGTATAACACATCCTGGACTGGGATACGGGGGCAGTTGGGCTTCACTGGGTATAACACATCCTGGACTGGGACACGGGGGAGTTGGGCTTCACTCGGTATAACACATACTGGACTCGGATACTGGGGAGTTGGTCTTCACTCGGTATAACACATCCTGGATTGGGATGCGGGTGAGTTGGGCTTCACTGCGTATAACACATCCTGTACTGGGATACGGGGGAACAGGCCTTCATTGGGTATAACACATCCTGGACTGTGATATGGGGGGAGTTGGGCTTCACTGGGTGTAAGGAATGCTGGACTGGGATACGGGGGAGTTGGGCTTCATTGGGTATAACACATCCTGGACTGGGATACGGGGCAGTTGGGCTTCATTGGGTATAACACATCCTGGACTGGGATATGGGGCAGTTGGGCTTGGCTGGGTATAACACATCCTGGACTGGGATACGGGGGAGTTGGGTTCCACTGGGTATAGCACATCCTGGACTGGGATACGGGGGAGCTGGGCTCGACTGGGTATAACACATCCTGGACTGTGATACAGGAAAGCTGGGCACCACTGGGTATAACACATCCTGGATTGGGACACGGCAGAATTCGGCTTCACTGCGTATTAATATGTCCTGGACGGAGATACAGGGGAGTTGGGCTCCACTGGGTATAACAAATCCTGGACTGGGATACGGGGGAGTTGGGCTTGGCTATGTATAACTAATCCTGGGCTGGGACACGGGGGAGTTGGGCTTCACTGGGTATAACACATCCTGGACTGGGATACAGGGAAGGTGGGCATCCTGTACTAGGATACGGGGGAGTTGGGCTCCACTGGGTATAACACATCCTGGACTGGGATACGGGGGAGCTGGGCTCCACTGGCTATAACACATCCTGGACTGGGATACGGGGGCAGTTGGGCTTCACTGGGTATAACACATCCTGGACTGGGATATGGGGCAGTTGGGCTTGGCTGGGTATAACACATCCTGGACTGGGATACGGGGGAGTTGGGTTCCACTGGGTATAACACATCCTGGGCTGGGATACGGGGGAACAGGGCTCCACTGGGTATAAAACATCCTGGACTGAGATACGGTGCAGTTGGGATCCACTGGGTATAACTCATCCTGGACTGGGATACGGGGGAGCAGGGCTCCACTGGGTATAACACATCCTTGACTGGGATACAGGGAAGGTGGGCTCCACTGGGTATAACACATCCTGTACTGGGATAAGGGGGAGTTGGGCTTCATTGGGTATAACACATCCTGGACTGGGATACGGGGGAGTTGGGTTCCACTGGGTATAGCACATCCTGGACTGGGATACGGGGGAGCTGCGCTCCACTGGGTATAACACATCCTGGACTGGGATACGGGGGCAGTTGGGCTTGGCTGGGTATAACACATCCTGGACTGGGATACGGGGGAGTTGGGTTCCACTGGGTATAGCACATCCTGGACTGGGATACGGGGGAGCTGGGCTCGACTGGGTATAACACATCCTGGACTGTGATACAGGGAAGCTGGGCACCACTGGGTATAACACATCCTGGATTGGGACACGGCAGAATTGGGCTTCACTGCGTATTAATATGTCCTGGACGGAGATACAGGGGAGTTGGGCTCCACTGGGTATAACAAATCCTGGACTGGGATACGGGGGAGTTGGGCTTGGCTATGTATAACACATCCTGGACTGTGATACGGGGGCAGTTGGGCTTCACTGGGTATAACACATCCTGGACTGGGATACGGGGGAGTTGGGTTCCACTGGGTATAGCACATCCTGGACTGGGATACGGGGGAGCTGCGCTCCACTGGGTATAACACATCCTGGACTGGGATACGGGGGCAGTTGGGCTTCACTGGGTATAACACATCCTGGACTGGGACACGGGGGAGTTGGGCTTCACTCGGTATAACACATACTGGACTCGGATACTGGGGAGTTGGTCTTCACTCGGTATAACACATCCTGGATTGGGATGCGGGTGAGTTGGGCTTCACTGCGTATAACACATCCTGTACTGGGATACGGGGGAACAGGCCTTCATTGGGTATAACACATCCTGGACTGTGATATGGGGGGAGTTGGGCTTCACTGGGTGTAAGGAATGCTGGACTGGGATACGGGGGAGTTGGGCTTCATTGGGTATAACACATCCTGGACTGGGATACGGGGCAGTTGGGCTTCATTGGGTATAACACATCCTGGACTGGGATATGGGGCAGTTGGGCTTGGCTGGGTATAACACATCCTGGACTGGGATACGGGGGAGTTGGGTTCCACTGGGTATAGCACATCCTGGACTGGGATACGGGGGAGCTGGGCTCGACTGGGTATAACACATCCTGGACTGTGATACAGGAAAGCTGGGCACCACTGGGTATAACACATCCTGGATTGGGACACGGCAGAATTCGGCTTCACTGCGTATTAATATGTCCTGGACGGAGATACAGGGGAGTTGGGCTCCACTGGGTATAACAAATCCTGGACTGGGATACGGGGGAGTTGGGCTTGGCTATGTATAACTAATCCTGGGCTGGGACACGGGGGAGTTGGGCTTCACTGGGTATAACACATCCTGGACTGGGATACAGGGAAGGTGGGCATCCTGTACTAGGATACGGGGGAGTTGGGCTCCACTGGGTATAACACATCCTGGACTGGGATACGGGGGAGCTGGGCTCCACTGGCTATAACACATCCTGGACTGGGATACGGGGGCAGTTGGGCTTCACTGGGTATAACACATCCTGGACTGGGATATGGGGCAGTTGGGCTTGGCTGGGTATAACACATCCTGGACTGGGATACGGGGGAGTTGGGTTCCACTGGGTATAGCACATCCTGGACTGGGATACGGGGGAGCTGGGCTCGACTGGGTATAACACATCCTGGACTGTGATACAGGGAAGCTGGGCACCACTGGGTATAACACATCCTGGATTGGGACACGGCAGAATTCGGCTTCACTGCGTATTAATATGTCCTGGACGGAGATACAGGGGAGTTGGGCTCCACTGGGTATAACAAATCCTGGACTGGGATACGGGGGAGTTGGGCTTGGCTATGTATAACTAATCCTGGGCTGGGACACGGGGGAGTTGGGCTTCACTGGGTATAACACATCCTGGACTGGGATACAGGGAAGGTGGGCTCCACTGGGTATAACACATCCTGGACTGGGATACGGGGGCAGTTGGGCTTCACTGGGTTTAACAGATCCTGGACTGTGATAATGGGGAGTAGGGCTTCACTGGGTATAACACATCCTGGACTGGGATACGGGGGCAGTTGGGCTTCACTGGGTATAACACATCCTGGACTGTGATATGGGGGGAGTTGGGCTTCACTGGGTGTAAGGAATGCTGGACTGGGATACGGGTTGTTGGGCTTTACTGGGTATAACTCATTCTGGACTGGGACACGGGGGAGTTGGGCTTCACTCGGTATAACACATCCTGGACTGGGATACTGGGGAGTTGGTCTTCACTCGGTATAACACATCCTGGATTGGGATACGGGTGAGTTGGGCTTCACTGCGTATAACACATCCTGTACTGGGATACGGGGGAACAGGCCTTCATTGGGTATAACACATCCTGGACTGTGATATGGGGGGAGTTGGGCTTCACTGGGTGTAAGGAATGCTGGACTGGGATACGGGGGAGTTGGGCTTCATTGGGTATAACACATCCTGGACTGGGATACGGGGCAGTTGGGCTTCATTGGGTATAACACATCCTGGACTGGGATATGGGGCAGTTGGGCTTGGCTGGGTATAACACATCCTGGACTGGGATACGGGGGAGTTGGGTTCCACTGGGTATAGCACATCCTGGACTGGGATACGGGGGAGCTGGGCTCGACTGGGTATAACACATCCTGGACTGTGATACAGGGAAGCTGGGCACCACTGGGTATAACACATCCTGGATTGGGACACGGCAGAATTCGGCTTCACTGCGTATTAATATGTCCTGGACGGAGATACAGGGGAGTTGGGCTCCACTGGGTATAACACATCCTGGACTGGGACACGGGGGAGTTGGGCTTCACTCGGTATAACACATACTGGACTCGGATACTGGGGAGTTGGTCTTCACTCGGTATAACACATCCTGGATTGGGATGCGGGTGAGTTGGGCTTCACTGCGTATAACACATCATGGACTGGGATACAGGGAAGGTGGGCTCCACTGGGTATAACACATCCTGGACTGGGATACGGGGGCAGTTGGGCTTCACTGGGTTTAACACATCCTGGACTGTGATAATGGGGAGTAGGGCTTCACTGGGTATAACACATCCTGGACTGGGATACGGGGGCAGTTGGGCTTCACTGGGTATAACACATCCTGGACTGTGATATGGGGGGAGTTGGGCTTCACTGGGTGTAAGGAATGCTGGACTGGGATACGGGTTGTTGGGCTTTACTGGGTATAACTCATTCTGGACTGGGACACGGGGGAGTTGGGCTTCACTCGGTATAACACATCCTGGACTGGGATACTGGGGAGTTGGTCTTCACTCGGTATAACACATCCTGGATTGGGATACGGGTGAGTTGGGCTTCACTGCGTATAACACATCCTGTACTGGGATACGGGGGAACAGGCCTTCATTGGGTATAACACATCCTGGACTGTGATATGGGGGGAGTTGGGCTTCACTGGGTGTAAGGAATGCTGGACTGGGATACGGGGGAGTTGGGCTTCATTGGGTATAACACATCCTGGACTGGGATACGGGGCAGTTGGGCTTCATTGGGTATAACACATCCTGGACTGGGATATGGGGCAGTTGGGCTTGGCTGGGTATAACACATCCTGGACTGGGATACGGGGGAGTTGGGTTCCACTGGGTATAGCACATCCTGGACTGGGATACGGGGGAGCTGGGCTCGACTGGGTATAACACATCCTGGACTGTGATACAGGGAAGCTGGGCACCACTGGGTATAACACATCCTGGATTGGGACACGGCAGAATTCGGCTTCACTGCGTATTAATATGTCCTGGACGGAGATACAGGGGAGTTGGGCTCCACTGGGTATAACAAATCCTGGACTGGGATACGGGGGAGTTGGGCTTGGCTATGTATAACTAATCCTGGGCTGGGACACGGGGGAGTTGGGCTTCACTGGGTATAACACATCCTGGACTGGGATACAGGGAAGGTGGGCATCCTGTACTAGGATACGGGGGAGTTGGGCTCCACTGGGTATAACACATCCTGGACTGGGATACGGGGGAGCTGGGCTCCACTGGCTATAACACATCCTGGACTGGGATACGGGGGCAGTTGGGCTTCACTGGGTATAACACATCCTGGACTGGGATACGGGGGAGTTGGGTTCCACTGGGTATAGCACATCCTGGACTGGGATACGGGGGAGCTGGGCTCGACTGGGTATAACACATCCTGGACTGTGATACAGGGAAGCTGGGCACCACTGGGTATAACACATCCTGGATTGGGACACGGCAGAATTGGGCTTCACTGCGTATTAATATGTCCTGGACGGAGATACAGGGGAGTTGGGCTCCACTGGGTATAACAAATCCTGGACTGGGATACGGGGGAGTTGGGCTTGGCTATGTATAACACATCCTGGACTGTGATACGGGGGCAGTTGGGCTTCACTGGGTATAACACATCCTGGACTGGGATACGGGGGAGTTGGGTTCCACTGGGTATAGCACATCCTGGACTGGGATACGGGGGAGCTGCGCTCCACTGGGTATAACACATCCTGGACTGGGATACGGGGGCAGTTGGGCTTCACTGGGTATAACACATCCTGGACTGGGACACGGGGGAGTTGGGCTTCACTCGGTATAACACATACTGGACTCGGATACTGGGGAGTTGGTCTTCACTCGGTATAACACATCCTGGATTGGGATGCGGGTGAGTTGGGCTTCACTGCGTATAACACATCATGGACTGGGATACAGGGAAGGTGGGCTCCACTGGGTATAACACATCCTGGACTGGGATACGGGGGCAGTTGGGCTTCACTGGGTTTAACACATCCTGGACTGTGATAATTGGGAATAGGGCTTCACTGGGTATAACACATCCTGGACTGGGATACGGGGGCAGTTGGGCTTCACTGGGTATAACACATCCTGGACTGTGATATGGGGGGAGTTGGGCTTCACTGGGTGTAAGGAATGCTGGACTGGGATACGGGTTGTTGGGCTTTACTGGGTATAACTCATTCTGGACTGGGACACGGGGGAGTTGGGCTTCACTCGGTATAACACATCCTGGACTGGGATACTGGGGAGTTGGTCTTCACTCGGTATAACGCATCCTGGATTGGGATACGGGTGAGTTGGGCTTCACTGCGTATAACACATCCTGTACTGGGATACGGGGGAACAGGCCTTCATTGGGTATAACACATCCTGGACTGTGATATGGGGGGAGTTGGGCTTCACTGGGTGTAAGGAATGCTGGACTGGGATACGGGGGAGTTGGGCTTCATTGGGTATAACACATCCTGGACTGGGATACGGGGCAGTTGGGCTTCATTGGGTATAACACATCCTGGACTGGGATATGGGGCAGTTGGGCTTGGCTGGGTATAACACATCCTGGACTGGGATACGGGGGAGTTGGGTTCCACTGGGTATAGCACATCCTGGACTGGGATACGGGGGAGCTGGGCTCGACTGGGTATAACACATCCTGGACTGTGATACAGGGAAGCTGGGCACCACTGGGTATAACACATCCTGGATTGGGACACGGCAGAATTCGGCTTCACTGCGTATTAATATCTCCTGGACGGAGATACAGGGGAGTTGGGCTCCACTGGGTATAACAAATCCTGGACTGGGATACGGGGGAGTTGGGCTTGGCTATGTATAACTAAACCTGGGCTGGGACACGGGGGAGTTGGGCTTCACTGGGTATAACACATCCTGGACTGGGATACGGGGGCAGTTGGGCTTCACTGGGTATAACACATCCTGGACTGGGACACGGGGGAGTTGGGCTTCACTCGGTATAACACATACTGGACTCGGATACTGGGGAGTTGGTCTTCACTCGGTATAACACATCCTGGATTGGGATGCGGGTGAGTTGGGCTTCACTGCGTATAACACATCATGGACTGGGATACAGGGAAGGTGGGCTCCACTGGGTATAACACATCCTGGACTGGGATACGGGGGCAGTTGGGCTTCACTGGGTTTAACACATCCTGGACTGTGATAATTGGGAATAGGGCTTCACTGGGTATAACACATCCTGGACTGGGATACGGGGGCAGTTGGGCTTCACTGGGTATAACACATCCTGGACTGTGATATGGGGGGAGTTGGGCTTCACTGGGTGTAAGGAATGCTGGACTGGGATACGGGTTGTTGGGCTTTACTGGGTATAACTCATTCTGGACTGGGACACGGGGGAGTTGGGCTTCACTCGGTATAACACATCCAGGACTGGGATACTGGGGAGTTGGTCTTCACTCGGTATAACGCATCCTGGATTGGGATACGGGTGAGTTGGGCTTCACTGCGTATAACACATCCTGTACTGGGATACGGGGGAACAGGCCTTCATTGGGTATAACACATCCTGGACTGTGATATGGGGGGAGTTGGGCTTCACTGGGTGTAAGGAATGCTGGACTGGGATACGGGGGAGTTGGGCTTCATTGGGTATAACACATCCTGGACTGGGATACGGGGCAGTTGGGCTTCATTGGGTATAACACATCCTGGACTGGGATATGGGGCAGTTGGGCTTGGCTGGGTATAACACATCCTGGACTGGGATACGGGGGAGTTGGGTTCCACTGGGTATAGCACATCCTGGACTGGGATACGGGGGAGCTGGGCTCGACTGGGTATAACACATCCTGGACTGTGATACAGGGAAGCTGGGCACCACTGGGTATAACACATCCTGGATTGGGACACGGCAGAATTCGGCTTCACTGCGTATTAATATCTCCTGGACGGAGATACAGGGGAGTTGGGCTCCACTGGGTATAACAAATCCTGGACTGGGATACGGGGGAGTTGGGCTTGGCTATGTATAACTAATCCTGGGCTGGGACACGGGTGAGTTGGGCTTCACTGGGTATAACACATCCTGGACTGGGATACAGGGAAGGTGGGCATCCTGTACTAGGATACGGGGGAGTTGGGCTCCACTGGGTATAACACATCCTGGACTGGGATACGGGGGCAGTTGGGCTTCACTGGGTATAACACATCCTGGACTGGGACACGGGGGAGTTGGGCTTCACTCGGTATAACACATACTGGACTCGGATACTGGGGAGTTGGTCTTCACTCGGTATAACACATCCTGGATTGGGATGCGGGTGAGTTGGGCTTCACTGCGTATAACACATCATGGACTGGGATACAGGGAAGGTGGGCTCCACTGGGTATAACACATCCTGGACTGGGATACGGGGGCAGTTGGGCTTCACTGGGTTTAACACATCCTGGACTGTGATAATGGGGAGTAGGGCTTCACTGGGTATAACACATCCTGGACTGGGATACGGGGGCAGTTGGGCTTCACTGGGTATAACACATCCTGGACTGTGATATGGGGGGAGTTGGGCTTCACTGGGTGTAAGGAATGCTGGACTGGGATACGGGTTGTTGGGCTTTACTGGGTATAACTCATTCTGGACTGGTACACGGGGGAGTTGGGCTTCACTCGGTATAACACATCCTGGACTGGGATACTGGGGAGTTGGTCTTCACTCGGTATAACACATCCTGGATTGGGATACGGGTGAGTTGGGCTTCACTGCGTATAACACATCCTGTACTGGGATACGGGGGAACAGGCCTTCATTGGGTATAACACATCCTGGACTGTGATATGGGGGGAGTTGGGCTTCACTGGGTGTAAGGAATGCTGGACTGGGATACGGGGGAGTTGGGCTTCATTGGGTATAACACATCCTGGACTGGGATACGGGGCAGTTGGGCTTCATTGGGTATAACACATCCTGGACTGGGATATGGGGCAGTTGGGCTTGGCTGGGTATAACACATCCTGGACTGGGATACGGGGGAGTTGGGTTCCACTGGGTATAGCACATCCTGGACTGGGATACGGGGGAGCTGGGCTCGACTGGGTATAACACATCCTGGACTGTGATACAGGGAAGCTGGGCACCACTGGGTATAACACATCCTGGATTGGGACACGGCAGAATTCGGCTTCACTGCGTATTAATATGTCCTGGACGGAGATACAGGGGAGTTGGGCTCCACTGGGTATAACAAATCCTGGACTGGGATACGGGGGAGTTGGGCTTGGCTATGTATAACTAATCCTGGGCTGGGACACGGGGGAGTTGGGCTTCACTGGGTATAACACATCCTGGACTGGGATACAGGGAAGGTGGGCATCCTGTACTAGGATACGGGGGAGTTGGGCTCCACTGGGTATAACACATCCTGGACTGGGATACGGGGGAGCTGGGCTCCACTGGCTATAACACATCCTGGACTGGGATACGGGGGCAGTTGGGCTTCACTGGGTATAACACATCCTGGACTGGGATACGGGGGAGTTGGGTTCCACTGGGTATAGCACATCCTGGACTGGGATACGGGGGAGCTGCGCTCCACTGGGTATAACACATCCTGGACTGGGATACGGGGGCAGTTGGGCTTGGCTGGGTATAACACATCCTGGACTGGGATACGGGGGAGTTGGGTTCCACTGGGTATAGCACATCCTGGACTGGGATACGGGGGAGCTGGGCTCGACTGGGTATAACACATCCTGGACTGTGATACAGGGAAGCTGGGCACCACTGGGTATAACACATCCTGGATTGGGACACGGCAGAATTGGGCTTCACTGCTTATTAATATGTCCTGGACGGAGATACAGGGGAGTTGGGCTCCACTGGGTATTACAAATCCTGGACTGGGATACGGGGGAGTTGGGCTTGGCTATGTATAACACATCCTGGACTGTGATACGGGGGCAGTTGGGCTTCACTGGGTATAACACATCCTGGTGCGGAATACGGGGGAGTTGGGTTCCACTGGGTATAACACATCCTGGGCTGGGATACGGGGGAACAGGGCTCCACTGGGTATAAAACATCCTGGACTGAGATACGGTGCAGTTGGGATCCACTGGGTATAACTCATCCTGGACTGGGATACGGGGGAGCAGGGCTCCACTGGGTATAACACATCCTTGACTGGGATACAGGGAAGGTGGGCTCCACTGGGTATAACACATCCTGTACTGGGATAAGGGGGAGTTGGGCTTCATTGGGTATAACACATCCTGGACTGGGATACGGGGGAGTTGGGTTCCACTGGGTATAGCACATCCTGGACTGGGATACGGGGGAGCTGCGCTCCACTGGGTATAACACATCCTGGACTGGGATACGGGGGCAGTTGGGCTTGGCTGGGTATAACACATCCTGGACTGGGATACGGGGGAGTTGGGTTCCACTGGGTATAGCACATCCTGGACTGGGATACGGGGGAGCTGGGCTCGACTGGGTATAACACATCCTGGACTGTGATACAGGGAAGCTGGGCACCACTGGGTATAACACATCCTGGATTGGGACACGGCAGAATTGGGCTTCACTGCGTATTAATATGTCCTGGACGGAGATACAGGGGAGTTGGGCTCCACTGGGTATAACAAATCCTGGACTGGGATACGGGGGAGTTGGGCTTGGCTATGTATAACACATCCTGGACTGTGATACGGGGGCAGTTGGGCTTCACTGGGTATAACACATCCTGGACTGGGATACGGGGGAGTTGGGTTCCACTGGGTATAGCACATCCTGGACTGGGATACGGGGGAGCTGCGCTCCACTGGGTATAACACATCCTGGACTGGGATACGGGGGCAGTTGGGCTTCACTGGGTATAACACATCCTGGACTGGGACACGGGGGAGTTGGGCTTCACTCGGTATAACACATACTGGACTCGGATACTGGGGAGTTGGTCTTCACTCGGTATAACACATCCTGGATTGGGATGCGGGTGAGTTGGGCTTCACTGCGTATAACACATCATGGACTGGGATACAGGGAAGGTGGGCTCCACTGGGTATAACACATCCTGGACTGGGATACGGGGGCAGTTGGGCTTCACTGGGTTTAACACATCCTGGACTGTGATAATTGGGAATAGGGCTTCACTGGGTATAACACATCCTGGACTGGGATACGGGGGCAGTTGGGCTTCACTGGGTATAACACATCCTGGACTGTGATATGGGGGGAGTTGGGCTTCACTGGGTGTAAGGAATGCTGGACTGGGATACGGGTTGTTGGGCTTTACTGGGTATATCTCATTCTGGACTGGGACACGGGGGAGTTGGGCTTCACTCGGTATAACACATCCTGGACTGGGATACTGGGGAGTTGGTCTTCACTCGGTATAACGCATCCTGGATTGGGATACGGGTGAGTTGGGCTTCACTGCGTATAACACATCCTGTACTGGGATACGGGGGAACAGGCCTTCATTGGGTATAACACATCCTGGACTGTGATATGGGGGGAGTTGGGCTTCACTGGGTGTAAGGAATGCTGGACTGGGATACGGGGGAGTTGGGCTTCATTGGGTATAACACATCCTGGACTGGGATACGGGGCAGTTGGGCTTCATTGGGTATAACACATCCTGGACTGGGATATGGGGCAGTTGGGCTTGGCTGGGTATAACACATCCTGGACTGGGATACGGGGGAGTTGGGTTCCACTGGGTATAGCACATCCTGGACTGGGATACGGGGGAGCTGGGCTCGACTGGGTATAACACATCCTGGACTGTGATACAGGGAAGCTGGGCACCACTGGGTATAACACATCCTGGATTGGGACACGGCAGAATTCGGCTTCACTGCGTATTAATATCTCCTGGACGGAGATACAGGGGAGTTGGGCTCCACTGGGTATAACAAATCCTGGACTGGGATACGGGGGAGTTGGGCTTGGCTATGTATAACTAATCCTGGGCTGGGACACGGGGGAGTTGGGCTTCACTGGGTATAACACATCCTGGATTGGGATGCGGGTGAGTTGGGCTTCACTGCGTATAACACATCATGGACTGGGATACAGGGAAGGTGGGCTCCACTGGGTATAACACATCCTGGACTGGGATACGGGGGCAGTTGGGCTTCACTGGGTTTAACACATCCTGGACTGTGATAATTGGGAATAGGGCTTCACTGGGTATAACACATCCTGGACTGGGATACGGGGGCAGTTGGGCTTCACTGGGTATAACACATCCTGGACTGTGATATGGGGGGAGTTGGGCTTCACTGGGTGTAAGGAATGCTGGACTGGGATACGGGTTGTTGGGCTTTACTGGGTATAACTCATTCTGGACTGGGACACGGGGGAGTTGGGCTTCACTCGGTATAACACATCCTGGACTGGGATACTGGGGAGTTGGTCTTCACTCGGTATAACGCATCCTGGATTGGGATACGGGTGAGTTGGGCTTCACTGCGTATAACACATCCTGTACTGGGATACGGGGGAACAGGCCTTCATTGGGTATAACACATCCTGGACTGTGATATGGGGGGAGTTGGGCTTCACTGGGTGTAAGGAATGCTGGACTGGGATACGGGGGAGTTGGGCTTCATTGGGTATAACACATCCTGGACTGGGATACGGGGCAGTTGGGCTTCATTGGGTATAACACATCCTGGACTGGGATATGGGGCAGTTGGGCTTGGCTGGGTATAACACATCCTGGACTGGGATACGGGGGAGTTGGGTTCCACTGGGTATAGCACATCCTGGACTGGGATACGGGGGAGCTGGGCTCGACTGGGTATAACACATCCTGGACTGTGATACAGGGAAGCTGGGCACCACTGGGTATAACACATCCTGGATTGGGACACGGCAGAATTCGGCTTCACTGCGTATTAATATGTCCTGGACGGAGATACAGGGGAGTTGGGCTCCACTGGGTATAACAAATCCTGGACTGGGATACGGGGGAGTTGGGCTTGGCTATGTATAACTAATCCTGGGCTGGGACACGGGGGAGTTGGGCTTCACTGGGTATAACACATCCTGGACTGGGATACAGGGAAGGTGGGCATCCTGTACTAGGATACGGGGGAGTTGGGCTCCACTGGGTATAACACATCCTGGACTGGGATACGGGGGCAGTTGGGCTTCACTGGGTATAACACATCCTGGACTGGGACACGGGGGAGTTGGGCTTCACTCGGTATAACACATACTGGACTCGGATACTGGGGAGTTGGTCTTCACTCGGTATAACACATCCTGGATTGGGATGCGGGTGAGTTGGGCTTCACTGCGTATAACACATCATGGACTGGGATACAGGGAAGGTGGGCTCCACTGGGTATAACACATCCTGGACTGGGATACGGGGGCAGTTGGGCTTCACTGGGTTTAACACATCCTGGACTGTGATAATTGGGAATAGGGCTTCACTGGGTATAACACATCCTGGACTGGGATACGGGGGCAGTTGGGCTTCACTGGGTATAACACATCCTGGACTGTGATATGGGGGAGTTGGGCTTCACTGGGTGTAAGGAATGCTGGACTGGGATACGGGTTGTTGGGCTTTACTGGGTATATCTCATTCTGGACTGGGACACGGGGGAGTTGGGCTTCACTCGGTATAACACATCCTGGACTGGGATACTGGGGAGTTGGTCTTCACTCGGTATAACGCATCCTGGATTGGGATACGGGTGAGTTGGGCTTCACTGCGTATAACACATCCTGTACTGGGATACGGGGGAACAGGCCTTCATTGGGTATAACACATCCTGGACTGTGATATGGGGGGAGTTGGGCTTCACTGGGTGTAAGGAATGCTGGACTGGGATACGGGGGAGTTGGGCTTCATTGGGTATAACACATCCTGGACTGGGATACGGGGCAGTTGGGCTTCATTGGGTATAACACATCCTGGACTGGGATATGGGGCAGTTGGGCTTGGCTGGGTATAACACATCCTGGACTGGGATACGGGGGAGTTGGGTTCCACTGGGTATAGCACATCCTGGACTGGGATACGGGGGAGCTGGGCTCGACTGGGTATAACACATCCTGGACTGTGATACAGGGAAGCTGGGCACCACTGGGTATAACACATCCTGGATTGGGACACGGCAGAATTCGGCTTCACTGCGTATTAATATGTCCTGGACGGAGATACAGGGGAGTTGGGCTCCACTGGGTATAACAAATCCTGGACTGGGATACGGGGGAGTTGGGCTTGGCTATGTATAACTAATCCTGGGCTGGGACACGGGGGAGTTGGGCTTCACTGGGTATAACACATCCTGGACTGGGATACAGGGAAGGTGGGCATCCTGTACTAGGATACGGGGGAGTTGGGCTCCACTGGGTATAACACATCCTGGACTGGGATGCGGGGGCAGTTGGGCTTCACTGGGTATAACACATCCTGGACTGGGACACGGGGGAGTTGGGCTTCACTCGGTATAACACATACTGGACTCGGATACTGGGGAGTTGGTCTTCACTCGGTATAACACATCCTGGATTGGGATGCGGGTGAGTTGGGCTTCACTGCGTATAACACATCATGGACTGGGATACAGGGAAGGTGGGCTCCACTGGGTATAACACATCCTGGACTGGGATACGGGGGCAGTTGGGCTTCACTGGGTTTAACACATCCTGGACTGTGATAATGGGGAGTAGGGCTTCACTGGGTATAACACATCCTGGACTGGGATACGGGGGCAGTTGGGCTTCACTGGGTATAACACATCCTGGACTGTGATATGGGGGGAGTTGGGCTTCACTGGGTGTAAGGAATGCTGGACTGGGATACGGGTTGTTGGGCTTTACTGGGTATAACTCATTCTGGACTGGGACACGGGGGAGTTGGGCTTCACTCGGTATAACACATCCTGGACTGGGATACTGGGGAGTTGGTCTTCACTCGGTATAACACATCCTGGATTGGGATACGGGTGAGTTGGGCTTCACTGCGTATAACACATCCTGTACTGGGATACGGGGGAACAGGCCTTCATTGGGTATAACACATCCTGGACTGTGATATGGGGGGAGTTGGGCTTCACTGGGTGTAAGGAATGCTGGACTGGGATACGGGGGAGTTGGGCTTCATTGGGTATAACACATCCTGGACTGGGATACGGGGCAGTTGGGCTTCATTGGGTATAACACATCCTGGACTGGGATACGGGGGAGTTGGGCTTCATTGGGTATAACACATCCTGGACTGGGATACGGGGCAGTTGGGCTTCATTGGGTATAACACATCCTGGACTGGGATATGGGGCAGTTGGGCTTGGCTGGGTATAACACATCCTGGACTGGGATACGGGGCAGTTGGGCTCCACTGGGTATAACAAATCCTGGACTGGGATACGGGGGAGTTGGGCTTGGCTATGTATAACTAATCCTGGGCTGGGACACGGGGGAGTTGGGCTTCACTGGGTATAACACATCCTGGAACGGAATACGGGGGAGTTGGGTTCCACTGGGTATAACACATCCTTGGCTGGGATACGGGGGAACAGGGCTCCACTCAGTATAAAACATCCTGTACTGAGATACGGTGCAGTTGGGATCCACTGGGTATAACTCATCCTGGACTGGGATACGGGGGAGCAGGGCTCCACTGGGTATAACACATCCTGGACTGGGATACAGGGAAGGTGGGCTCCACTGGGTATAACACATCCTGTACTGGGATACGGGGGAGTTGGGCTTCATTGGGTATAACACATCCTGGACTGGGATATGGGGCAGTTGGGCTTGGCTGGGTATAACACATCCTGGACTGGGATACGGGGGAGTTGGGTTCCACTGGGTATAGCACATCCTGGACTGGGATACGGGGGAGCTGGGCTCCACTGGGTATAACACATCCTGGACTGGGATACGGGGGCAGTTGGGCTCCACAGGGTATAAAACATCCTGGACTGTGATACAGGGAAGCTGGGCACCACTGGGTATAACACATCCTGGATTGGGACACGGCAGAATTCGGCTTCACTGCGTATTAATATGTCCTGGACGGAGATAGAGGGGAGTTGGGCTCCACTGGGTATAACAAATCCTGGACTGGGATACGGGGGAGTTGGGCTTGGCTATGTATAACTAATCCTGGGCTGGGACACGGGGGAGTTGGGCTTCACTGGGTATAACACATCCCGGAATAGGATACGGGTTGTTGGGCTTCACTGGGTATAACACATCCTGTACTGGGACACGGGGGAGTTGGGCTTCACTCGGTATAACACATCCTGGACTGTGATACGGGGGAGTTGGGTTCCACTGGGTATAACACATCCTGGACTGGGATACGGGGGAGTTGGGCTTCATTGACTATAACACATCCTGGACTGGGATACGGGGCAGTTGGGCTTGGCTGGGTATAACACATCCTGGACTGTGATGCTGGGGAGCAAGGCTCCACTGGATATAACACATCCTGGACTGGGATACGGCGGCAGTTGGGCTTCACTGGGTATAAGGAATGCTTGACTGGGATACGGGTTGTTGGGCTTCACTGGGTATAACTCATTCTGGACTGGGACACGGGGGAGTTGGGCTTCACTGGGTATAACACATCCTGGACTGGGATACTAGGGAGTTGGTCTTCACTCGGTATAACACATCCTGGATTGGGATACGGGTGAGTTGGGCTTCACTGCGTATAACACATCATGGACTGGGTTACAGGGAAGGTGGGCTCCACTGGGTATAACACATCCTGGACTGGGATACGGGGGCAGTTGGGCTTCACTGGGTTTAACACATCCTGGACTGGGATAATGGGGAGTAGGGCTTCACTGGGTATAACACATCCTCGACTGGGACACGGGGGAGTTGGGCTTCCCTCGGTATAACACATCCTGGACTGGGATACTGGGGAGTTGGTGTTCACTCGGTATAACACATCCTGGACTGGGATACGGGGGAGTTGGGTTCCACTGGGTATAGCACATCCTGGACTAGGATACGGGGGAGTTGGGCTTCATTGGGTATAACACATCCTGGACTGTGATATGGGGGGAGTTGGGCTTCACTGGGTGTAAGGAATGCTGGACTGGGATACGGGGGAGTTGGGCTTCATTGGGTATAACACATCCTGGACTGAGATACGGGGCAGTTGGGCTTCTTTGGGTATAACACATCCTGGACTGGGATATGGGGCAGTTGGGCTTGGCTGGGTATAACACATCCTGGACTGGGATATGGGGCAGTTGGGCTTGGCTGGGTATAACACATCCTGGACTGGGATACGGGGGTGTTGGGTTCCACTGGGTATAGCACATCCTGGACTGGGATACGGTGGAACAGGGCTCCACTGGGTATAGAACATCCTGGACTGAGATAGGGGGCAGTTGAACTCCACTGGGTATAACAAATCCTGTACTGGGATACGGGGTAGTTGGGCTTGGCTATGTATAACTAATCCTGGGCTGGGACACGGGGGAGTTGGGCTTCACTGGGTATAACACATCCTGGAACGGAATACGGGGGAGTTTGGTTCCACTGGGTATAACACATCCTGGGCTGGGATACGGGGGAACAGGGCTCCACTCGGTATAAAACATCCTGTACTGAGATACGGTGCAGTTGGGATCCACTGGGTATAACTCATCCTGGACTGGGATACGGGGGAACAGGGCTCCACTGGGTACAACACATCCTGGACTGGGATACAGGGAAGGTGGGCTCCACTGGGTATAACACATCCTGTACTGGGATACGGGGGAGTTGGGCTTCATTGGGTATAACACATCCTGGACTGGGATATGGGGCAGTTGGGCTTTGCTGGGTATAACACATCTTGGACTGGGATACGGGGGAGTTGGGTTCCACTGGGTATTGCACATCCTGGACTGGGATACGGGGGAGCTGGGCTCCACTGGGTATAACACATCCTGGACTGTGATACGGGGGAGTTGGGTTCCACTGGGTATAACACATCCTGGACTGGGATACGGGGGAGCTGGGCTCCACTGGGTATAACACATCCTGGACTGTGATACGGGGGAGTTGGGCTTCACTGGGTATAACACATCCTGGACTGGGATACGGGGGGAGTTGGGCTTCACTGGGTATAAGGAATGCTGGACTGGGATACGGGTTGTTGGACTTCACTGGGTATAACACATCCTGTACTGGGACACGGGAGAGTTGGTCTTCACTCGGTATAACACATCCTGGATTGGGATGCGGGTGAGTTGGGCTTCACTGCGTATAACACATCATGGACTGGGATACAGGGAAGGTGGGCTCCACTGGGTATAACACATCCTGTACTGGGATACAGGGGAGTTGGGCTTCATTGGGTATAACACATCCTGGACTGGGATACGGGGCAGTTGGGCTTGGCTGGGTATAACACATCCTGGACTGTGATGCTGGGGAGCAAGGCTCCACTGGGTATAACACATCCTGTACTGGGATACGGGGGAGTTGGGCGTCACTCGGTATAACACATCCTGGATTCGGATATGGGGGAGTTGGGCTTGGCTATGTATAACTCATCCTGGACTGGGATACGGGGGAGCAGGGCTCCACTGCGTATAAAACGTCCTGGACTGAGATAGGGGGCAGTTGGGTTCCACTAGGTATAACAAATCCTGGACTGGGATACGGGGGAGTTGGGCTTCATTGGGTATAACACATCCTGGACTGGGATATGGGGCAGTTGGGCTTGGCTGGGTATAACACATCCTGGACTGGGATACGGGGGAGTTGGGTTCCACGGGGTATAGCACATCCTGGACTGGGATTCGGGGGAGCTGGGCTCCACTGGGTATAACACATCCTGGACTGTGATACGGGGGAGTAAGGCTCCACTGGATATAACACATCCTGGATTGGGACACGGCAGAATTCGGCTTCACTGCGTATTAATATGTCCTGGACTGGGATACGGGGGAGTTGGGCTTGGCTATGTATAACTAATCCTGGGCTGGGACACGGGGGAGTTGGGCTTCACTGGGTATAACACATCCCGGAATGGGATACGGAGGAGCAGGGCACCACTGGGTATAACACATCCTGGACTGGGATACGGGGGCAGTTGGGCTTCACTGGGTATAACACATCCTGGACTGTGATACGGGGAGTTGTGTTCCACTGGGTATAGCACATCCTGGACTGGGATACGGGGGAGCTGGGCTCCATTGGGTATAACACATCCTGGACTGTGATCCGGGGGAGCAAGGCTCCACTGGGTATAACACATCCTGGACTGGGATACGGGGGCAGTTGGGCTTCACTGGGTATAACACATCCTGGACTGTGATACGGGGGGAGTTGGGCTTCACTCGGTATAACACATCCTGGAATGTGATACGGGGGGAGTTGGTCTTCACTCGGTATAACACATCCTGGATTGGGATGCGGGTGAGTAGGGCTTCACTGCGTATAACGCATCATGGACTGGGATACAGGGAAGGAGGGCTCCACTGGGTATAACACATCCTGGACTGGGATACGGGTGCAGTTGGGCTTCACTGGGTTTAACACATCCTGGACTGGGATAATGGGGAGTAGGGCTTCACTGGGTATGAGACATCCTGGACTGAGATTCGGGGGAGTTGGGTTCCACTGGGTATAGCACATCCTGGACTGGGATACGGGGGAGCTGGGCTCCGCTGGGTATAACACATCCTGGACTGGGATACGGGGGAGCTGGGCTTGGCTGGGTATAACACATCCTGGACTGTGATACGGGGGAGCAAGGCTCCACTGCGTATAACACATCCTGGACTGTGATACTGGGGCAGTTGGGCTTCACTTGGTATAACACATCCTGGACTGCGATATGGGGGGAGTTGGGCTTCACTGGGTATAAGGAATACTGGACTGGGATACGGGTTGTTGGGCTTCACTGGGTATAACTCATTCTGGACTGGGACACGGGGGAGTTGGGCTTCACTCGGTATAACACATCCTGGACTGGGATACTGGGGAGTTGGTCTTCACTCGGTATAACACATCCTGGATTGGGATACGGGTGAGTTGGGCTTCACTGCGTATAACACCTCATGGACTGGGATACAGGGAAGGTGGGCTCCACTGGGTATAACACATCCTGGACTGGGATACGGGGGCAGTTGGGCTTCACTGGGTATAACACATCCTGGACTGTGATATGGGGGGAGTTGGGCTTCACTGGGTATAGCACATCCTGGACTGGGATACGGGGTAGCTGGGCTTGGCTGGGTATAACACATCCTGGACTGTGATACGGGTGCAGTTGGGCTTCACTGGGTATGACACATCCTGGACTGTGATACGGAGGAGCAGGGCACCACTGGGTATAACACATCCTGGACTGGGATACAGGATGGGTGGGCTCCACTGGGTATAACACATCCTGTACTGGGATACGGGGGAGTTGGGCTTCATAGGGTATAACACATCCTGGACTGGGATACGGGGGAGTTGGGTTCCACTGGGTATAGCACATCCTGGACTGGGATACGGGGGAGCTGCGCTCCACTGGGTATAACACATCCTGGACTGGGATACGGGGGCAGTTGGGCTTGGCTGGGTATAACACATCCTGGACTGGGATACGGGGGAGTTGGGTTCCACTGGGTATAGCACATCCTGGACTGGGATACGGGGGAGCTGGGCTCGACTGGGTATAACGCATCCTGGACTGTGATACAGGGAAGCTGGGCACCACTGGGTATAACACATCCTGGATTGGGACACGGCAGAATTGGGCTTCACTGCGTATTAATATGTCCTGGACGGAGATACAGGGGAGTTGGGCTCCACTGGGTATAACAAATCCTGGACTGGGATACGGGGGAGTTGGGCTTGGCAATGTATAACTAATCCTGGGCTGGGACACGGGGGAGTTGGGCTTCACTGGGTATAACACATCCTGGACTGGGATACAGGGAAGGTGGGCATCCTGTACTAGGATACGGGGGAGTTGGGCTCCACTGGGTATAACACATCCTGGACTGGGATACGGGGGCAGTTGGGCTTCACTGGGTATAACACATCCTGGACTGGGACACGGGGGAGTTGGGCTTCACTCGGTATAAAACATACTGGACTCGGATACTGGGGAGTTGGTCTTCACTCGGTATAACACATCCTGGATTGGGATGCGGGTGAGTTGGGCTTCACTGCGTATAACACATCATGGACTGGGATACAGGGAAGGTGGGCTCCACTGGGTATAACACATCCTGGACTGGGATACGGCGGCAGTTGGGCTTCACTGGTTTTAACACATCCTGGACTGTGATAATGGGGAGTAGGGCTTCACTGGGTATAACACATCCTGTACTGGGATAAGGGGGAGTTGGGCTTCATTGGGTATAACACATCCTGGACTGGGATACGGGGGAGTTGGGTTCCACTGGGTATAGCACATCATGGACTGGGCTACGGGGGAGCTGGGCTCCACTGGGTATAACACATCCTGGACTGGGATACGGGGGCAGTTGGGCTTCACTGGGTATAACACATCCTGGACTGGGATACGGGGGAGCTGGGCTCGACTGGGTATAACACATCCTGGACTGTGATACAGGGAAGCTGGGCACCACTGGGTATAACACATCCTGGATTGGGACACGGCAGAATTCGGCTTCACTGCGTATTAATATGTCCTGGACGGAGATACAGGGGAGTTGGGCTCCACTGGGTATAACAAATCCTGGACTGGGATACGGGGGAGTTGGGCTTGGCTATGTATAACACATCCTGGACTGTGATACGGGGGCAGTTGGGCTTCACTGGGTATAACACATCCTGGACTGGGATACGGGGGAGTTGGGTTCCACTGGGTATAGCACATCCTGGACTGGGATACGGGGGAGTTGGGCTTGGCTATGTATAACACATCCTGGACTGTGATACGGGGGCAGTTGGGCTTCACTGGGTATAACACATCCTGGACTGGGATACGGGGGAGTTGGGTTCCACTGGGTATAGCACATCCTGGACTGGGATACGGGGGAGTTGGGTTCCACTGGGTATAACACATCCTGGACTGGGATACGGGGGAGCTGGGCTCCACTGGGTATAACACATCCTGGACTGTGATACGGGGGAGTTGGGCTTCACTGGGTATAACACATCCTGGACTGGGATACGGGGGGAGTTGGGCTTCACTGGGTATAAGGAATGCTGGACTGGGATACGGGTTGTTGGGCTTCACTGGGTATAACACATCCTGTACTGGGACACGGGGGAGTTGGGCTTCACTCGGTATAACACATCCTGGACGCGGATACTGGGGAGTTGGTCTTCACTCGGTATAACACATCCTGGATTGGGATGCGGGTGAGTTGGGCTTCACTGCGTATAACACATCATGGACTGGGATACAGGGAAGGTGGGCTCCACTGGGTATAACACATCCTGTACTGGGATACAGGGGAGTTGGGCTTCATTGGGTATAACACATCCTGGACTGGGATACGGGGCAGTTGGGCTTGGCTGGGTATAACACATCCTGGACTGTGATGCTGGGGAGCAAGGCTCCACTGGGTATAACACATCCTGTACTGGGATACGGGGGAGTTGGGCGTCACTCGGTATAACACATCCTGGATTCGGATATGGGGGAGTTGGGCTTGGCTATGTATAACTCATCCTGGACTGGGATACGGGGGAGCAGGGCTCCACTGGGTATAAAACGTCCTGGACTGAGATAGGGGGCAGTTGGGTTCCACTAGGTATAACAAATCCTGGACTGGGATACGGGGGAGTTGGGCTTCATTGGGTATAACACATCCTGGACTGGGATATGGGGCAGTTGGGCTTGGCTGGGTATAACACATCCTGGACTGGGATACGGGGGAGTTGGGTTCCACGGGGTATAGCACATCCTGGACTGGGATACGGGGGAGCTGGGCTCCACTGGGTATAACACATCCTGGACTGTGATACGGGGGAGCAAGGCTCCACTGGATATAACACATCCTGGATTGGGACACGGCAGAATTCGGCTTCACTGCGTATTAATATGTCCTGGACTGGGATACGGGGGAGTTGGGCTTGGCTATGTATAACTAATCCTGGGCTGGGACACGGGGGAGTTGGGCTTCACTGGGTATAACACATCCCGGAATGGGATACGGAGGAGCAGGGCACCACTGGGTATAACACATCCTGGACTGGGATACGGGGGCAGTTGGGCTTCACTGGGTATAACACATCCTGGACTGTGATACGGGGAGTTGTGTTCCACTGGGTATAGCACATCCTGGACTGGGATACGGGGGAGCTGGGCTCCATTGGGTATAACACATCCTGGACTGTGATCCGGGGGAGCAAGGCTCCACTGGGTATAACACATCCTGGACTGGGATACGGGGGCAGTTGGGCTTCACTGGGTATAACACATCCTGGACTGTGATACGGGGGGAGTTGGGCTTCACTCGGTATAACACATCCTGGACTGTGATACGGGGGGAGTTGGTCTTCACTCGGTATAACACATCCTGGATTGGGATGCGGGTGAGTTGGGCTTCACTGCGTATAACGCATCATGGACTGGGATACAGGGAAGGAGGGCTCCACTGGGTATAACACATCCTGGACTGGGATACGGGTGCAGTTGGGCTTCACTGGGTTTAACACATCCTGGACTGGGATAATGGGGAGTAGGGCTTCACTGGGTATGAGACATCCTGGACTGAGATTCGGGGGAGTTGGGTTCCACTGGGTATAGCACATCCTGGACTGGGATACGGGGGAGCTGGGCTCCGCTGGGTATAACACATCCTGGACTGGGATACGGGGGAGCTGGGCTTGGCTGGGTATAACACATCCTGGACTGTGATACGGGGGAGCAAGGCTCCACTGCGTATAACACATCCTGGACTGTGATACTGGGGCAGTTGGGCTTCACTGGGTATAACACATCCTGGACTGCGATATGGGGGGAGTTGGGCTTCACTGGGTATAAGGAATACTGGACTGGGATACGGGTTGTTGGGCTTCACTGGGTATAACTCATTCTGGACTGGGACACGGGGGAGTTGGGCTTCACTCGGTATAACACATCCTGGACTGGGATACTGGGGAGTTGGTCTTCACTCGGTATAACACATCTTGGATTGGGATACGGGTGAGTTGGGCTTCACTGCGTATAACACCTCATGGACTGGGATACAGGGAAGGTGGGCTCCACTGGGTATAACACATCCTGGACTGGGATACGGGGGCAGTTGGGCTTCACTGGGTATAACACATCCTGGACTGTGATATGGGGGGAGTTGGGCTTCACTGGGTATAGCACATCCTGGACTGGGATACGGGGTAGCTGGGCTTGGCTGGGTATAACACATCCTGGACTGTGATACGGGTGCAGTTGGGCTTCACTGGGTATGACACATCCTGGACTGTGATACGGAGGAGCAGGGCACCACTGGGTATAACACATCCTGGACTGGGATACAGGATGGCTGGGCTCCACTGGGTATAACACATCCTGTACTGGGATACGGGGGAGTTGGGTTCCACTGGGTATAGCACATCCTGGACTGGGATACGGGGGAGCTGCGCTCCACTGGGTATAACACATCCTGGACTGGGATACGGGGGCAGTTGGGCTTGGCTGGGTATAACACATCCTGGACTGGGATACGGGGGAGTTGGGTTCCACTGGGTATAGCACATCCTGGACTGGGATACGGGGGAGCTGGGCTCGACTGGGTATAACGCATCCTGGACTGTGATACAGGGAAGCTGGGCACCACTGGGTATAACACATCCTGGATTGGGACACGGCAGAATTGGGCTTCACTGCGTATTAATATGTCCTGGACAGAGATACAGGGGAGTTGGGCTCCACTGGGTATAACAAATCCTGGACTGGGATACGGGGGAGTTGGGCTTGGCTATGTATAACTAATCCTGGGCTGGGACACGGGGGAGTTGGGCTTCACTGGGTATAACACATCCTGGACTGGGATACAGGGAAGGTGGGCATCCTGTACTAGGATACGGGGGAGTTGGGCTCCACTGGGTATAACACATCCTGGACTGGGATACGGGGGCAGTTGGGCTTCACTGGGTATAACACATCCTGGACTGGGACACGGGGGAGTTGGGCTTCACTCGGTATAAAACATACTGGACTCGGATACTGGGGAGTTGGTCTTCACTCGGTATAACACATCCTGGATTGGGATGCGGGTGAGTTGGGCTTCACTGCGTATAACACATCATGGACTGGGATACAGGGAAGGTGGGCTCCACTGGGTATAACACATCCTGGACTGGGATACGGCGGCAGTTGGGCTTCACTGGGTTTAACACATCCTGGACTGTGATAATGGGGAGTAGGGCTTCACTGGGTATAACACATCCTGGACTGGGATACGGGGGCAGTTGGGCTTCACTGGGTATAACACATCCTGGACTGCGATATGGGGGGAGTTGGGCTTCACTGGGTATAAGGAATACTGGACTGGGATACGGGTTGTTGGGCTTCACTGGGTATAACTCATTCTGGACTGGGACACGGGGGAGTTGGGCTTCACTCGGTATAACACATCCTGGACTGGGATACTGGGGAGTTGGTCTTCACTCGGTATAACACATCCTGGATTGGGATACGGGTGAGTTGGGCTTCACTGCGTATAACACCTCATGGACTGGGATACAGGGAAGGTGGGCTCCACTGGGTATAACACATCCTGGACTGGGATACGGGGGCAGTTGGGCTTCACTGGGTATAACACATCCTGGACTGTGATATGGGGGGAGTTGGGCTTCACTGGGTATAGCACATCCTGGACTGGGATACGGGGTAGCTGGGCTTGGCTGGGTATAACACATCCTGGACTGTGATACGGGTGCAGTTGGGCTTCACTGGGTATGACACATCCTGGACTGTGATACGGAGGAGCAGGGCACCACTGGGTATAACACATCCTGGACTGGGATACAGGATGGGTGGGCTCCACTGGGTATAACACATCCTGTACTGGGATACGGGGGAGTTGGGCTTCATAGGGTATAACACATCCTGGACTGGGATACGGGGGAGTTGGGTTCCACTGGGTATAGCACATCCTGGACTGGGATACGGGGGAGCTGCGCTCCACTGGGTATAACACATCCTGGACTGGGATACGGGGGCAGTTGGGCTTGGCTGGGTATAACACATCCTGGACTGGGATACGGGGGAGTTGGGTTCCACTGGGTATAGCACATCCTGGACTGGGATACGGGGGAGCTGGGCTCGACTGGGTATAACGCATCCTGGACTGTGATACAGGGAAGCTGGGCACCACTGGGTATAACACATCCTGGATTGGGACACGGCAGAATTGGGCTTCACTGCGTATTAATATGTCCTGGACGGAGATACAGGGGAGTTGGGCTTCACTGGGTATAACACATCCTGGACTGGGATACAGGGAAGGTGGGCATCCTGTACTAGGATACGGGGGAGTTGGGCTCCACTGGGTATAACACATCCTGGACTGGGATACGGGGGCAGTTGGGCTTCACTGGGTATAACACATCCTGGACTGGGACACGGGGGAGTTGGGCTTCACTCGGTATAAAACATACTGGACTCGGATACTGGGGAGTTGGTCTTCACTCGGTATAACACATCCTGGATTGGGATGCGGGTGAGTTGGGCTTCACTGCGTATAACACATCATGGACTGAGATACAGGGAAGGTGGGCTCCACTGGGTATAACACATCCTGGACTGGGATACGGCGGCAGTTGGGCTTCACTGGGTTTAACACATCCTGGACTGTGATAATGGGGAGTAGGGCTTCACTGGGTATAACACATCCTGGACTGGGATACGGGGGCAGTTGGGCTTCACTGGGTATAACACATCCTGGACTGTGATATGGGGGGAGTTGGGCTTCACTGGGTGTAAGGAATGCTGGACTGGGATACGGGTTGTTGGGCTTTACTGGGTATAACTCATTCTGGACTGGGACACGGGGGAGTTGGGCTTCACTCGGTATAACACATCCTGGACTGGGATACTGGGGTGTTGGTCTTCACTCGGTATAACACATCCTGGATTGGGATACGGGTGAGTTGGGCTTCACTGCGTATAACACATCCTGTACTGGGATACGGGGGAACAGGCCTTCATTGGGTATAACACATCCTGGACTGTGAAATGGGGGGAGTTGGGCTTCACTGGGTGTAAGGAATGCTGGACTGGGATACGGGGGAGTTGGGCTTCATTGGGTATAACACATCCTGGACTGGGATACGGGGCAGTTGGGCTTCATTGGGTATAACACATCCTGGACTGGGATATGGGGCACTTGGGCTTGGCCGGGTATAACACATCCTGGACTGGGATACGGGGCAGTTGGGCTTCACTGGGTATGACACATCCTGGGCTGGGATACGGGGGAACAGGGCTCCACTCAGTATAAAACATCCTGTACTGAGATACGGTGCAGTTGGGATCCACTGGGTATAACTCATCCTGGACTGGGATACGGGGGAGCAGGGCTCCACTGGGTATAACACATCCTGGACTGGGATACAGGGAAGGTGGGCTCCACTAGGTATAACACATCCTGGTGCGGAATACGGGGGAGTTGGGTTCCACTGGGTATAACACATCCTCGGCTGGGATACGGGGGAACAGGGCTCCACTGGGTATAAAACATCCTGGACTGAGATACGGTGCAGTTGGGATCCACTGGGTATAACTCATCCTGGACTGGGATACGGGGGAGCAGGGCTCCACTGGGTATAACACATCCTGGACTGGGATACAGGGAAGGTGGGCTCCACTGGGTATAACACATCCTGTACTGGGATAAGGGGGAGTTGGGCTTCATTGGGTATAACACATCCTGGACTGGGATACGGGGGAGTTGGGTTCCACTGGGTATAGCACATCATGGACTGGGCTACGGGGGAGCTGGGCTCCACTGGGTATAACACATCCTGGACTGGGATACGGGGGCAGTTGGGCTTCACTGGGTATAACACATCCTGGACTGGGATACGGGGGAGTTGGGTTCCACTGGGTATAGCACATCCTGGACTGGGATACGGGGGAGCTGCGCTCCACTGGGTATAACACATCCTGGACTGGGATACGGGGGCAGTTGGGCTTGGCTGGGTATAACACATCCTGGACTGGGATACGGGGGAGTTGGGTTCCACTGGGTATAGCACATCCTGGACTGGGATACGGGGGAGCTGGGCTCGACTGGGTATAACACATCCTGGACTGTGATACAGGGAAGCTGGGCACCACTGGGTATAACACATCCTGGATTGGGACACGGCAGAATTGGGCTTATTAATATGTCCTGGACGGAGATACAGGGGAGTTGGGCTCCACTGGGTATAACAAATCCTGGACTGGGATACGGGGGAGTTGGGCTTGGCTATGTATAACTCATCCTGGACTGGGATACGGGGGCAGTTGGGCTTCACTGGGTATAACACATCCTGGTGCGGAATACGGGGGAGTTGGGTTCCACTGGGTATAACACATCCTGGGCTGGGATACGGGGGAACAGGGCTCCACTGGGTATAAAACATCCTGGACTGAGATACGGTGCAGTTGGGATCCACTGGGTATAACTCATCCTGGACTGGGATACGGGGGAGCAGGGCTCCACTGGGTATAACACATCCTTGACTGGGATACAGGGAAGGTGGGCTCCACTGGGTATAACACATCCTGTACTGGGATAAGGGGGAGTTGGGCTTCATTGGGTATAACACATCCTGGACTGGGATACGGGGGAGTTGGGTTCCACTGGGTATAGCACATCCTGGACTGGGATACGGGGGAGCTGCGCTCCACTGGGTATAACACATCCTGGACTGGGATACGGGGGCAGTTGGGCTTGGCTGGGTATAACACATCCTGGACTGGGATACGGGGGAGTTGGGTTCCACTGGGTATAGCACATCCTGGACTGGGATACGGGGGAGCTGGGCTCGACTGGGTATAACACATCCTGGACTGTGATACAGGGAAGCTGGGCACCACTGGGTATAACACATCCTGGATTGGGACACGGCAGAATTCGGCTTCACTGCGTATTAATATGTCCTGGACGGAGATACAGGGGAGCTGGGCTCCACTGGGTATAACAAATCCTGGACTGGGATACGGGGGAGTTGGGCTTGGCTATGTATAACACATCCTGTACTGTGATACGGGGGCAGTTGGGCTTCACTGGGTATAACACATCCTGGACTGGGATACGGGGGAGTTGGGTTCCACTGGGTATAGCACATCATGGACTGGGCTACGGGGGAGCTGGGCTCCACTGGGTATAACACATCCTGGACTGGGATACGGGGGCAGTTGTGCTTCACTGGGTATAACACATCCTGGACTGGGATACGGGGGAGTTGGGTTCCACTGCGTATAGCACATCCTGGACTGGGATACGGGGGAGCTGCGCTCCACTGGGTATAACACATCCTGGACTGGGATACGGGGCAGTTGGGCTTGGCTGGGTATAACACATCCTGGACTGGGATACGGGGGAGTTGGGTTCCACTGGGTATAGCACATCCTGGACTGGGATACGGGGGAGCTGGGCTCGACTGGGTATAACACATCCTGGACTGTGATACAGGGAAGCTGGGCACCACTGGGTATAACACATCCTGGATTGGGACACGGCAGAATTGGGCTTCACTGCTTATTAATATGTCCTGGACGGAGATACAGGGGAGTTGGGCTCCACTGGGTATAACAAATCCTGGACTGGGATACGGGGGAGTTGGGCTTGGCTATGTATAACTCATCCTGGACTGGGATACGGGGGCAGTTGGGCTTCACTGGGTATAACACATCCTGGTGCGGAATACGGGGGAGTTGGGTTCCACTGGGTATAACACATCCTGGGCTGGGATACGGGGGAACAGGGCTCCACTGGGTATAAAACATCCTGGACTGAGATACGGTGCAGTTGGGATCCACTGGGTATAACTCATCCTGGACTGGGATACGGGGGAGCAGGGCTCCACTGGGTATAACACATCCTTGACTGGGATACAGGGAAGGTGGGCTCCACTGGGTATAACACATCCTGTACTGGGATAAGGGGGAGTTGGGCTTCATTGGGTATAACACATCCTGGACTGGGATACGGGGGAGTTGGGTTCCACTGGGTATAGCACATCCTGGACTGGGATACGGGGGAGCTGCGCTCTACTGGGTATAACACATCCTGGACTGGGATACGGGGGCAGTTGGGCTTGGCTGGGTATAACACATCCTGGACTGGGATACGGGGGAGTTGGGTTCCACTGGGTATAGCACATCCTGGACTGGGATACGGGGGAGCTGGGCTCGACTGGGTATAACACATCCTGGACTGTGATACAGGGAAGCTGGGCACCACTGGGTATAACACATCCTGGATTGGGACACGGCAGAATTCGGCTTCACTGCGTATTAATATGTCCTGGACGGAGATACAGGGGAGTTGGGCTCCACTGGGTATAACAAATCCTGGACTGGGATACGGGGGAGTTGGGCTTGGCTATGTATAACACATCCTGGACTGTGATACGGGGGCAGTTGGGCTTCACTGGGTATAACACATCCTGGACTGGGATACGGGGGAGTTGGGTTCCACTGGGTATAGCACATCCTGGACTGGGATACGGGGGAGCTGCGCTCCACTGGGTATAACACATCCTGGACTGGGATACGGGGGCAGTTGGGCTTCACTGGGTATAACACATCCTGGACTGGGACACGGGGGAGTTGGGCTTCACTCGGTATAACACATCCTGGACTGGGATACAGGGAAGGTGGGCTCCACTAGGTATAACACATCCTGGTGCGGAATACGGGGGAGTAGGGTTCCACTGGGTATAACACATCCTCGGCTGGGATACGGGGGAACAGGGCTCCACTGGGTATAAAACATCCTGGACTGAGATACGGTGCAGTTGGGATCCACTGGGTATAACTCATCCTGGACTGGGATACGGGGGAGCAGGGCTCCACTGGGTATAACACATCCTGGACTGGGATACAGGGAAGGTGGGCTCCACTGGGTATAACACATCCTGTACTGGGATAAGGGGGAGTTGGGCTTCATTGGGTATAACACATCCTGGACTGGGATACGGGGGAGTTGGGTTCCACTGGGTATAGCACATCATGGACTGGGCTACGGGGGAGCTGGGCTCCACTGGGTATAACACATCCTGGACTGGGATACGGGGGCAGTTGGGCTTCACTGGGTATAACACATCCTGGACTGGGATACGGGGGAGTTGGGTTCCACTGGGTATAGCACATCCTGGACTGGGATACGGGGGAGCTGCGCTCCACTGGGTATAACACATCCTGGACTGGGATACGGGGGCAGTTGGGCTTGGCTGGGTATAACACATCCTGGACTGGGATACGGGGGAGTTGGGTTCCACTGGGTATAGCACATCCTGGACTGGGATACGGGGGAGCTGGGCTCGACTGGGTATAACACATCCTGGACTGTGATACAGGGAAGCTGGGCACCACTGGGTATAACACATCCTGGATTGGGACACGGCAGAATTGGGCTTATTAATATGTCCTGGACGGAGATACAGGGGAGTTGGGCTCCACTGGGTATAACAAATCCTGGACTGGGATACGGGGGAGTTGGGCTTGGCTATGTATAACTCATCCTGGACTGGGATACGGGGGCAGTTGGGCTTCACTGGGTATAACACATCCTGGTGCGGAATACGGGGGAGTTGGGTTCCACTGGGTATAACACATCCTGGGCTGGGATACGGGGGAACAGGGCTCCACTGGGTATAAAACATCCTGGACTGAGATACGGTGCAGTTGGGATCCACTGGGTATAACTCATCCTGGACTGGGATACGGGGGAGCAGGGCTCCACTGGGTATAACACATCCTTGACTGGGATACAGGGAAGGTGGGCTCCACTGGGTATAACACATCCTGTACTGGGATAAGGGGGAGTTGGGCTTCATTGGGTATAACACATCCTGGACTGGGATACGGGGGAGTTGGGTTCCACTGGGTATAGCACATCCTGGACTGGGATACGGGGGAGCTGCGCTCCACTGGGTATAACACATCCTGGACTGGGATACGGGGGCAGTTGGGCTTGGCTGGGTATAACACATCCTGGACTGGGATACGGGGGAGTTGGGTTCCACTGGGTATAGCACATCCTGGACTGGGATACGGGGGAGCTGGGCTCGACTGGGTATAACACATCCTGGACTGTGATACAGGGAAGCTGGGCACCACTGGGTATAACACATCCTGGATTGGGACACGGCAGAATTCGGCTTCACTGCGTATTAATATGTCCTGGACGGAGATACAGGGGAGCTGGGCTCCACTGGGTATAACAAATCCTGGACTGGGATACGGGGGAGTTGGGCTTGGCTATGTATAACACATCCTGTACTGTGATACGGGGGCAGTTGGGCTTCACTGGGTATAACACATCCTGGACTGGGATACGGGGGAGTTGGGTTCCACTGGGTATAGCACATCATGGACTGGGCTACGGGGGAGCTGGGCTCCACTGGGTATAACACATCCTGGACTGGGATACGGGGGCAGTTGGGCTTCACTGGGTATAACACATCCTGGACTGGGATACGGGGGAGTTGGGTTCCACTGGGTATAGCACATCCTGGACTGGGATACGGGGGAGCTGCGCTCCACTGGGTATAACACATCCTGGACTGGGATACGGGGCAGTTGGGCTTGGCTGGGTATAACACATCCTGGACTGGGATACGGGGGAGTTGGGTTCCACTGGGTATAGCACATCCTGGACTGGGATACGGGGGAGCTGGGCTCGACTGGGTATAACACATCCTGGACTGTGATACAGGGAAGCTGGGCACCACTGGGTATAACACATCCTGGATTGGGACACGGCAGAATTGGGCTTCACTGCTTATTAATATGTCCTGGACGGAGATACAGGGGAGTTGGGCTCCACTGGGTATAACAAATCCTGGACTGGGATACGGGGGAGTTGGGCTTGGCTATGTATAACTCATCCTGGACTGGGATACGGGGGCAGTTGGGCTTCACTGGGTATAACACATCCTGGTGCGGAATACGGGGGAGTTGGGTTCCACTGGGTATAACACATCCTGGGCTGGGATACGGGGGAACAGGGCTCCACTGGGTATAAAACATCCTGGACTGAGATACGGTGCAGTTGGGATCCACTGGGTATAACTCATCCTGGACTGGGATACGGGGGAGCAGGGCTCCACTGGGTATAACACATCCTTGACTGGGATACAGGGAAGGTGGGCTCCACTGGGTATAACACATCCTGTACTGGGATAAGGGGGAGTTGGGCTTCATTGGGTATAACACATCCTGGACTGGGATACGGGGGAGTTGGGTTCCACTGGGTATAACACATCCTGGACTGGGATACGGGGGCAGTTGGGCTTGGCTGGGTATAACACATCCTGGACTGGGATACGGGGGAGTTGGGTTCCACTGGGTATAGCACATCCTGGACTGGGATACGGGGGAGCTGGGCTCGACTGGGTATAACACATCCTGGACTGTGATACAGGGAAGCTGGGCACCACTGGGTATAACACATCCTGGATTGGGACACGGCAGAATTCGGCTTCACTGCGTATTAATATGTCCTGGACGGAGATACAGGGGAGTTGGGCTCCACTGGGTATAACAAATCCTGGACTGGGATACGGGGGAGTTGGGCTTGGCTATGTATAACACATCCTGGACTGTGATACGGGGGCAGTTGGGCTTCACTGGGTATAACACATCCTGGACTGGGATACGGGGGAGTTGGGTTCCACTGGGTATAGCACATCCTGGACTGGGATACGGGGGAGCTGCGCTCCACTGGGTATAACACATCCTGGACTGGGATACGGGGGCAGTTGGGCTTCACTGGGTATAACACATCCTGGACTGGGACACGGGGGAGTTGGGCTTCACTCGGTATAACACATACTGGACTCGGATACTGGGGAGTTGGTCTTCACTCGGTATAACACATCCTGGATTGGGATGCGGGTGAGTTGGGCTTCACTGCGTATAACACATCATGGACTGGGATACAGGGAAGGTGGGCTCCACTGGGTATAACACATCCTGGACTGGGATACGGGGGCAGTTGGGCTTCACTGGGTTTAACACATCCTGGACTGTGATAATTGGGAGTAGGGCTTCACTGGGTATAACACATCCTGGACTGGGATACGGGGGCAGTTGGGCTTCACTGGGTATAACACATCCTGGACTGTGATATGGGGGGAGTTGGGCTTCACTGGGTGTAAGGAATGCTGGACTGGGATACGGGTTGTTGGGCTTTACTGGGTATAACTCATTCTGGACTGGGACACGGGGGAGTTGGGCTTCACTCGGTATAACACATCCTGGACTGGGATACTGGGGAGTTGGTCTTCACTCGGTATAACACATCCTGGATTGGGATACGGGTGAGTTGGGCTTCACTGCGTATAACACATCCTGTACTGGGATACGGGGGAACAGGCCTTCATTGGGTATAACACATCCTGGACTGTGATATGGGGGGAGTTGGGCTTCACTGGGTGTAAGGAATGCTGGACTGGGATACGGGGGAGTTGGGCTTCATTGGGTATAACACATCCTGGACTGGGATACGGGGCAGTTGGGCTTCATTGGGTATAACACATCCTGGACTGGGATATGGGGCAGTTCGGCTTGGCTGGGTATAACACATCCTGGACTGGGATACGGGGGAGTTGGGTTCCACTGGGTATAGCACATCCTGGACTGTGATACAGGGAAGCTGGGCACCACTGGGTATAACACATCCTGGATTGGGACACGGCAGAATTCGGCTTCACTGCGTATTAATATCTCCTGGACGGAGATACAGGGGAGTTGGGCTCCACTGGGTATAACAAATCCTGGACTGGGATACGGGGGAGTTGGGCTTGGCTATGTATAACTAATCCTGGGCTGGGACACGGGGGAGTTGGGCTTCACTGTGTATAACACATCCTGGACTGGGATACAGGGAAGGTGGGCATCCTGTACTAGGATACGGGGGAGTTGGGCTCCACTGGGTATAACAGATCCTGGACTGGGATACGGGGGCAGTTGTGCTTCACTGGGTATAACACATCCTGGACTGGGACACGGGGGAGTTGGGCTTCACTCGGTATAACACATACTGGACTCGGATACTGGGGAGTTGGTCTTCACTCGGTATAACACATCCTGGATTGGGATGCGGGTGAGTTGGGCTTCACTGCGTATAACACATCATGGACTGGGATACAGGGAAGGTGGGCTCCACTGGGTATAACACATCCTGGACTGGGATACGGGGGCAGTTGGGCTTCACTGGGTTTAACACATCCTGGACTGTGATAATGGGGAGTAGGGCTTCACTGGGTATAACACATCCTGGACTGGGATACGGGGGCAGTTGGGCTTCACTGGGTATAACACATCCCGGACTGTGATATGGGGGGAGTTGGGCTTCACTGGGTGTAAGGAATGCTGGACTGGGATACGGGTTGTTGGGCTTTACTGGGTATAACTCATTCTGGACTGGGACACGGGGGAGTTGGGCTTCACTCGGTATAACACATCCTGGACTGGGATACTGGGGAGTTGGTCTTCACTCGGTATAACACATCCTGGATTGGGATACGGGTGAGTTGGGCTTCACTGCGTATAACACATCCTGTACTGGGATACGGGGGAACAGGCCTTCATTGGGTATAACACATCCTGGACTGTGATATGGGGGGAGTTGGGCTTCACTGGGTGTAAGGAATGCTGGACTGGGATAAGGGGGAGTTGGGCTTCATTGGGTATAACACATCCTGGACTGGGATACGGGGCAGTTGGGCTTCATTGGGTATAACACATCCTGGACTGGGATATGGGGCAGTTGGGCTTGGCTGGGTATAACACATCCTGGACTGGGATACGGGGGAGTTGGGTTCCACTGGGTATAGCACATCCTGGACTGGGATACGGGGGAGCTGGGCTCGACTGGGTATAACACATCCTGGACTGTGATACAGGGAAGCTGGGCACCACTGGGTATAACACATCCTGGATTGGGACACGGCAGAATTCGGCTTCACTGCGTATTAATATCTCCTGGACGGAGATACAGGGGAGTTGGGCTCCACTGGGTATAACAAATCCTGGACTGGGATACGGGGGCAGTTGTGCTTCACTGGGTATAACACATCCTGGACTGGGACACGGGGGAGTTGGGCTTCACTCGGTATAACACATACTGGACTCGGATACTGGGGAGTTGGTCTTCACTCGGTATAACACATCCTGGATTGGGATGCGGGTGAGTTGGGCTTCACTGCGTATAACACATCATGGACTGGGATACAGGGAAGGTGGGCTCCACTGGGTATAACACATCCTGGACTGGGATACGGGGGCAGTTGGGCTTCACTGGGTTTAACACATCCTGGACTGTGATAATGGGGAGTAGGGCTTCACTGGGTATAACACATCCTGGACTGGGATACGGGGGCAGTTGGGCTTCACTGGGTATAACACATCCCGGACTGTGATATGGGGGGAGTTGGGCTTCACTGGGTGTAAGGAATGCTGGACTGGGATACGGGTTGTTGGGCTTTACTGGGTATAACTCATTCTGGACTGGGACACGGGGGAGTTGGGCTTCACTCGGTATAACACATCCTGGACTGGGATACTGGGGAGTTGGTCTTCACTCGGTATAACACATCCTGGATTGGGATACGGGTGAGTTGGGCTTCACTGCGTATAACACATCCTGTACTGGGATACGGGGGAACAGGCCTTCATTGGGTATAACACATCCTGGACTGTGATATGGGGGGAGTTGGGCTTCACTGGGTGTAAGGAATGCTGGACTGGGATAAGGGGGAGTTGGGCTTCATTGGGTATAACACATCCTGGACTGGGATACGGGGCAGTTGGGCTTCATTGGGTATAACACATCCTGGACTGGGATATGGGGCAGTTGGGCTTGGCTGGGTATAACACATCCTGGACTGGGATACGGGGGAGTTGGGTTCCACTGGGTATAGCACATCCTGGACTGGGATACGGGGGAGCTGGGCTCGACTGGGTATAACACATCCTGGACTGTGATACAGGGAAGCTGGGCACCACTGGGTATAACACATCCTGGATTGGGACACGGCAGAATTCGGCTTCACTGCGTATTAATATCTCCTGGACGGAGATACAGGGGAGTTGGGCTCCACTGGGTATAACAAATCCTGGACTGGGATACGGGGGAGTTGGGCTTGGCTATGTATAACTAATCCTGGGCTGGGACACGGGGGAGTTGGGCTTCACTGGGTATAACACATCCTGGACTGGGATACAGGGAAGGTGGGCATCCTGTACTAGGATACGGGGGAGTTGGGCTCCACTGGGTATAACACATCCTGGACTGGGATACGGGGGCAGTTGGGCTTCACTGGGTATAACACATCCTGGACTGGGACACGGGGGAGTTGGGCTTCACTCGGTATAACACATACTGGACTCGGATACTGGGGAGTTGGTCTTCACTCGGTATAACACATCCTGGATTGGGATGCGGGTGAGTTGGGCTTCACTGCGTATAACACATCATGGACTGGGATACAGGGAAGGTGGGCTCCACTGGGTATAACACATCCTGGACTGGGATACGGGGGCAGTTGGGCTTCACTGGGTTTAACACATCCTGGACTGTGATAATGGGGAGTAGGGCTTCACTGGGTATAACACATCCTGGACTGGGATACGGGGGCAGTTGGGCTTCACTGGGTATAACACATCCTGGACTGTGATATGGGGGGAGTTGGGCTTCACTGGGTGTAAGGAATGCTGGACTGGGATACGGGTTGTTGGGCTTTACTGGGTATAACTCATTCTGGACTGGGACACGGGGGAGTTGGGCTTCACTCGGTATAACACATCCTGGACTGGGATACTGGGGAGTTGGTCTTCACTCGGTATAACACATCCTGGATTGGGATACGGGGTGAGTTGGGCTTCACTGCGTATAACACATCCTGTACTGGGATACGGGGGAACAGGCCTTCATTGGGTATAAAACATCCTGGACTGTGATATGGGGGGAGTTGGGCTTCACTGGGTGTAAGGAATGCTGGACTGGGATACGGGGGAGTTGGGCTTCATTGGGTATAACACATCCTGGACTGGGATACGGGGCAGTTGGGCTTCATTGGGTATAACACATCCTGGACTGGGATATGGGGCAGTTGGGCTTGGCTGGGTATAACACATCCTGGACTGGGATACGGGGGAGTTGGGTTCCACTGGGTATAGCACATCCTGGACTGGGATACGGGGGAGCTGGGCTCGACTGGGTATAACACATCCTGGACTGTGATACAGGGAAGCTGGGCACCACTGGGTATAACACATCCTGGATTGGGACACGGCAGAATTCGGCTTCACTGCGTATTAATATGTCCTGGACGGAGATACAGGGGAGTTGGGCTCAACTGGGTATAACAAATCCTGGACTGGGATACGGGGGAGTTGGGCTTGGCTATGTATAACTAATCCTGGGCTGGGACACGGGGGAGTTGGGCTTCACTGGGTATAACACATCCTGGACTGGGATACAGGGAAGGTGGGCATCCTGTACTAGGATACGGGGGAGTTGGGCTCCACTGGGTATAACACATCCTGGACTGGGATGCGGGGGCAGTTGGGCTTCACTGGGTATAACACATCCTGGACTGGGACACGGGGGAGTTGGGCTTCACTCGGTATAACACATCCTGGACTGGGATACTGGGGAGTTGGTCTTCACTCGGTATAACACATCCTGGATTGGGATACGGGTGAGTTGGGCTTCACTGCGTATAACACATCCTGTACTGGGATACGGGGGAACAGGCCTTCATTGGGTATAACACATCCTGGACTGTGATATGGGGGGAGTTGGGCTTCACTGGGTGTAAGGAATGCTGGACTGGGATACGGGGGAGTTGGGCTTCATTGGGTATAACACATCCTGGACTGGGATACGGGGCAGTTGGGCTTCATTGGGTATAACACATCCTGGACTGGGATACGGGGGAGTTGGGCTTCATTGGGTATAACACATCCTGGACTGGGATACGGGGCAGTTGGGCTTCATTGGGTATAACACATCCTGGACTGGGATATGGGGCAGTTGGGCTTGGCTGGGTATAACACATCCTGGACTGGGATACGGGGCAGTTGGGCTCCACTGGGTATAACAAATCCTGGACTGGGATACGGGGGAGTTGGGCTTGGCTATGTATAACTAATCCTGGGCTGGGACACGGGGGAGTTGGGCTTCACTGGGTATAACACATCCCGGAATGGGATACGGGTTGTTGGGCTTCACTGGGTATAACACATCCTGTACTGGGACACGGGGGAGTTGGGCTTCACTCGGTATAACACATCCTGGACTCGGATACTGGGGAGTTGGTCTTCACTCGGTATAACACATCCTGGACTGGGATACGGGGGAGTTGGGTTCCACTGGGTATAACACATCCTGGACTGGGATACGGGGGAGTTGGGCTTCATTGACTATAACACATCCTGGACTGGGATACGGGGCAGTTGGGCTTGGCTGGGTATAACACATCCTGGACGGTGATGCTGGGGAGCAAGGCTCCACTGGATATAACACATCCTGGACTGGGATACGGCGGCAGTTGGGCTTCACTGGGTATAAGGAATGCTTGACTGGGATACGGGTTGTTGGGCTTCACTGGGTATAACTCATTCTGGACTGGGACACGGGGGAGTTGGGCTTCACTCGGTATAACACATCCTGGACTGGGATACTAGGGAGTTGGTCTTCACTCGGTATAACACATCCTGGATTGGGATACGGGTGAGTTGGGCTTCACTGCGTATAACACATCATGGACTGGGTTACAGGGAAGGTGGGCTCCACTGGGTATAACACATCCTGGACTGGGATACGGGGGCAGTTGGGCTTCACTGGGTTTAACACATCCTGGACTGGGATAATGGGGAGTAGGGCTTCACTGGGTATAACACATCCTCGACTGGGACACGGGGGAGTTGGGCTTCCCTCGGTATAACACATCCTGGACTGGGATACTGGGGAGTTGGTGTTCACTCGGTATAACACATCCTGGACTGGGATACGGGGGAGTTGGGTTCCACTGGGTATAGCACATCCTGGACTAGGATACGGGGGAGTTGGGCTTCATTGGGTATAACACATCCTGGACTGTGATATGGGGGGAGTTGGGCTTCACTGGGTGTAAGGAATGCTGGACTGGGATACGGGGGAGTTGGGCTTCATTGGGTATAACACATCCTGGACTGAGATACGGGGCAGTTGGGCTTCTTTGGGTATAACACATCCTGGACTGGGATATGGGGCAGTTGGGCTTGGCTGGGTATAACACATCCTGGACTGGGATATGGGGCAGTTGGGCTTGGCTGGGTATAACACATCCTGGACTGGGATACGGGGGTGTTGGGTTCCACTGGGTATAGCACATCCTGGACTGGGATACGGTGGAACAGGGCTCCACTGGGTATAGAACATCCTGGACTGAGATAGGGGGCAGTTGAACTCCACTGGGTATAACAAATCCTGTACTGGGATACGGGGTAGTTGGGCTTGGCTATGTATAACTAATCCTGGGCTGGGACACGGGGGAGTTGGGCTTCACTGGGTATAACACATCCCGGAATGGGATACGGAGGAGCAGGGCACCACTGGGTATAACACATCCTGGACTGGGATACGGGGGCAGTTGGGCTTCACTGGGTATAACACATCCTGGACTGGGATACGGGGGAGTTGGGTTCCACTGGGTATAGCACATCCTGGACTGGGATACGGGGGAGCTGCGCTCCACTGGGTATAACACATCCTGGACTGGGATACGGGGGCAGTTGGGCTTGGCTGGGTATAACACATCCTGGACTGGGATACAGGGGAGTTGGGTTCCACTGGGTATAGCACATCCTGGACTGGGATACGGGGGAGCTGGGCTCGACTGGGTATAACGCATCCTGGACTGTGATACAGGGAAGGTGGGCTCCACTGGGTATAACACATCCTGTACTGGGATACGGGGGAGTTGGGCTTCATTGGGTATAACACATCCTGGACTGGGATATGGGGCAGTTGGGCTTGGCTGGGTATAACACATCCTGGACTGGGATACGGGGGAGTTGGGTTCCACTGGGTATAACACATCCTGGGCTGGGATACGGGGGAACAGGGCTCCACTCGGTATAAAACATCCTGTACTGAGATACGGTGCAGTTGGGATCCACTGGGTATAACTCATCCTGGTCTGGGATACGGGGGAGCAGGGCTCCACTGGGTATAACACATCCTGGACTGGGATACAGGGAAGGTGGGCTCCACTGGGTATAACACATCCTGTACTGGGATACGGGGGAGTTGGGCTTCATTGGGTATAACACATCCTGGACTGGGATATGGGGCAGTTGGGCTTTGCTGGGTATAACACATCCTGGACTGGGATACGGGGGAGTTGGGTTCCACTGGGTATAGCACATCCTGGACTGGGATACGGGGGAGCTGGGCTCCACTGGGTATAACACATCCTGGACTGTGATACGGGGGAGTTGGGTTCCACTGGGTATAACACATCCTGGACTGGGATACGGGGGAGCTGGGCTCCACTGGGTATAACACATCCTGGACTGTGATACGGGGGAGTTGGGCTTCACTGGGTATAACACATCCTGGACTGGGATACGGGGGGAGTTGGGCTTCACTGGGTATAAGGAATGCTGGACTGAGATACGGGTTGTTGGGCTTCACTGGGTATAACACATCCTGTACTGGGACACGGGGGAGTTGGGCTTCACTCGGTATAACACATCCTGGACGCGGATACTGGGGAGTTGGTCTTCACTCGGTATAACACATCCTGGATTGGGATGCGGGTGAGTTGGGCTTCACTGCGTATAACACATCATGGACTGGGATACAGGGAAGGTGGGCTCCACTGGGTATAACACATCCTGTACTGGGATACAGGGGAGTTGGGCTTCATTGGGTAGAACACATCCTGGACTGGGATACGGGGCAGTTGGGCTTGGCTGGGTATAACACATCCTGGACTGTGATGCTGGGGAGCAAGGCTCCACTGGGTATAACACATCCTGTACTGGGATACGGGGGAGTTGGGCGTCACTCGGTATAACACATCCTGGATTCGGATATGGGGGAGTTGGGCTTGGCTATGTATAACTCATCCTGGACTGGGATACGGGGGAGCAGGGCTCCACTGGGTATAAAACGTCCTGGACTGAGATAGGGGGCAGTTGGGTTCCACTGGGTATAACAAATCCTGGACTGGGATACGGGGGAGTTGGGCTTCATTGGGTATAACACATCCTGGACTGAGATATGGGGCAGTTGGGCTTGGCTGGGTATAACACATCCTGGACTGGGATACGGGGGAGTTGGGTTCCACGGGGTATAGCACATCCTGGACTGGGATTCGGGGGAGCTGGGCTCCACTGGGTATAACACATCCTGGACTGTGATACGGGGGAGCAAGGCTCCACTGGATATAACACATCCTGGATTGGGACACGGCAGAATTCGGCTTCACTGCGTATTAATATGTCCTGGACTGGGATACGGGGGAGTTGGGCTTGGCTATGTATAACTAATCCTGGGCTGGGACACGGGGGAGTTGGGCTTCACTGGGTATAACACATCCCGGAATGGGATACGGAGGAGCAGGGCACCACTGGGTATAACACATCCTGGACTGGGATACGGGGGCAGTTGGGCTTCACTGGGTATAACACATCCTGGACTGTGATACGGGGAGTTGTGTTCCACTGGGTATAGCACATCCTGGACTGGGATACGGGGGAGCTGGGCTCCATTGGGTATAACACATCCTGGACTGTGATCCGGGGGAGCAAGGCTCCACTGGGTATAACACATCCTGGACTGGGATACGGGGGCAGTTGGGCTTCACTGGGTATAACACATCCTGGACTGTGATACGGGGGGAGTTGGGCTTCACTCGGTATAACACATCCTGGACTGTGATACGGGGGGAGTTGGTCTTCACTCGGTATAACACATCCTGGATTGGGATGCGGGTAAGTTGGGCTTCACTGCGTATAACGCATCATGGACTGGGATACAGGGAAGGAGGGCTCCACTGGGTATAACACATCCTGGACTGGGATACGGGTGCAGTTGGGCTTCACTGGGTTTAACACATCCTGGACTGGGATAATGGGGAGTAGGGCTTCACTGGGTATAACACATCCTGGACTGAGATTCGGGGGAGTTGGGTTCCACTGGGTATAGCACATCCTGGACTGGGATACGGGGGAGCTGGGCTCCGCTGGGTATAACACATCCTGGACTTGGTTACGGGGGAGCTGGGCTTGGCTGGGTATAACACATCCTGGACTGTGATACGGGGGAGCAAGGCTCCACTGCGTATAACACATCCTGGACTGTGATACTGGGGCAGTTGGGCTTCACTGGGTATAACACATCCTGGACTGCGATATGGGGGGAGTTGGGCTTCACTGGGTATAAGGAATACTGGACTGGGATACGGGTTGTTGGGCTTCACTGGGTATAACTCATTCTGGACTGGGACACGGGGGAGTTGGGCTTCACTCGGTATAACACATCCTGGACTGGGATACTGGGGAGTTGGTCTTCACTCGGTATAACACATCCTGGATTGGGATACGGGTGAGTTGGGCTTCACTGCGTATAACACCTCATGGACTGGGATACAGGGAAGGTGGGCTCCACTGGGTATAACACATCCTGGACTGGGATACGGGGGCAGTTGGGCTTCACTGGGTATAACACATCCTGGACTGTGATATGGGGGGAGTTGGGCTTCACTGGGTATAGCACATCCTGGACTGGGATACGGGGTAGCTGGGCTTGGCTGGGTATAACACATCCTGGACTGTGATACGGGTGCAGTTGGGCTTCACTGGGTATGACACATCCTGGACTGGGATACAGGATGGGTGGGCTCCACTGGGTATAACACATCCTGTACTGGGATACGGGGGAGTTGGGCTTCATAGGGTATAACACATCCTGGACTGGGATACGGGGGAGTTGGGTTCTACTGGGTATAGCACATCCTGGACTGGGATACGGGGGAGCTGGGCTCCATTGGGTATAACACATCCTGGACTGTGATACGGGGGGAGTTGGGCTACACAGGGTATAAGGAGTGCTGGACTGGGATACGGGTTGTTGGGCTTCACTGGGTATAACACATCCTGGATGGGACACGGGGGAGTTGGGCTTCACTCGGTATAACACATCCTGGACACGGATACTGGGGAGTTGGTCTTCACTCGGTATAACACATCCTGGATTGGGATGCGGGTGAGTTGGGCTTCACTGCGTATAACACATCATGGACTGGGATACAGGGAAGGTGGGCTCAACTGGGTATAACACATCCTGGACTGGGATACGGGGACAGTTGGGCTTCACTGGGTTTAACACATCCTGGACTGGGATAATGGGGAGTAGGGCTTCACTGGGTATAACACATCCTGGACTGAGATACGGGGGAGTTGGGTTCCACAGGGTATAGCACATCCTGGACTGGGATACGGGGGAGCTGGGCTCCGCTGGGTATAACTCATCCTGGACTGTGATACGGGGGAGCAAGGCTCCACTGCGTATAACACATCCTGGACTGGGATACGGGGGCAGTTGGGCTTCACTGGGTATAACACATCCTGGACTGTGATATGGGGGGAGTTGGGCTTCACTGGGTATAAGGAATGCTGGACTGGGATACGGGTTGTTGGGCTTCACTGGGTATAACTCATTCTCGACTGGGACACGGGGGAGTTGGGCTTCACGCGGTATAACACATCCTGGACTGGGATACTGGGGAGTTGGTCTTCACTCGGTATAACACATCCTGGATTGGGATACGGGTGAGTTAGGCTTCACTGCGTATAACACATCATGGACTGGGATACAGGGAACGTGGGCTCCACTGGGTATAACACATCCTGTACTGCGATACGGGGGAGTTGGGCTTGATTGGGTATAACACATCCTGGACTGGGATACGGTGCAGTTGGGCTTGGCTGGGTATAACACCTCCTGGACTGGGATACGGGGGAGTTGGGCTCCACTGGGTATAACACATCCTGGACTGGGATACGGGGGCAGTTGGGCTTCACTGGGTATAACACATCCTGGACTGTGATCCGGGGGGAGTTGGGCTTCACTGGGTATAAGGAATGCTGGACTGGGATACTGGGCAGTTGGTCTTCACTCGGTATAACACATCCTGGACTGGGATACTGGGGAGTTGGTCTTCACTCGGTATAACACATCCTGGATTTGGATACGTGTGAGTTGGGCTTCACTGGGTATAACACATCCTGGACTGGGATACGGGGGCAGTTGGGCTTCACTGGGTTTAACACATCCTGGACTGGGATAATGGGGAGTAGGGCTTCACTGGGTATAACACATCCTGGACTGGGAGACGGGGGAGTTGGGTTCCACTGGGTATAGCACATCCTGGACTGGGATGCGGGGGAGATGGGCTCCACTGGGTTTAACACATCCTGGACTGGGATACGGGGGAGCTGGGCTCCGCTGGGTATAACACATCCTGGACTGTGATATGGGGGGAGTTGGGCTTCACTGGGTGTAAGGAATGCTGGACTGGGATATTGCGGAGTAGGGCTTCACTCGGTATAACACATCCCGGAATGGGATACGGGTTGTTGGGCTTCACTGGGTATAACACATCCTGTACTGGGACACGGGGGAGTTGGGCTTCACTCGGTATAACACATCCTGGACTCGGATACTGGGAAGATGGTCTTCACTCGGTATAACACATCCTGGATTGGGATACGGGTGAGTTGGGCTTCACTGCGTATAACACATCATGGACTGGGATACAGGGAAGGTGGGCTCCACTGGGTATAACACATCCTGTACTGGGATACGGGGGAGTTGGGCTTCATTGGGTATAACACATCCTGGACTGGGATACGGGGCAGTTGGGCTTGGCTGGGTATAACACATCCTGGACTGTGATGCTGGGGAGCAAGGCTCCACTGGGTATAACACATCCTGTACTGGGATACGGGGGAGTTGGGCTTCACTCGGTATAACACATCCTGGATTCGGATATGGGGGAGTTGGGCTTGGCTATGTATAACACATCCTGGACTGGGTTACGGGGGAGCAGGGCTCCACTGGGTATAAAACGTCCTGGACTGAGATAGGGGGCAGTTGGGTTCCACTGGGTATAACAAATCCTGGACTGGGATACGGGGGAGTTGGGCTTCATTGGGTATAACACATCCTGGACTGGGATACGGAGGAGCAGGGCACCACTGGGTATAACACATCCTGGACTGGGACACGGGGGAGTTGGGCTTCACTCGGTATAACACATCCTGGAATGTGATACGGGGGGAGTTGGTCTTCACTCGGTATAACACATCCTGGATTGGGATGCGGGTGAGTTGGGCTTCACTGCGTATAACGCATCATGGACTGGGATACAGGGAAGGAGGGCTCCACTGGGTATAACACATCCTGGACTGGGATACGGGTGCAGTTGGGCTTCACTGGGTTTAACACATCCTGGACTGGGATAATGGGGAGTAGGGCTTCACTGGGTATAACACATCCTGGACTGAGATTCGGGGGTGTTGGGTTCCACTGGGTATAGCACATCCTGGACTGGGATACGGGGGAGCTGGGCTCCGCTGGGTATAACACATCCTGGACTGGGATACGGGGGAGCTGGGCTTGGCTGGGTATAACACATCCTGGACTGTGATACGGGGGAGCAAGGCTCCACTGCGTATAACACATCCTGGACTGTGATACTGGGGCAGTTGGGCTTCACTGGGTATAACACATCCTGGACTGGGATACGGGGTAGCTGGGCTTGGCTGGGTATAACACATCCTGGACTGTGATACGGGTGCAGTTGGGCTTCACTGGGTATGACACATCCTGGACTGTGATACGGAGGAGCAGGGCACCACTGGGTATAACACATCCTGGACTGGGATACAGGATGGGTGGGCTCCACTGGGTATAACACATCCTGTACTGGGATACGGGGGAGTTGGGCTTCATAGGGTATAACACATCCTGGACTGGGATACGGGGGAGTTGGGTTCCACAGGGTATAGCACATCCTGGACTGGGATACGGGGGAGCTGGGCTCCATTGGGTATAACACATCCTGGACTGTGATACGGGGGGAGTTGGGCTTCACTGGGTATAAGGAATGCTGGACTGGGTTACGGGTTGTTGGGCTTCACTGGGTATAACACATCCTGGATGGGACACGAGGGAGTTGGGCTTCACTCGGTATAACACATCCTGGACTCGGATACTGGGGAGTTGGTCTTCACTCGGTATAACACATCCTGGATTGGGATGCGGGTGAGTTGGGCTTCACTGCGTATAACACATCATGGACTGGGATACAGGGAAGGTGGGCTCCACTGGGTATAACACATCCTGGACTGGGATACGGGGAAAGTTGGGCTTCACTGGGTATAACACATCCTGGACTGAGATACGGGGGAGTTGGGTTCCACAGGGTATAGCACATCCTGGACTGGGATACGGGGGAGTTGGGCTCCACTGGGTATAACACATCCTGGACTGGGATACGGGGGCAGTTGGGCTTCACTGGGTATAACACATCCTGGACTGTGATCCGGGGGGAGTTGGGCTTCACTGGGTATAAGGAATGCTGGACTGGGATACTGGGCAGTTGGTCTTCACTCGGTATAACACATCCTGGACTGGGATACTGGGGAGTTGGTCTTCACTCGGTATAACACATCCTGGATTTGGATACGTGTGAGTTGGGCTTCACTCGGTATAACACATCCTGGACTGGGATACGGGGGAGTTGGGCTCCACTGGGTATAACACATCCTGGACTGGGATACGGGGGCAGTTGGGCTTCACTGGGTTTAACACATCCTGGACTGGGATAATGGGGAGTAGGGCTTCACTGGGTATAACACATCCTGGACTGGGAGACGGGGGAGTTGGGTTCCACTGGGTATAGCACATCCTGGACTGGGATGCGGGGGAGATGGGCTCCACTGGGTTTAACACATCCTGGACTGGGATACGGGGGAGCTGGGCTCCGCTGGGTATAACACATCCTGGACTGTGATATGGGGGGAGTTGGGCTTCACTGGGTGTAAGGAATGCTGGACTGGGATATTGCGGAGTAGGGCTTCACTCGGTATAACACATCCCGGAATGGGATACGGGTTGTTGGGCTTCACTGGGTATAACACATCCTGTACTGGGACACGGGGGAGTTGGGCTTCACTCGGTATAACACATCCTGGACTCGGATACTGGGAAGATGGTCTTCACTCGGTATAACACATCCTGGATTGGGATACGGGTGAGTTGGGCTTCACTGCGTATAACACATCATGGACTGGGATACAGGGAAGGTGGGCTCCACTGGGTATAACACATCCTGTACTGGGATACGGGGGAGTTGGACTTCATTGGGTATAACACATCCTGGACTGGGATACGGGGCAGTTGGGCTTGGCTGGGTATAACACATCCTGGACTGTGATGCTGGGGAGCAAGGCTCCACTGGGTATAACACATCCTGTACTGGGATACGGGGGAGTTGGGCTTCACTCGGTATAACACATCCTGGATTCGGATATGGGGGAGTTGGGCTTGGCTATGTATAACACATCCTGGACTGGGATACGGGGGAGCAGGGCTCCACTGGGTATAAAACGTCCTGGACTGAGATAGGGGGCAGTTGGGTTCCACTGGGTATAACAAATCCTGGACTGGGATACGGGGGAGTTGAGCTTCATTGGGTATAACACATCCTGGACTGGGATACGGAGGAGCAGGGCACCACTGGGTATAACACATCCTGGACTGGGACACGGGGGAGTTGGGCTTCACTCGGTATAACACATCCTGGACTGTGATACGGGGGGAGTTGGTCTTCACTCGGTATAACACATCCTGGATTGGGATGCGGGTGAGTTGGGCTTCACTGCGTATAACGCATCATGGACTGGGATACAGGGAAGGAGGGCTCCACTGGGTATAACACATCCTGGACTGGGATACGGGTGCAGTTGGGCTTCACTGGGTTTAACACATCCTGGACTGGGATAATGGGGAGTAGGGCTTCACTGGGTATAACACATCCTGGACTGAGATTCGGGGGTGTTGGGTTCCACTGGGTATAGCACATCCTGGACTGGGATACGGGGGAGCTGGGCTCCGCTGGGTATAACACATCCTGGACTGGGATACGGGGGAGCTGGGCTTGGCTGGGTATAACACATCCTGGACTGTGATACGGGGGAGCAAGGCTCCACTGCGTATAACACATCCTGGACTGTGATACTGGGGCAGTTGGGCTTCACTGGGTATAACACATCCTGGACTGGGATACGGGGTAGCTGGGCTTGGCTGGGTATAACACATCCTGGACTGTGATACGGGTGCAGTTGGGCTTCACTGGGTATGACACATCCTGGACTGTGATACGGAGGAGCAGGGCACCACTGGGTATAACACATCCTGGACTGGGATACAGGATGGGTGGGCTCCACTGGGTATAACACATCCTGTACTGGGATACGGGGGAGTTGGGCTTCATAGGGTATAACACATCCTGGACTGGGATACGGGGGAGTTGGGTTCCACTGGGTATAGCACATCCCGGAATGGGATACGGAGGAGCAGGGCACCACTGGGTATAACACATCCTGGACTGGGATACGGGGGCAGTTGGGCTTCACTGGGTATAACACATCCTGGACTGTGATACGGGGAGTTGTGTTCCACTGGGTATAGCACATCCTGGACTGGGATACGGGAGAGCTGGGCTCCATTGGGTATAACACATCCTGGACTGTGATCCGGGGGAGCAAGGCTCCACTGGGTATAACACATCCTGGACTGGGATACGGGGGCAGTTGGGCTTCACTGGGTATAACACATCCTGGACTGTGATACGGGGGGAGTTGGGCTTCACTCGGTATAACACATCCTGGACTCGGATACTGGGGAGTTGGTCTTCACTCGGTATAACACATCCCGGATTGGGATGCGGGTGAGTTGGGCTTCACTGCGTATAACGCATCATGGACTGGGATACAGGGAAGGAGGGCTCCACTGGGTATAACACATCCTGGACTGGGATACGGGTGCAGTTGGGCTTCACTGGGTTTAACACATCCTGGACTGGGATAATGGGGAGTAGGGCTTCACTGGGTATAACACATCCTGGACTGAGATTCGGGGGAGTTGGGTTCCACTGGGTATAGCACATCCTGGACTGGGATACGGGGGAGCTGGGCTCCGCTGGGTATAACACATCCTGGACTGGGATACGGGGGAGCTGGGCTTGGCTGGGTATAACACATCCTGGACTGTGATACGGGGGAGCAAGGCTCCACTGCGTATAACACATCCTGGACTGTGATACTGGGGCAGTTGGGCTTCACTGGGTATAACACATCCTGGACTGCGATATGGGGGGTGTTGGGCTTCACTGGGTATAAGGAATACTGGACTGGGATACGGGTTGTTGGGCTTCACTGGGTATAACTCATTCTGGACTGGGACACGGGGGAGTTGGGCTTCACTCGGTATAACACATCCTGGACTGGGATACTGGGGAGTTGGTCTTCACTCGGTATAACACATCCTGGATTGGGATACGGGTGAGTTGGGCTTCACTGCGTATAACACCTCATGGACTGGGATACAGGGAAGGTGGGCTCCACTGGGTATAACACATCCTGGACTGGGATACGGGGGCAGTTGGGCTTCACTGGGTATAACACATCCTGGACTGTGATATGGGGGGAGTTGGGCTTCACTGGGTATAGCACATCCTGGACTGGGATACGGGGTAGCTGGGCTTGGCTGGGTATAACACATCCTGGACTGTGATACGGGGGAGCAAGGCTCCACTGCGTATAACACATCCTGGACTGAGATAGGGGGCAGTTGGGTTCCACTGGGTATAACAAATCCTGGACTGGGATACGGGGGAGTTGGGCTTCATTGGGTATAACACATCCTGGACTGGGATACGGAGGAGCAGGGCACCACTGGGTATAACACATCCTGGACTGGGACACGGGGGAGTTGGGCTTCACTCGGTATAACACATCCTGGAATGTGATACGGGGGGAGTTGGTCTTCACTCGGTATAACACATCCTGGATTGGGATGCGGGTGAGTTGGGCTTCACTGCGTATAACGCATCATGGACTGGGATACAGGGAAGGAGGGCTCCACTGGGTATAACACATCCTGGACTGGGATACGGGTGCAGTTGGGCTTCACTGGGTTTAACACATCCTGGACTGGGATAATGGGGAGTAGGGCTTCACTGGGTATAACACATCCTGGACTGAGATTCGGGGGTGTTGGGTTCCACTGGGTATAGCACATCCTGGACTGGGATACGGGGGAGCTGGGCTCCGCTGGGTATAACACATCCTGGACTGGGATACGGGGGAGCTGGGCTTGGCTGGGTATAACACATCCTGGACTGTGATACGGGGGAGCAAGGCTCCACTGCGTATAACACATCCTGGACTGTGATACTGGGGCAGTTGGGCTTCACTGGGTATAACACATCCTGGACTGGGATACGGGGTAGCTGGGCTTGGCTGGGTATAACACATCCTGGACTGTGATACGGGTGCAGTTGGGCTTCACTGGGTATGACACATCCTGGACTGTGATACGGAGGAGCAGGGCACCACTGGGTATAACACATCCTGGACTGGGATACAGGATGGGTGGGCTCCACTGGGTATAACACATCCTGTACTGGGATACGGGGGAGTTGGGCTTCATAGGGTATAACACATCCTGGACTGGGATACGGGGGAGTTGGGTTCCACAGGGTATAGCACATCCTGGACTGGGATACGGGGGAGCTGGGCTCCATTGGGTATAACACATCCTGGACTGTGATACGGGGGGAGTTGGGCTTCACTGGGTATAAGGAATGCTGGACTGGGTTACGGGTTGTTGGGCTTCACTGGGTATAACACATCCTGGATGGGACACGAGGGAGTTGGGCTTCACTCGGTATAACACATCCTGGACTCGGATACTGGGGAGTTGGTCTTCACTCGGTATAACACATCCTGGATTGGGATGCGGGTGAGTTGGGCTTCACTGCGTATAACACATCATGGACTGGGATACAGGGAAGGTGGGCTCCACTGGGTATAACACATCCTGGACTGGGATACGGGGAAAGTTGGGCTTCACTGGGTATAACACATCCTGGACTGAGATACGGGGGAGTTGGGTTCCACAGGGTATAGCACATCCTGGACTGGGATACGGGGGAGTTGGGCTCCACTGGGTATAACACATCCTGGACTGGGATACGGGGGCAGTTGGGCTTCACTGGGTATAACACATCCTGGACTGTGATCCGGGGGGAGTTGGGCTTCACTGGGTATAAGGAATGCTGGACTGGGATACTGGGCAGTTGGTCTTCACTCGGTATAACACATCCTGGACTGGGATACTGGGGAGTTGGTCTTCACTCGGTATAACACATCCTGGATTTGGATACGTGTGAGTTGGGCTTCACTCGGTATAACACATCCTGGACTGGGATACGGGGGAGTTGGGCTCCACTGGGTATAACACATCCTGGACTGGGATACGGGGGCAGTTGGGCTTCACTGGGTTTAACACATCCTGGACTGGGATAATGGGGAGTAGGGCTTCACTGGGTATAACACATCCTGGACTGGGAGACGGGGGAGTTGGGTTCCACTGGGTATAGCACATCCTGGACTGGGATGCGGGGGAGATGGGCTCCACTGGGTTTAACACATCCTGGACTGGGATACGGGGGAGCTGGGCTCCGCTGGGTATAACACATCCTGGACTGTGATATGGGGGGAGTTGGGCTTCACTGGGTGTAAGGAATGCTGGACTGGGATATTGCGGAGTAGGGCTTCACTCGGTATAACACATCCCGGAATGGGATACGGGTTGTTGGGCTTCACTGGGTATAACACATCCTGTACTGGGACACGGGGGAGTTGGGCTTCACTCGGTATAACACATCCTGGACTCGGATACTGGGAAGATGGTCTTCACTCGGTATAACACATCCTGGATTGGGATACGGGTGAGTTGGGCTTCACTGCGTATAACACATCATGGACTGGGATACAGGGAAGGTGGGCTCCACTGGGTATAACACATCCTGTACTGGGATACGGGGGAGTTGGACTTCATTGGGTATAACACATCCTGGACTGGGATACGGGGCAGTTGGGCTTGGCTGGGTATAACACATCCTGGACTGTGATGCTGGGGAGCAAGGCTCCACTGGGTATAACACATCCTGTACTGGGATACGGGGGAGTTGGGCTTCACTCGGTATAACACATCCTGGATTCGGATATGGGGGAGTTGGGCTTGGCTATGTATAACACATCCTGGACTGGGATACGGGGGAGCAGGGCTCCACTGGGTATAAAACGTCCTGGACTGAGATAGGGGGCAGTTGGGTTCCACTGGGTATAACAAATCCTGGACTGGGATACGGGGGAGTTGAGCTTCATTGGGTATAACACATCCTGGACTGGGATACGGAGGAGCAGGGCACCACTGGGTATAACACATCCTGGACTGGGACACGGGGGAGTTGGGCTTCACTCGGTATAACACATCCTGGACTGTGATACGGGGGGAGTTGGTCTTCACTCGGTATAACACATCCTGGATTGGGATGCGGGTGAGTTGGGCTTCACTGCGTATAACGCATCATGGACTGGGATACAGGGAAGGAGGGCTCCACTGGGTATAACACATCCTGGACTGGGATACGGGTGCAGTTGGGCTTCACTGGGTTTAACACATCCTGGACTGGGATAATGGGGAGTAGGGCTTCACTGGGTATAACACATCCTGGACTGAGATTCGGGGGTGTTGGGTTCCACTGGGTATAGCACATCCTGGACTGGGATACGGGGGAGCTGGGCTCCGCTGGGTATAACACATCCTGGACTGGGATACGGGGGAGCTGGGCTTGGCTGGGTATAACACATCCTGGACTGTGATACGGGGGAGCAAGGCTCCACTGCGTATAACACATCCTGGACTGTGATACTGGGGCAGTTGGGCTTCACTGGGTATAACACATCCTGGACTGGGATACGGGGTAGCTGGGCTTGGCTGGGTATAACACATCCTGGACTGTGATACGGGTGCAGTTGGGCTTCACTGGGTATGACACATCCTGGACTGTGATACGGAGGAGCAGGGCACCACTGGGTATAACACATCCTGGACTGGGATACAGGATGGGTGGGCTCCACTGGGTATAACACATCCTGTACTGGGATACGGGGGAGTTGGGCTTCATAGGGTATAACACATCCTGGACTGGGATACGGGGGAGTTGGGTTCCACTGGGTATAGCACATCCCGGAATGGGATACGGAGGAGCAGGGCACCACTGGGTATAACACATCCTGGACTGGGATACGGGGGCAGTTGGGCTTCACTGGGTATAACACATCCTGGACTGTGATACGGGGAGTTGTGTTCCACTGGGTATAGCACATCCTGGACTGGGATACGGGAGAGCTGGGCTCCATTGGGTATAACACATCCTGGACTGTGATCCGGGGGAGCAAGGCTCCACTGGGTATAACACATCCTGGACTGGGATACGGGGGCAGTTGGGCTTCACTGGGTATAACACATCCTGGACTGTGATACGGGGGGAGTTGGGCTTCACTCGGTATAACACATCCTGGACTCGGATACTGGGGAGTTGGTCTTCACTCGGTATAACACATCCCGGATTGGGATGCGGGTGAGTTGGGCTTCACTGCGTATAACGCATCATGGACTGGGATACAGGGAAGGAGGGCTCCACTGGGTATAACACATCCTGGACTGGGATACGGGTGCAGTTGGGCTTCACTGGGTTTAACACATCCTGGACTGGGATAATGGGGAGTAGGGCTTCACTGGGTATAACACATCCTGGACTGAGATTCGGGGGAGTTGGGTTCCACTGGGTATAGCACATCCTGGACTGGGATACGGGGGAGCTGGGCTCCGCTGGGTATAACACATCCTGGACTGGGATACGGGGGAGCTGGGCTTGGCTGGGTATAACACATCCTGGACTGTGATACGGGGGAGCAAGGCTCCACTGCGTATAACACATCCTGGACTGTGATACTGGGGCAGTTGGGCTTCACTGGGTATAACACATCCTGGACTGCGATATGGGGGGTGTTGGGCTTCACTGGGTATAAGGAATACTGGACTGGGATACGGGTTGTTGGGCTTCACTGGGTATAACTCATTCTGGACTGGGACACGGGGGAGTTGGGCTTCACTCGGTATAACACATCCTGGACTGGGATACTGGGGAGTTGGTCTTCACTCGGTATAACACATCCTGGATTGGGATACGGGTGAGTTGGGCTTCACTGCGTATAACACCTCATGGACTGGGATACAGGGAAGGTGGGCTCCACTGGGTATAACACATCCTGGACTGGGATACGGGGGCAGTTGGGCTTCACTGGGTATAACACATCCTGGACTGTGATATGGGGGGAGTTGGGCTTCACTGGGTATAGCACATCCTGGACTGGGATACGGGGTAGCTGGGCTTGGCTGGGTATAACACATCCTGGACTGTGATACGGGTGCAGTTGGGCATCACTGGGTATGACACATCCTGGACTGTGATACGGAGGAGCTGGGCACCACTGGGTATAACACATCCTGGACTGGGATACAGGATGGGTGGGCTCCACTGGTTATAACACATCCTGTACTGGGATACGGGGGAGTTGGGCTTCATAGGGTATAACACATCCTGGACTGGGATACGGGGGAGTTGGGTTCCACTGGGTATAGCACATCCTGGACTGGGATACGGGGGAGCTGGGCTCCATTGGGTATAACACATCCTGGACTGTGATACGGGGGGAGTTGGGCTACACAGGGTATAAGGAGTGCTGGACTGGGATACGGGTTGTTGGGCTTCACTGGGTATAACACATCCTGGATGGGACACGGGGGAGTTGGGCTTCACTCGGTATAACACATCCTGGACTCGGATACTGGGGAGTTGGTCTTCACTCGGTATAACACATCCTGGATTGGGATGCGGGTGAGTTGGGCTTCACTGCGTATAACACATCATGGACTGGGATACAGGGAAGGTGGGCTCCACTGGGTATAACACATCCTGGACTGGGATACGGGGGCAGTTGGGCTTCACTGGGTTTAACACATCCTGGACTGGGATAATGGGGAGTAGGGCTTCACTGGGTATAACACATCCTGGACTGAGATACGGGGGAGTTGGGTTCCACAGGGTATAGCACATCCTGGACTGGGATACGGGGGAGCTGGGCTCCGCTGGGTATAACACATCCTGGACTGTGATACGGGGGAGCAAGGCTCCACTGCGTATAACACATCCTGGACTGGGATACGAGGGAGCAAGGCTCCACTGGGTATAACACATCCTGGACTGTGATATGGGGGGAGTTGGGCTTCACTGGGTATAAGGAATGCTGGACTGGGATACGGGTTGTTGGGCTTCACTGGGTATAACTCATTCTCGACTGGGACACGGGGGAGTTGGGCTTCACGCGGTATAACACATCCTGGACTGGGATACTGGGGAGTTGGTCTTCACTCGGTATAACACATCCTGGATTGGGATACGGGTGAGTTAGGCTTCACTGCGTATAACACATCATGGACTGGGATACAGGGAAGGTGGGCTCCACTGGGTATAACACATCCTGTACTGCGATACGGGGGAGTTGGGCTTGATTGGGTATAACACATCCTGGACTGGGATACGGGGCAGTTGGGCTTGGCTGGGTATAACACATCCTGGACTGGGATACGGGGGAGTTGGGCTCCACTGGGTATAACACATGCTGGACTGGGATACGGGGGCAGTTGGGCTTCACTGGGTATAACACATCCTGGACTGTGATACGGGGGGAGTTGGGCTTCACTGGGTATAAGGAATGCTGGACTGGGATACTGGGGAGTTGGTCTTCACTCGGTATAACACATCCTGGACTGGGATACTGGGGAGTTGGTCTTCACTCGGTATAACACATCCTGGATTTGGATACGTGTGAGTTGGGCTTCACTGGGTATAACACATCCTGGACTGGGATACGGGGGCAGTTGGGCTTCACTGGGTTTAACACATCCTGGACTGGGATAATGGGGAGTAGGGCTTCACTGGGTATAACACATCCTGGACTGGGAGACGGGGGAGTTGGGTTCCACTGGGTATAGCACATCCTGGACTGGGATGCGGGGGAGTTGGGCTCCACTGGGTTTAACACATCCTGGACTGCGATACGGGGGAGCTGGGCTCCGCTGGGTATAACACATCCTGGACTGTGATATGGGGGGAGTTGGGCTTCACTGGGTGTAAGGAATGCTGGACTGGGATATTGCGGAGTTGGGCTTCACTGGGTATAACACATCCCGGAATGGGATACGGGTTGTTGGGCTTCACTGGGTATAACACATCCTGTACTGGGACACGGGGGAGTTGGGCTTCACTCGGTATAACACATCCTGGACTCGGATACTGGGAAGATGGTCTTCACTCGGTATAACACATCCTGGATTGGGATACGGGTGAGTTGGGCTTCACTGCGTTTAACACATCATGGACTGGGATACAGGGAAGGTGGGCTCCACTGGGTATAACACATCCTGTACTGGGATACGGGGGAGTATGGCTTCATTGGGTATAACACATCCTGGACTGCGATACGGGGCAGTTGGGCTTGGCTGGGTATAACACATCCTGGACTGTGATGCTGGGGAGCAAGGCTCCACTGGGTATAACACATCCTGTACTGGGATACGGGGGAGTTGGGCTTCACTCGGTATAACACATCCTGGATTCGGATATGGGGGAGTTGGGCTTGGCTATATATAACTCATCCTGGACTGGGATACGGGGGAGCAGGGCTCCACTGGGTATAAAACGTCCTGGACTGAGATAGGGGGCAGTTGGGTTCCTCTGGGTATAACAAATCCTGGACTGGGATACGGGGGAGTTGGGCTTCATTGGGTATAACACATCCTGGACTGGGATACGGAGGAGCAGGGCACCACTGGGTATAACACATCCTGGACTGGGACACGGGGGAGTTGGGCTTCACTCGGTATAACACATCCTGGACTGGGATACGGGGCAGTTGGGCTTGGCTGGGTATAACACATCCTGTACTGTGATGCTGGGGAGCAAGGCTCCACTGGGTATAACACATCCTGTACTGGGATACGGGGGAGTTGGGCTTCACTCGGTATAACACATCCTGGATTCGGATATGGGGGAGTTGGGCTTGGCTATATATAACTCATCCTGGACTGGGATACTGGGGAGCAGGGCTCCACTGGGTATAAAACGTCCTGGACTGAGATAGGGGGCAGTTGGGTTCCACTGGGTATAACAAATCCTGGACTGGGATACGGGGGAGTTGGGCTTCATTGGGTATAACACATCCTGGACTGGGATACGGAGGAGCAGGGCACCACTGGGTATAACACATCCTGGACTGGGACACGGGGGAGTTGGGCTTCACTCGGTATAACACATCCTGGATTGGGATGCGGGTGAGTTGGGCTTCACTGCGTATAACGCATCATGGACTGGGATACAGGGACGGAGGGCTCCACTGGGTATAACACATCCTGGACTGGGATACGGGTGCAGTTGGGCTTCACTGGGTTTAACACATCCTGGACTGGGATAATGGGGAGTAGGGCTTCACTGGGTATAACACATCCTGGACTGAGATACGGGGGAGTTGGGTTCCACAGGGTATAGCACATCCTGGACTGGGATACGGGGGAGCTGGGCTCCGCTGGGTATAACACATCCTGGACTGTGATACGGGGGAGCAAGGCTCCACTGCGTATAACACATCCTGGACTGGGATACTGGGGAGTTGGTCTTCACTCGGTATAACACATCCTGGATTTGGATACGTGTGAGTTGGGCTTCACTGGGTATAACACATCCTGGACTGTGATATGGGGGGAGTTGGGCTTCACTGGGTATAAGGAATGCTGGACTGGGATACGGGTTGTTGGGCTTCACTGGGTATAACTCATTCTCGACTGGGACACGGGGGAGTTGGGCTTCACGCGGTATAACACATCCTGGACTGGGATACTGGGGAGTTGGTCTTCACTCGGTATAACACATCCTGGATTGGGATACGGGTGAGTTAGGCTTCACTGCGTATAACACATCATGGACTGGGATACAGGGAAGGTGGGCTCCACTGGGTATAACACATCCTGTACTGCGATACGGGGGAGTTGGGCTTGATTGGGTATAACACATCCTGGACTGGGATACGGGGCAGTTGGGCTCCACTGGGTATAACACATCCTGGACTGGGATACGGGGGAGTTGGGTTCCACTGGGTATAGCACATCCTGGACTGGGATACGGGGGAGCTGGGCTCGACTGGGTATAACACATCCTGGACTGTGATATGGGGGGAGTTGGGCTTCACTGGGTGTAAGGAATGCTGGACTGGGATATTGCGGAGTAGTGCTTCACTCGGTATAACACATCCCGGAATGGGATACGGGTTGTTGGGCTTCACTGGGTATAACACATCCTGTACTGGGACACGGGGGAGTTGGGCTTCACTCGGTATAACACATCCTGGACTCGGATACTGGGAAGATGGTCTTCACTCGGTATAACACATCCTGGATTGGGATACGGGTGAGTTGGGCTTCACTGCGTATAACACATCATGGACTGGGATACAGGGAAGGTGGGCTCCACTGGGTATAACACATCCTGTACTGGGATACGGGGGAGTTGGACTTCATTGGGTATAACACATCCTGGACTGGGATACGGGGCAGTTGGGCTTGGCTGGGTATAACACATCCTGGACTGTGATGCTGGGGAGCAAGGCTCCACTGGGTATAACACATCCTGTACTGGGATACGGGGGAGTTGGGCTTCACTCGGTATAACACATCCTGGATTCGGATATGGGGGAGTTGGGCTTGGCTATGTATAACACATCCTGGACTGGGATACGGGGGAGCAGGGCTCCACTGGGTATAAAACGTCCTGGACTGAGATAGGGGGCAGTTGGGTTCCACTGGGTATAACAAATCCTGGACTGGGATACGGGGGAGTTGAGCTTCATTGGGTATAACACATCCTGGACTGGGATACGGAGGAGCAGGGCACCACTGGGTATAACACATCCTGGACTGGGACACGGGGGAGTTGGGCTTCACTCGGTATAACACATCCTGGACTGTGATACGGGGGGAGTTGGTCTTCACTCGGTATAACACATCCTGGATTGGGATGCGGGTGAGTTGGGCTTCACTGCGTATAACGCATCATGGACTGGGATACAGGGAAGGAGGGCTCCACTGGGTATAACACATCCTGGACTGGGATACGGGTGCAGTTGGGCTTCACTGGGTTTAACACATCCTGGACTGGGATAATGGGGAGTAGGGCTTCACTGGGTATAACACATCCTGGACTGAGATTCGGGGGTGTTGGGTTCCACTGGGTATAGCACATCCTGGACTGGGATACGGGGGAGCTGGGCTCCGCTGGGTATAACACATCCTGGACTGGGATACGGGGGAGCTGGGCTTGGCTGGGTATAACACATCCTGGACTGTGATACGGGGGAGCAAGGCTCCACTGCGTATAACACATCCTGGACTGTGATACTGGGGCAGTTGGGCTTCACTGGGTATAACACATCCTGGACTGGGATACGGGGTAGCTGGGCTTGGCTGGGTATAACACATCCTGGACTGTGATACGGGTGCAGTTGGGCTTCACTGGGTATGACACATCCTGGACTGTGATACGGAGGAGCAGGGCTCCACTGGGTATAACACATCCTGGACTGGGATACAGGATGGGTGGGCTCCACTGGGTATAACACATCCTGTACTGGGATACGGGGGAGTTGGGCTTCATAGGGTATAACACATCCTGGACTGGGATACGGGGGAGTTGGGTTCCACTGGGTATAGCACATCCCGGAATGGGATACGGAGGAGCAGGGCACCACTGGGTATAACACATCCTGGACTGGGATACGGGGGCAGTTGGGCTTCACTGGGTATAACACATCCTGGACTGTGATACGGGGAGTTGTGTTCCACTGGGTATAGCACATCCTGGACTGGGATACGGGAGAGCTGGGCTCCATTGGGTATAACACATCCTGGACTGTGATCCGGGGGAGCAAGGCTCCACTGGGTATAACACATCCTGGACTGGGATACGGGGGCAGTTGGGCTTCACTGGGTATAACACATCCTGGACTGTGATACGGGGGGAGTTGGGCTTCACTCGGTATAACACATCCTGGACTCGGATACTGGGGAGTTGGTCTTCACTCGGTATAACACATCCCGGATTGGGATGCGGGTGAGTTGGGCTTCACTGCGTATAACGCATCATGGACTGGGATACAGGGAAGGAGGGCTCCACTGGGTATAACACATCCTGGACTGGGATACGGGTGCAGTTGGGCTTCACTGGGTTTAACACATCCTGGACTGGGATAATGGGGAGTAGGGCTTCACTGGGTATAACACATCCTGGACTGAGATTCGGGGGAGTTGGGTTCCACTGGGTATAGCACATCCTGGACTGGGATACGGGGGAGCTGGGCTCCGCTGGGTATAACACATCCTGGACTGGGATACGGGGGAGCTGGGCTTGGCTGGGTATAACACATCCTGGACTGTGATACGGGGGAGCAAGGCTCCACTGCGTATAACACATCCTGGACTGTGATACTGGGGCAGTTGGGCTTCACTGGGTATAACACATCCTGGACTGCGATATGGGGGGTGTTGGGCTTCACTGGGTATAAGGAATACTGGACTGGGATACGGGTTGTTGGGCTTCACTGGGTATAACTCATTCTGGACTGGGACACGGGGGAGTTGGGCTTCACTCGGTATAACACATCCTGGACTGGGATACTGGGGAGTTGGTCTTCACTCGGTATAACACATCCTGGATTGGGATACTGGGGAGTTGGTCTTCACTCGGTATAACACATCCTGGATTGGGATACGGGTGAGTTGGGCTTCACTGCGTATAACACCTCATGGACTGGGATACAGGGAAGGTGGGCTCCACTGGGTATAACACATCCTGGACTGGGATACGGGGGCAGTTGGGCTTCACTGGGTATAACACATCCTGGACTGTGATATGGGGGGAGTTGGGCTTCACTGGGTATAGCACATCCTGGACTGGGATACGGGGTAGCTGGGCTTGGCTGGGTATAACACATCCTGGACTGTGATACGGGTGCAGTTGGGCATCACTGGGTATGACACATCCTGGACTGTGATACGGAGGAGCTGGGCACCACTGGGTATAACACATCCTGGACTGGGATACAGGATGGGTGGGCTCCACTGGTTATAACACATCCTGTACTGGGATACGGGGGAGTTGGGCTTCATAGGGTATAACACATCCTGGACTGGGATACGGGGGAGTTGGGTTCCACTGGGTATAGCACATCCTGGACTGGGATACGGGGGAGCTGGGCTCCATTGGGTATAACACATCCTGGACTGTGATACGGGGGGAGTTGGGCTACACAGGGTATAAGGAGTGCTGGACTGGGATACGGGTTGTTGGGCTTCACTGGGTATAACACATCCTGGATGGGACACGGGGGAGTTGGGCTTCACTCGGTATAACACATCCTGGACTCGGATACTGGGGAGTTGGTCTTCACTCGGTATAACACATCCTGGATTGGGATGCGGGTGAGTTGGGCTTCACTGCGTATAACACATCATGGACTGGGATACAGGGAAGGTGGGCTCCACTGGGTATAACACATCCTGGACTGGGATACGGGGGCAGTTGGGCTTCACTGGGTTTAACACATCCTGGACTGGGATAATGGGGAGTAGGGCTTCACTGGGTATAACACATCCTGGACTGAGATACGGGGGAGTTGGGTTCCACAGGGTATAGCACATCCTGGACTGGGATACGGGGGAGCTGGGCTCCGCTGGGTATAACACATCCTGGACTGTGATACGGGGGAGCAAGGCTCCACTGCGTATAACACATCCTGGACTGGGATACGAGGGAGCAAGGCTCCACTGGGTATAACACATCCTGGACTGTGATATGGGGGGAGTTGGGCTTCACTGGGTATAAGGAATGCTGGACTGGGATACGGGTTGTTGGGCTTCACTGGGTATAACTCATTCTCGACTGGGACACGGGGGAGTTGGGCTTCACGCGGTATAACACATCCTGGACTGGGATACTGGGGAGTTGGTCTTCACTCGGTATAACACATCCTGGATTGGGATACGGGTGAGTTAGGCTTCACTGCGTATAACACATCATGGACTGGGATACAGGGAAGGTGGGCTCCACTGGGTATAACACATCCTGTACTGCGATACGGGGGAGTTGGGCTTGATTGGGTATAACACATCCTGGACTGGGATACGGGGCAGTTGGGCTTGGCTGGGTATAACACATCCTGGACTGGGATACGGGGGAGTTGGGCTCCACTGGGTATAACACATGCTGGACTGGGATACGGGGGCAGTTGGGCTTCACTGGGTATAACACATCCTGGACTGTGATACGGGGGGAGTTGGGCTTCACTGGGTATAAGGAATGCTGGACTGGGATACTGGGGAGTTGGTCTTCACTCGGTATAACACATCCTGGACTGGGATACTGGGGAGTTGGTCTTCACTCGGTATAACACATCCTGGATTTGGATACGTGTGAGTTGGGCTTCACTGGGTATAACACATCCTGGACTGGGATACGGGGGCAGTTGGGCTTCACTGGGTTTAACACATCCTGGACTGGGATAATGGGGAGTAGGGCTTCACTGGGTATAACACATCCTGGACTGGGAGACGGGGGAGTTGGGTTCCACTGGGTATAGCACATCCTGGACTGGGATGCGGGGGAGTTGGGCTCCACTGGGTTTAACACATCCTGGACTGCGATACGGGGGAGCTGGGCTCCGCTGGGTATAACACATCCTGGACTGTGATATGGGGGGAGTTGGGCTTCACTGGGTGTAAGGAATGCTGGACTGGGATATTGCGGAGTTGGGCTTCACTGGGTATAACACATCCCGGAATGGGATACGGGTTGTTGGGCTTCACTGGGTATAACACATCCTGTACTGGGACACGGGGGAGTTGGGCTTCACTCGGTATAACACATCCTGGACTCGGATACTGGGAAGATGGTCTTCACTCGGTATAACACATCCTGGATTGGGATACGGGTGAGTTGGGCTTCACTGCGTTTAACACATCATGGACTGGGATACAGGGAAGGTGGGCTCCACTGGGTATAACACATCCTGTACTGGGATACGGGGGAGTATGGCTTCATTGGGTATAACACATCCTGGACTGCGATACGGGGCAGTTGGGCTTGGCTGGGTATAACACATCCTGGACTGTGATGCTGGGGAGCAAGGCTCCACTGGGTATAACACATCCTGTACTGGGATACGGGGGAGTTGGGCTTCACTCGGTATAACACATCCTGGATTCGGATATGGGGGAGTTGGGCTTGGCTATATATAACTCATCCTGGACTGGGATACGGGGGAGCAGGGCTCCACTGGGTATAAAACGTCCTGGACTGAGATAGGGGGCAGTTGGGTTCCTCTGGGTATAACAAATCCTGGACTGGGATACGGGGGAGTTGGGCTTCATTGGGTATAACACATCCTGGACTGGGATACGGAGGAGCAGGGCACCACTGGGTATAACACATCCTGGACTGGGACACGGGGGAGTTGGGCTTCACTCGGTATAACACATCCTGGACTGGGATACGGGGCAGTTGGGCTTGGCTGGGTATAACACATCCTGGACTGTGATGCTGGGGAGCAAGGCTCCACTGGGTATAACACATCCTGTACTGGGATACGGGGGAGTTGGGCTTCACTCGGTATAACACATCCTGGATTCGGATATGGGGGAGTTGGGCTTGGCTATATATAACTCATCCTGGACTGGGATACTGGGGAGCAGGGCTCCACTGGGTATAAAACGTCCTGGACTGAGATAGGGGGCAGTTGGGTTCCACTGGGTATAACAAATCCTGGACTGGGATACGGGGGAGTTGGGCTTCATTGGGTATAACACATCCTGGACTGGGATACGGAGGAGCAGGGCACCACTGGGTATAACACATCCTGGACTGGGACACGGGGGAGTTGGGCTTCACTCGGTATAACACATCCTGGATTGGGATGCGGGTGAGTTGGGCTTCACTGCGTATAACGCATCATGGACTGGGATACAGGGACGGAGGGCTCCACTGGGTATAACACATCCTGGACTGGGATACGGGTGCAGTTGGGCTTCACTGGGTTTAACACATCCTGGACTGGGATAATGGGGAGTAGGGCTTCACTGGGTATAACACATCCTGGACTGAGATACGGGGGAGTTGGGTTCCACAGGGTATAGCACATCCTGGACTGGGATACGGGGGAGCTGGGCTCCGCTGGGTATAACACATCCTGGACTGTGATACGGGGGAGCAAGGCTCCACTGCGTATAACACATCCTGGACTGGGATACTGGGGAGTTGGTCTTCACTCGGTATAACACATCCTGGATTTGGATACGTGTGAGTTGGGCTTCACTGGGTATAACACATCCTGGACTGTGATATGGGGGGAGTTGGGCTTCACTGGGTATAAGGAATGCTGGACTGGGATACGGGTTGTTGGGCTTCACTGGGTATAACTCATTCTCGACTGGGACACGGGGGAGTTGGGCTTCACGCGGTATAACACATCCTGGACTGGGATACTGGGGAGTTGGTCTTCACTCGGTATAACACATCCTGGATTGGGATACGGGTGAGTTAGGCTTCACTGCGTATAACACATCATGGACTGGGATACAGGGAAGGTGGGCTCCACTGGGTATAACACATCCTGTACTGCGATACGGGGGAGTTGGGCTTGATTGGGTATAACACATCCTGGACTGGGATACGGGGCAGTTGGGCTCCACTGGGTATAACACATCCTGGACTGGGATACGGGGGCAGTTGGGCTTCACTGGGTATAACACATCCTGGACTGTGATACGGGGGGAGTTGGGCTTCACTGGGTATAAGGAATGCTGGACTGGGATACTGGGGAGTTGGTCTTCACTCGGTATAACACATACTGGACTGGGATACTGGGGAGTTGGTCTTCACTCGGTATAACACATCCTGGATTTGGATACGTGTGAGTTGGGCTTCACTGGGTATAACACATCCTGGACTGGGATACGGGGGCAGTTGGGCTTCACTGGGTTTAACACATCCTGGACTGGGATAATGGGGAGTAGGGCTTCACTGGGTATAACACATCCTGGACTGGGAGACGGGGGAGTTGGGTTCCACTGGGTATAGCACATCCTGGACTGGGATGCGGGGGAGTTGGGCTCCACTGGGTTTAACACATCCTGGACTGGGATACGGGGGAGCTGGGCTCCGCTGGGTATAACACATCCTGGACTGTGATATGGGGGGAGTTGGGCTTCACTGGGTGTACGGAATGCTGGACTGGGATATTGCGGAGTTGGGCTTCACTGGGTATAACACATCCCGGAATGGGATACGGGTTGTTGGGCTTCACTGGGTATAACACATCCTGTACTGGGACACGGGGGAGTTGGGCTTCACTCGGTATAACACATCCTGGACTCGGATACTGGGAAGATGGTCTTCACTCGGTATAACACATCCTGGATTGGGATACGGGTGAGTTGGGCTTCACTGCGTATAACACATCATGGACTGGGATACAGGGAAGGTGGGCTCCACTGGGTATAACACATCCTGTACTGGGATACGGGGGAGTTGGGCTTCATTGGGTATAACACATCCTGGACTGGGATACGGGGCAGTTGGGCTTGGCTGGGTATAACACATCCTGGACTGTGATGCTGGGGAGCAAGGCTCCACTGGGTATAACACATCCTGTACTGGGATACGGGGGAGTTGGGCTTCACTCGGTATAACACATCCTGGATTCGGATATGGGGGAGTTGGGCTTGGCTATATATAACTCATCCTGGACTGGGATACGGGGGAGCAGGGCTCCACTGGGTATAAAACGTCCTGGACTGAGATAGGGGGCAGTTGGGTTCCACTGGGTATAACAAATCCTGGACTGGGATACGGGGGAGTTGGGCTTCATTGGGTATAACACATCCTGGACTGGGATACGGAGGAGCAGGGCACCACTGGGTATAACACATCCTGGACTGGGACACGGGGGAGTTGGGCTTCACTCGGTATAACACATCCTGGACTGTGATACGGGGGGAGTTGGTCTTCACTTGGTATAACACATCCTGGATTGGGATGCGGGTGAGTTGGGCTTCACTGCGTATAACGCATCATGGACTGGGATACAGGGACGGAGGGCTCCACTGGGTATAACACATCCTGGACTGGGATACGGGTGCAGTTGGGCTTCACTGGGTTTAACACATCCTGGACTGGGATAATGGGGAGTAGGGCTTCACTGGGTATAACACATCCTGGACTGAGATACTTGGGAGTTGGGTTCCACAGGGTATAGCACATCCTGGACTGGGATACGGGGGAGCTGGGCTCCGCTGGGTATAACACATCCTGGACTGTGATACGGGGGAGCAAGGCTCCACTGCGTATAACACATCCTGGACTGGGATACGGGGGCAGTTGGGCTTCACTGGGTATAACACATCCTGGACTGTGATATGGGGGGAGTTGGGCTTCACTGGGTATAAGGAATGCTGGACTGGGATACGGGTTGTTGGGCTTCACTGGGTATAACTCATTCTCGACTGGGACACGGGGGAGTTGGGCTTCACGCGGTATAACACATCCTGGACTGGGATACTGGGGAGTTGGTCTTCACTCGGTATAACACATCCTGGATTGGGATACGGGTGAGTTAGGCTTCACTGCGTATAACACATCATGGACTGGGATACAGGGAAGGTGGGCTCCACTGGGTATAACACATCCTGTACTGCGATACGGGGGAGTTGGGCTTGATTGGGTATAACACATCCTGGACTGGGATACGGGGCAGTTGGGCTTGGCTGGGTATAACACATCCTGGACTGGGATACGGGGGAGTTGGGCTCCACTGGGTATAACACATCCTGGACTGGGATACGGGGGCAGTTGGGCTTCACAGGGTATAACACATCCTGGACTGTGATACGGGGGGAGTTGGGCTTCACTGGGTATAAGGAATGCTGGACTGGGATACTGGGGAGTTGGTCTTCACTCGGTATAACACATCCTGGATTTGGATACGTGTGAGTTGGGATTCACTGGGTATAACACATCCTGGACTGGGATACGGGGGCAGTTGGGCTTCACTGGGTTTAACACATCCTGGACTGGGATAATGGGGAGTAGGGCTTCACTGGGTATAACACATCCTGGACTGGGAGACGGGGGAGTTGGGTTCCACTGGGTATAGCACATCCTGGACTGGGATGCGGGGGAGTTGGGCTCCACTGGGTTTAACACATCCTGGACTGGGATACGGGGGAGCTGGGCTCCGCTGGGTATAACACATCCTGGACTGTGATATGGGGGGAGTTGGGCTTCACTGGGTGTAAGGAATGCTGGACTGGGATATTTTGGAGTAGGGCTTCACTCGGTATAACACATCCCGGAATGGGATACGGGTTGTTGGGCTTCACTGGGTATAACACATCCTGTACTGGGACACGGGGGAGTTGGGCTTCACTCGGTATAACACAACCTGGACTCGGATACTGGGAAGATGGTCTTCACTCGGTATAACACATCCTGGATTGGGATACGGGTGAGTTGGGCTTCACTGCGTATAACACATCATGGACTGGGATACAGGGAAGGTGGGCTCCACTGGGTATAACACATCCTGTACTGGGATACGGGGTAGTTGGGCTTCATTGGGTATAACACATCCTGGACTGGGATACGGGGCAGTTGGGCTTGGCTGGGTATAACACATCCTGGACTGTGATGCTGGGGAGCAAGGCTCCACTGGGTATAACACATCCTGTACTGGGATACGGGGGAGTTGGGCTTCACTCGGTATAACACATCCTGGATTCGGATATGGGGGAGTTCGGCTTGGCTATATATAACTCATCCTGGACTGGGATACGGGGGAGCAGGGCTCCACTGGGTATAAAACGTCCTGGACTGAGATAGGGGGCAGTTGGGTTCCACTGGGTATAACAAATCCTGGACTGGGATACGGGGGAGTTGGGCTTCATTGGGTATAACACATCCTGGACTGGGATACGGAGGAGCAGGGCACCACTGGGTATAACACATCCTGGACTGGGACACGGGGGAGTTGGGCTTCACTCGGTATAACACATCCTGGACTGTGATACGGGGGGAGTTGGTCTTCACTCGGTATAACACATCCTGGATTGGGATGCGGGTGAGTTGGGCTTCACTGCGTATAACGCATCATGGACTGGGATACAGGGAAGGAGGGCTCCACTGGGTATAAAACATCCTGGACTGGGATACGGGTGCAGTTGGGCTTCACTGGGTTTAACACATCCTGGACTGGGATAATGGGGAGTAGGGCTTCACTGGGTATAACTCATCCTGGACTGAGATTCGGGCGTGTTGGGTTCCACTGGGTATAGCACATCCTGGACTGGGATACTGGGGAGCTGGGCTTGGCTGGGTATAACACATCCTGGACTGTGATACGGGGGAGCAAGGCTCCACTGCGTATAACACATCCTGGACTGTGATACTGGGGCAGTTGGGCTTCACTGGGTATAACACATCCTGGACTGTGTTATGGGGGGAGTTGAGCTTCACTGGGTATAAGGAATACTGGACTGGGATACGGGTTGTTGGGCTTCACTGGGTATAACTCATTCTGGACTGGGACACGGGGGAGTTGGGCTTCACGCGGTATAACACATCCTGGACTGGGATACTGGGGAGTTGGTCTTCACTCGGTATAACACATCCTGGATTGGGATACGGGTGAGTTGGGCTTCACTGCGTATAACACATCATGGACTGGGATACAGGGAAGGTGGGCTCCACTGGGTATAACACATCCTGTACTGCGATACGGGGGAGTTGGGCTTGATTGGGTATAACACATCCTGGACTGGGATACGGGGCAGTTGGGCTGGGCTCGGTATAACACATCCTGGACTGGGATACGGGGGAGTTGGGCTCCACTGGGTATAACACATCCTGGACTGGGATACGGGGGCAGTTGGGCTTCACTGGGTATAACACATCCTGGACTGTGATACGGGGGGAGTTGGGCTTCACTGGGTATAAGGAATGCTGGACTGGGATACTGGGGAGTTGGTCTTCACTCGGTATAACACATCCTGGACTGGGATACGGGGGAGTTGGTCTTCACTCGGTATAACACATCCTGGATTTGGATACCTGTGAGTTGGGCTTCACTGGGTATAACACATCCTGGACTGGGATACGGGGGCAGTTGGGCTTCACTGGGTTTAACACATCCTGGACTGGGATAATGGGGAGTAGGGCTTCACTGGGTATAACACATCCTGGACTCGGAGACGGGGGAGTTGGGTTCCACTGGGTATAGCACATCCTGGACTGGGATGCGGGGGAGTTGGGCTCCACTGGGTTTAACACATCCTGGACGGTGATATGGGGGGAGTTGGGCTTTACTGGGTGTAAGGAATGCTGGACTGGGATATTGGGGAGTAGGGCTTCACTGGGTATAACACATCCTGGACTGGGATACGGGGGAGCTGGGCTTCACTGGGTATAACACATCCTGGACTGGGATACGGGGGCAGTTGGGCTTCACTGGGTATAACACATCCTGGACTGGGATACTGGGGAGTTGGTCTTCACTCGGTATAACACATCCTGGATTGGGATACGGGTGAGTTGGGCTTCACTGCGTATAACACATCATGGACTGGGATACAGGGAAGGTGGGCTCCACTGGGTATAACACATCCTGTACTGGGATACGGGGGAGTTGGGCTTGATTGGGTATAACACATCCTGGACTGGGATACGGGGCAGGTGGGCTTGGCTGGGTATAACAAATCCTGGACTGTGATGCTGGGGAGCAAGGCTCCACTGGATATAACACATCCTGGACTGGGATACGGGGGCAGTTGGGCTTCACTGGGTATAACACATCCTGGACTGTGATACGGGGGGAGTTGGGCTTCACTGGGTATAAGGAATGCTGGACTGGGATACGGGTTGTTGGGCTTCACTCGGTATAACACATCCTGGACTGGGATACTGCGGAGTTGGTCTTCACTCGGTATAACACATCCTGTACTGGGATACTTGGGAGTTGGTCTTCACTCGGTATAACACATCCTGGATTGGGATACGGGTGAGTTGGGCTTCACTGGGTATAACACATCCTGGACTGGGATCCGGGGGCAGTTGGGCTTCACTGGGTTTAACACATCCTGGACTGGGATAATGGGGAGTAGGTCTTCACTGGGTATAACACATCCTGGACTGGGAGACGGGGGAGTTGGGTTCCACTGGGTATAGCACATCCTGGACTGGGATACGGGGGCAGTTGGGCTTCACTGGGTATAACACATCCTGGACTGTGATATGGGGGGAGTTGGGCTTCACTGGGTGTAAGGAATGCTGGACTGGGATAATGGGGAGCAGGGCTTCACTGGGTATAACACATCCTGGACTGTGATATGGGGGGAGTTGGGCTTCACTGGGTGTAAGGAATGCTGCACTGGGATAATGGGGAGCATGGCTTCACTTGGTATAACACATCCTGGACTGGGATACGGGGGCAGTTGGGCTTCACTGGGTATAACACATCCTGGACTGTGATATGGGGGGAGTTGGGCTTCACTGGGTGTAAGGAATGCTGGACTGGGATAATGGGGAGTAGGGCTTCACTGGGTATAACACATCCTGGACTGGGATACGGGGGAGTTGGGTTCCACTGGGTATAACACATCCTGGACTGGGATACGAGGGAGCAAGGCTCCACTGGGTATAACACATCCTGGACTGGGATACGGGGGAGTTGGGTTCCACTGGGTATAGCACATCCTGGACTGGGATACGGGGAAGTTGGGTTCCACTGGGTACAACACATCCTGGACTGGGATACGTGGGCAGTTGGGTTTCACTGGGTATAACACATCCTGGACTGGGATACTGGGGAGTTGGGCTTCACTCGGTATAACGCATCCTGGACTGGGATACTGGGGAGTTGGTCTTCACTCGGTATAACACATCCTGGATTGGGATACGGGTGAGTTGGGCTTCACTGCGTATAGCACATCATGGACTGGGATACAGGGAAGGTGGGCTCCACTGGGTATAACACATCCTGTACTGGGATACGGTGCAGTTGGGCTTGGCTGGGTATAACACATCCTGGACTGTGATGCTGGGGAGCAAGGCTCCACTGGATATAACACATCCTTGACTGGGATACTGGGGAGTTGGTCTTCACTCGGTATAACACATCCTGGATTGGGATACGGGTGAGTTGGGCTTCACTGCGTATAACACATCATGGACTGGGATACATGGAAGGTGGGCTCCACTGGGTATAACACATCCTGTACTGCGATACGGGGGAGTTGGGCTTGATTGGGTATAACACATCCTGGACTGGGATACGGGGCAGTTGGGCTTGGCTGGGTATAACACATCCTGGACTGGGATACGGGGGATTTGGGCTCCACTGGGTATAACACATCCTGGACTGGGATACGGGGGAGCTGGGCTTCATGGGTATAACACATCCTGGACTGGGATACGGGGGCAGTTGGGCTTCACTGGGTATAACACATCCTGGACTGGGATACTGGGGAGTTGGTCTTCACTCGGTATAACACATCCTGGATTGGGATACGGGTGAGTTGGGCTTCACTGCGTATAACACATCATGGACTGGGATACATGGAAGGTGGGCTCCACTGGGTATAACACATCCTGTACTGGGATACGGTGCAGTTGGGCTTGGCTGGGTATAACACATCCTGGACTGTGATGCTGGGGAGCAAGGCTCCACTGGATATAACACATCCTTGACTGGGATACTGGGGAGTTGGTCTTCACTCGGTATAACACATCCTGGATTGGGATACGGGTGAGTTGGGCTTCACTGCGTATAACACATCATGGACTGGGATACATGGAAGGTGGGCTCCACTGGGTATAACACATCCTGTACTGCGATACGGGGGAGTTGGGCTTGATTGGGTATAACACATCCTGGACTGGGATACGGGGCAGTTGGGCTTGGCTGGGTATAACACATCCTGGACTGGGATACGGGGGATTTGGGCTCCACTGGGTATAACACATCCTGGACTGGGATACGGGGGCAGTTGGGCTTCAGTGGGTATAACACATCCTGGACTGTGAAACGTGGGGAGTTCGGCTTCTCTGGGTATAAGGAATGCTGGACTGGGATACGGGTTGTTGGGCTTCACTCGGTATAACACATCCTGGACTGGGATACTGGGGAGTTGGTCTTCCCTCGGTATAACACATCCTGGACTGGGATACTGGGGAGTTGGTCTTCACTCGGTATAACACATCCTGGATTTGGATACGGGTGAGTTGGGCTTCACTGGGTATAACACATCCTGGACTGGTATACGGGGGCAGTTGGGCTTCACTGGGTTTAACACATCCTGGACTGGGATAATCTGGAGTAGGGCTTCACTGGGTATAACACATCCTGGACTGGGAGACGGGGGAGTTGGGTTCCACTGGGTATAGCACATCCTGGACTGGGATGCGGGGGAATGGGTTCCACTGGGTATAACACATCCTGGACTGGGATACGGGGGCAGTTGGGCTTCACTGGGTATAACACATCCTGGACTGTGATATGGGGGGAGTTGGGCTTCACTGGGTGTAAGGAATGCTGGACTGGGATAATGGGGAGTAGGGCTTCACTGGGTATAACACATCCTGGACTGCGATACGGGGGAGCTGGGCTCCGCTGGGTATAACACATCCTGGACTGTGATATGGGGGGAGTTGGGCTTCACTGGGTGTAAGGAATGCTGGACTGGGATAATGGGGAGTAGGGCTTCACTGGGCATAACACATCCTGGACTGGGATACGGGGGAGCTGGGCTTCACTGGGTATAACACATCCTGGACTGGGATACGGGGGCAGTTGGGCTTCACTGGGTATAACACATCCTGGACTGGGATACTGGGGAGTTGGTCTTCACTCGGTATAACACATCCTGGATTGGGATACGGGTGAGTTGGGCTTGATTGGGTATAACACATCCTGGACTGGGATACGGGGCAGTTGGGCTTGGCTGGGTATAACAAATCCTGGACTGTGATGCTGGGGAGCAAGGCTCCACTGGATATAACACATCCTGGACTGGGATACGGGGGCAGTTGGGCTTCACTGGGTATAACACATCCTGGACTGTGATACGGGGGGAGTTGGGCTTCACTGGGTATAAGGAATGCTGGACTGGGATACGGGTTGTTGGGCTTCACTCGGTATAACACAACCTGGACTGGGATACTGCGGAGTTGGTCTTCACTCGGTATAACACATCCTGTACTGGGATACTTGGGAGTTGGTCTTCACTCGTTATAACACATCCTGGATTGGGATACGGGTGAGTTGGGCTTCACTGGGTATAACACATCCTGGACTGGGATACGGGGGCAGTTGGGCTTCACTGGGTTTAACACATCCTGGACTGGGATAATGGGGAGTAGGTCTTCACTGGGTATAACACATCCTGGACTGGGAGACGGGGGAGTTGGGTTCCACTGGGTATAGCACATCCTGGACTCGGATACGGGGGCAGTTGGGCTTCACTGGGTATAACACATCCTGGACTGTGATATGGGGGGAGTTGGGCTTCACTGGGTGTAAGGAATGCTGGACTGGGATAATGGGGAGTAGGGCTTCACTGGGTATAACACATCCTGGACTGGGATACGGGGGAGTTGGGTTCCACTGGGTATAACACATACTGGACTGGGATACCTGTGAGCAAGGCTCCACTGGGTATAACACATCCTGGACTGGGATACGGGGGAGTTGGGTTCCACTGGGTATAGCACATCCTGGACTAGGATACGGGGGAGTTGGGTTCCACTGTGTACAACACATCCTGGACTGGGATACGGGGGCAGTTGGGCTTCACTGGGTATAACACATCCTGGACTGGGATACTGGGGAGTTGGTCTTCACTCGGTATAACACATCCTGGATTGGGATACGGGTGAGTTGGGCTTCACTGCGTATAACACATCATGGACTGGGATACAGGGAAGGTGGGCTCCACTGGGTATAACACATCCTGTACTGGGATACGGTGCAGTTGGGCTTGGCTGGGTATAACACATCCTGGACTGTGATGCTGGGGAGCAAGGCTCCACTGGATATAACACATCCTTGACTGGGATACTGGGGAGTTGGTCTTCACTCGGTATAACACATCCTGGATTGGGATACGGGTGAGTTGGGCTTCACTGCGTATAACACATCATGTACTGGGATACAGGGAAGGTGGGCTCCACTGGGTATAACACATCCTGTACTGCGATACGGGGGAGTTGGGCTTGATTGGGTATAACACATCCTGGACTGGGATACGGGGCAGTTGGGCTTGGCTGGGTATAACACATCCTGGACTGGGATACGGGGGATTTGGGCTCCACTGGGTATAACACATCCTGGACTGGGATACGGGGGCAGTTGGGCTTCAGTGGGTATAACACATCCTGGACTGTGATACGGGGGGAGTTGGGCTTCACTGTGTATAAGGAATGCTGGACTGGGATACGGGTTGTTGGGCTTCACTCGGTATAACACATCCTGGACTGGGATACTGGGGAGTTGGTCTTCACTCGGTATAACACATCCTGGACTGGGATACTGGGGAGTTGGTCTTCACTCGGTATAACACATCCTGGATTTGGATACGGGTGAGTTGGGCTTCACTGGGTATAACACATCCTGGACTGGGATACGGGGGCAGTTGGGCTTCACTGGGTTTAACACATCCTGGACTGGGATAATCTGGAGTAGGGCTTCACTGGGTATAACACATCCTGGACTGGGATACGGGGGCAGTTGGGCTTCACTGGGTATAACACATCCTGGACTGTGATATGGGGGGAGTTGGGCTTCACTGGGTGTAAGGAATGCTGGACTGGGATAATGGGGAGTAGGGCTTCACTGGGTATAACACATCCTGGATTGGGATACGGGTGAGTTGGGCTTCACTGCGTATAACACATCATGGACTGGGATACAGGGAAGGTGGGCTCCACTGGGTATAACACATCCTGTACTGGGATACGGTGCAGTTGGGCTTGGCTGGGTATAACACATCCTGGACTGTGATGCTGGGGAGCAAGGCTCCACTGGATATAACACATCCTTGACTGGGATACTGGGGAGTTGGTCTTCACTCGGTATAACACATCCTGGATTGGGATACGGGTGAGTTGGGCTTCACTGCGTATAACACATCATGTACTGGGATACAGGGAAGGTGGGCTCCACTGGGTATAACACATCCTGTACTGCGATACGGGGGAGTTGGGCTTGATTGGGTATAACACATCCTGGACTGGGATACGGGGCAGTTGGGCTTGGCTGGGTATAACACATCCTGGACTGGGATACGGGGGATTTGGGCTCCACTGGGTATAACACATCCTGGACTGGGATACGGGGGCAGTTGGGCTTCAGTGGGTATAACACATCCTGGACTGTGATACGGGGGGAGTTGGGCTTCACTGTGTATAAGGAATGCTGGACTGGGATACGGGTTGTTGGGCTTCACTCGGTATAACACATCCTGGACTGGGATACTGGGGAGTTGGTCTTCACTCGGTATAACACATCCTGGACTGGGATACTGGGGAGTTGGTCTTCACTCGGTATAACACATCCTGGATTTGGATACGGGTGAGTTGGGCTTCACTGGGTATAACACATCCTGGACTGGGATACGGGGGCAGTTGGGCTTCACTGGGTTTAACACATCCTTGACTGGGATACTGGGGAGTTGGTCTTCACTCGGTATAACACATCCTGGATTGGGATACGGGTGAGTTGGGCTTCACTGCGTATAACACATCATGTACTGGGATACAGGGAAGGTGGGCTCCACTGGGTATAACACATCCTGTACTGCGATACGGGGGAGTTGGGCTTGATTGGGTATAACACATCCTGGACTGGGATACGGGGCAGTTGGGCTTGGCTGGGTATAACACATCCTGGACTGGGATACGGGGGATTTGGGCTCCACTGGGTATAACACATCCTGGACTGGGATACGGGGGCAGTTGGGCTTCAGTGGGTATAACACATCCTGGACTGTGATACGGGGGGAGTTGGGCTTCACTGTGTATAAGGAATGCTGGACTGGGATACGGGTTGTTGGGCTTCACTCGGTATAACACATCCTGGACTGGGATACTGGGGAGTTGGTCTTCACTCGGTATAACACATCCTGGACTGGGATACTGGGGAGTTGGTCTTCACTCGGTATAACACATCCTGGATTTGGATACGGGTGAGTTGGGCTTCACTGGGTATAACACATCCTGGACTGGGATACGGGGGCAGTTGGGCTTCACTGGGTTTAACACATCCTGGACTGGGATAATCTGGAGTAGGGCTTCACTGGGTATAACACATCCTGGACTGGGATACGGGGGCAGTTGGGCTTCACTGGGTATAACACATCCTGGACTGTGATATGGGGGGAGTTGGGCTTCACTGGGTGTAAGGAATGCTGGACTGGGATAATGGGGAGTAGGGCTTCACTGGGTATAACACATCCTGGATTGGGATACGGGTGAGTTGGGCTTCACTGCGTATAACACATCATGGACTGGGATACAGGGAAGGTGGGCTCCACTGGGTATAACACATCCTGTACTGGGATACGGTGCAGTTGGGCTTGGCTGGGTATAACACATCCTGGACTGTGATGCTGGGGAGCAAGGCTCCACTGGATATAACACATCCTTGACTGGGATACTGGGGAGTTGGTCTTCACTCGGTATAACACATCCTGGATTGGGATACGGGTGAGTTGGGCTTCACTGCGTATAACACATCATGTACTGGGATACAGGGAAGGTGGGCTCCACTGGGTATAACACATCCTGTACTGCGATACGGGGGAGTTGGGCTTGATTGGGTATAACACATCCTGGACTGGGATACGGGGCAGTTGGGCTTGGCTGGGTATAACACATCCTGGACTGGGATACGGGGGATTTGGGCTCCACTGGGTATAACACATCCTGGACTGGGATACGGGGGCAGTTGGGCTTCAGTGGGTATAACACATCCTGGACTGTGATACGGGGGGAGTTGGGCTTCACTGTGTATAAGGAATGCTGGACTGGGATACGGGTTGTTGGGCTTCACTCGGTATAACACATCCTGGACTGGGATACTGGGGAGTTGGTCTTCACTCGGTATAACACATCCTGGACTGGGATACTGGGGAGTTGGTCTTCACTCGGTATAACACATCCTGGATTTGGATACGGGTGAGTTGGGCTTCACTGGGTATAACACATCCTGGACTGGGATACGGGGGCAGTTGGGCTTCACTGGGTTTAACACATCCTGGACTGGGATAATCTGGAGTAGGGCTTCACTGGGTATAACACATCCTGGACTGGGATACGGGGGCAGTTGGGCTTCACTGGGTATAACACATCCTGGACTGTGATATGGGGGGAGTTGGGCTTCACTGGGTGTAAGGAATGCTGGACTGGGATAATGGGGAGTAGGGCTTCACTGGGTATAACACATCCTGGACTGCGATACGGGGGAGCTGGGCTCCGCTGGGTATAACACATCCTGGACTGTGATATGGGGGGAGTTGGGCTTCACTGGGTGTAAGGAATGCTGGACTGGGATAATGGGGAGTAGGGCTTCACTGGGTATAACACATCCTGGACTGGGATACGGGGGAGCTGGGCTCCGCTGGGTATAACACATCCTGGACTGTGATATGGGGGGAGTTGGGCTTCACTGGGTGTAAGGAATGCTGGACTGGGATAATGGGGAGTAGGGCTTCACTGGGTATAACACATCCTGGACTGGGATACGGGGGAGCTGGGCTTCATGGGTATAACACATCCTGGACTGGGATACGGGGGCAGTTGGGCTTCACTGGGTATAACACATCCTGGACTGGGATACTGGGGAGTTGGTCTTCACTCGGTATAACACATCCTGGATTGGGATACGGGTGAGTTGGGCTTCACTGCGTATAACACATCATGGACTGGGATACAGGGAAGGTGGGCTCCACTGGGTATAACACATCCTGTACTGGGATACGGGGGAGTTGGGCTTGATTGGGTATAACACATCCTGGACTGGGATACGGGGCAGTTGGGCTTGGCTGGGTATAACAAATCCTGGACTGTGATGCTGGGGAGCAAGGCTCCACTGGATATAACACATCCTGGACTGGGATACGGGGGCAGTTGGGCTTCACTGGGTATAACACATCCTGGACTGTGATACGGGGGGAGTTGGGCTTCACTGGGTATAAGGAATGCTGGACTGGGATACGGGTTGTTGGGCTTCACTCGGTATAACACAACCTGGACTGGGATACTGCGGAGTTGGTCTTCACTCGGTATAACACATCCTGTACTGGGATACTTGGGAGTTGGTCTTCACTCGGTATAACACATCCTGGATTGGGATACGGGTGAGTTGGGCTTCACTGGGTATAACACATCCTGGACTGGGATACGGGGGCAGTTGGGCTTCACTGGGTTTAACAGATCCTGGACTGGGATAATGGGGAGTAGGACTTCACTGGGTATAACACATCCTGGACTGGGAGACGGGGGAGTTGGGTTCCACTGGGTATAGCACATCCTGGACTGGGATACGGGGGCAGTTGGGCTTCACTGGGTATAACACATCCTGGACTGTGATATGGGGGGAGTTGGGCTTCACTGGGTGTAAGGAATGCTGGACTGGGATAATGGGGAGTAGGGCTTCACTGGGTATAACACATCCTGGACTGTGATATGGGGGGAGTTGGGCTTCACTGGGTGTAAGGAATGCTGCACTGCGATAATGGGGAGTAGGGCTTCACTGGGTATAACACATCCTGGACTGGGATACGGGGGCAGTTGGGCTTCACTGGGTATAACACATCCTGGACTGTGATATGGGGGGAGTTGGGCTTCACTGGGTGTAAGGAATGCTGGACTGGGATAATGGGGAGTAGGGCTTCACTGGGTATAACACATCCTGGACTGGGATACGGGGGAGTTGGGTTCCACTGGGTATAACACATACTGGACTGGGATACCAGGGAGCAAGGCTCCACTGGGTATAACACATCCTGGACTGGGATACGGGGGAGTTGGGTTCCACTGGGTATAGCACATCCTGGACTAGGATACGGGGGATTTGGGCTCCACTGGGTATAACACATCCTGGACTGGGATACGGGGGAGCTGGGCTTCATGGGTATAACACATCCTGGACTGGGATACGGGGGCAGTTGGGCTTCACTGGGTATAACACATCCTGGACTGGGATACTGGGGAGTTGGTCTTCACTCGGTATAACACATCCTGGATTGGGATACGGGTGAGTTGGGCTTCACTGCGTATAACACATCATGGACTGGGATACATGGAAGGTGGGCTCCACTGGGTATAACACATCCTGTACTGGGATACGGTGCAGTTGGGCTTGGCTGGGTATAACACATCCTGGACTGTGATGCTGGGGAGCAAGGCTCCACTGGATATAACACATCCTTGACTGGGATACTGGGGAGTTGGTCTTCACTCGGTATAACACATCCTGGATTGGGATACGGGTGAGTTGGGCTTCACTGCGTATAACACATCATGGACTGGGATACATGGAAGGTGGGCTCCACTGGGTATAACACATCCTGTACTGCGATACGGGGGAGTTGGGCTTGATTGGGTATAACACATCCTGGACTGGGATACGGGGGCAGTTGGGCTTCAGTGGGTATAACACATCCTGGACTGTGAAACGGGGGGAGTTCGGCTTCTCTGGGTATAAGGAATGCTGGACTGGGATACGGGTTGTTGGGCTTCACTCGGTATAACACATCCTGGACTGGGATACTGGGGAGTTGGTCTTCCCTCGGTATAACACATCCTGGACTGGGATACTGGGGAGTTGGTCTTCACTCGGTATAACACATCCTGGATTTGGATACGGGTGAGTTGGGCTTCACTGGGTATAACACATCCTGGACTGGTATACGGGGGCAGTTGGGCTTCACTGGGTTTAACACATCCTGGACTGGGATAATCTGGAGTAGGGCTTCACTGGGTATAACACATCCTGGACTGGGAGACGGGGGAGTTGGGTTCCACTGGGTATAGCACATCCTGGACTGGGATGCGGGGGAATGGGTTCCACTGGGTATAACACATCCTGGACTGGGATACGGGGGCAGTTGGGCTTCACTGGGTATAACACATCCTGGACTGTGATATGGGGGGAGTTGGGCTTCACTGGGTGTAAGGAATGCTGGACTGGGATAATGGGGAGTAGGGCTTCACTGGGTATAACACATCCTGGACTGCGATACGGGGGAGCTGGGCTCCGCTGGGTATAACACATCCTGGACTGTGATATGGGGGGAGTTGGGCTTCACTGGGTGTAAGGAATGCTGGACTGGGATAATGGGGAGTAGGACTTCACTGGGTATAACACATCCTGGACTGGGATACGGGGGAGCTGGGCTTCACTGGGTATAACACATCCTTGACTGGGATACTGGGGAGTTGGTCTTCACTCGGTATAACACATCCTGGATTGGGATACGGGTGAGTTGGGCTTCACTGCGTATAACACATCATGGACTGGGATACATGGAAGGTGGGCTCCACTGGGTATAACACATCCTGTACTGCGATACGGGGGAGTTGGGCTTGATTGGGTATAACACATCCTGGACTGGGATACGGGGGCAGTTGGGCTTCAGTGGGTATAACACATCCTGGACTGTGAAACGGGGGGAGTTCGGCTTCTCTGGGTATAAGGAATGCTGGACTGGGATACGGGTTGTTGGGCTTCACTCGGTATAACACATCCTGGACTGGGATACTGGGGAGTTGGTCTTCCCTCGGTATAACACATCCTGGACTGGGATACTGGGGAGTTGGTCTTCACTCGGTATAACACATCCTGGATTTGGATACGGGTGAGTTGGGCTTCACTGGGTATAACACATCCTGGACTGGTATACGGGGGCAGTTGGGCTTCACTGGGTTTAACACATCCTGGACTGGGATAATCTGGAGTAGGGCTTCACTGGGTATAACACATCCTGGACTGGGAGACGGGGGAGTTGGGTTCCACTGGGTATAGCACATCCTGGACTGGGATGCGGGGGAATGGGTTCCACTGGGTATAACACATCCTGGACTGGGATACGGGGGCAGTTGGGCTTCACTGGGTATAACACATCCTGGACTGTGATATGGGGGGAGTTGGGCTTCACTGGGTGTAAGGAATGCTGGACTGGGATAATGGGGAGTAGGGCTTCACTGGGTATAACACATCCTGGACTGCGATACGGGGGAGCTGGGCTCCGCTGGGTATAACACATCCTGGACTGTGATATGGGGGGAGTTGGGCTTCACTGGGTGTAAGGAATGCTGGACTGGGATAATGGGGAGTAGGACTTCACTGGGTATAACACATCCTGGACTGGGATACGGGGGAGCTGGGCTTCACTGGGTATAACACATCCTGGACTGGGATACGGGGGCAGTTGGGCTTCACTGGGTATAACACATCCTGGACTGGGATACTGGGGAGTTGGTCTTCACTCGGTATAACACATCCTGGATTGGGATACGGGTGAGTTGGGCTTGATTGGGTATAACACATCCTGGACTGGGATACGGGGCAGTTGGGCATGGCTGGGTATAACAAATCCTGGACTGTGATGCTGGGAGCAAGGCTCCACTGGATATAACACATCCTGGACTGGGATACGGGGGCAGTTGGGCTTCACTGGGTATAACACATCCTGGACTGTGATACGGGGGGAGTTGGGCTTCACTGGGTATAAGGAATGCTGGACTGGGATACGGGTTGTTGGGCTTCACTCGGTATAACACAACCTGGACTGGGATACTGCGGAGTTGGTCTTCACTCGGTATAACACATCCTGTACTGGGATACTTGGGAGTTGGTCTTCACTCGTTATAACACATCCTGGATTGGGATACGGGTGAGTTGGGCTTCACTGGGTATAACACATCCTGGACTGGGATACGGGGGCAGTTGGGCTTCACTGGGTTTAACACATCCTGGACTGGGATAATGGGGAGTAGGTCTTCACTGGGTATAACACATCCTGGACTGGGAGACGGGGGAGTTGGGTTCCACTGGGTATAGCACATCCTGGACTGGGATACGGGGGCAGTTGGGCTTCACTGGGTATAACACATCCTGGACTGTGATATGGGGGGAGTTGGGCTTCACTGGGTGTAAGGAATGCTGGACTGGGATAATGGGGAGTAGGGCTTCACTGGGTATAACACATCCTGGACTGGGATACGGGGGCAGTTGGGCTTCACTGGGTATAACACATCCTGGACTGTGATATGGGGGGAGTTGGGCTTCACTGGGTGTAAGGAATGCTGGACTGTGATAATGGGGAGTAGGGCTTCACTGGGTATAACACATCCTGGACTGGGATACGGGGGAGTTGGGTTCCACTGGGTATAACACATACTGGACTGGGATACCTGTGAGCAAGGCTCCACTGGGTATAACACATCCTGGACTGGGATACGGGGGAGTTGGGTTCCACTGGGTATAGCACATCCTGGACTAGGATACGGGGGAGTTGGGTTCCACTGGGTACAACACATCCTGGACTGGGATACGGGGGCAGTTGGGCTTCACTGGGTATAACACATCCTGGACTGGGATACTGGGGAGTTGGGCTTCACTCGGTATAACGCATCCTGGACTGGGATACTGGGGAGTTGGTCTTCACTCGGTATAACACATCCTGGATTGGGATACGGGTGAGTTGGGCTTCACTGCGTATAACACATCATGGACTGGGATACAGGGAAGGTGGGCTCCACTGGGTATAACACATCCTGTACTGGGATACGGTGCAGTTGAGCTTGGCTGGGTATAACACATCCTGGACTGTGATGCTGGGGAGCAAGGCTCCACTGGATATAACACATCCTTGACTGGGATACTGGGGAGTTGGTCTTCACTCGGTATAACACATCCTGGATTGGGATACGGGTGAGTTGGGCTTCACTGCGTATAACACATCATGTACTGGGATACAGGGAAGGTGGGCTCCACTGGGTATAACACATCCTGTACTGCGATACGGGGGAGTTGGGCTTGATTGGGTATAACACATCCTGGACTGGGATACGGGGCAGTTGGGCTTGGCTGGGTATAACACATCCTGGACTGGGATACGGGGGATTTGGGCTCCACTGGGTATAACACATCCTGGACTGGGATACGGGGGCAGTTGGGCTTCAGTGGGTATAACACATCCTGGACTGTGATACGGGGGGAGTTGGGCTTCACTGTGTATAAGGAATGCTGGACTGGGATACGGGTTGTTGGGCTTCACTCGGTATAACACATCCTGGACTGGGATACTGGGGAGTTGGTCTTCACTCGGTATAACACATCCTGGACTGGGATACTGGGGAGTTGGTCTTCACTCGGTATAACACATCCTGGATTTGGATACGGGTGAGTTGGGCTTCACTGGGTATAACACATCCTGGACTGGGATACGGGGGCAGTTGGGCTTCACTGGGTTTAACACATCCTGGACTGGGATAATCTGGAGTAGGGCTTCACTGGGTATAACACATCCTGGACTGGGAGACGGGGGCAGTTGGGCTTCACTGGGTATAACACATCCTGGACTGTGATATGGGGGGAGTTGGGCTTCACTGGGTGTAAGGAATGCTGGACTGGGATAATGGGGAGTAGGGCTTCACTGGGTATAACACATCCTGGACTGGGATACGGGGGAGCTTGGCTCCGCTGGGTATAACACATCCTGGACTGTGATATGGGGGGAGTTGGGCTTCACTGGGTGTAAGGAATGCTGGACTGGGATAATGGGGAGTAGGGCTTCACTGGGTATAACACATCCTGGACTGGGATACGGGGGAGCTGGGCTCCGCTGGGTATAACACATCCTGGACTGTGATATGGGGGGAGTTGGGCTTCACTGGGTGTAAGGAATGCTGGACTGGGATAATGGGGAGTAGGGCTTCACTGGGTATAACACATCCTGGACTGGGATACGGGGGAGCTGGGCTTCATGGGTATAACACATCCTGGACTGGGATACGGGGGCAGTTGGGCTTCACTGGGTATAACACATCCTGGACTGGGATACTGGGGAGTTGGTCTTCACTCGGTATAACACATCCTGGATTGGGATACGGGTGAGTTGGGCTTCACTGCGTATAACACATCATGGACTGGGATACAGGGAAGGTGGGCTCCACTGGGTATAACACATCCTGTACTGGGATACGGGTGAGTTGGGCTTGATTGGGTATAACACATCCTGGACTGGGATACGGGGCAGTTGGGCTTGGCTGGGTATAACAAATCCTGGACTGTGATGCTGGGGAGCAAGGCTCCACTGGATATAACACATCCTGGACTGGGATACGGGGGCAGTTGGGCTTCACTGGGTATAACACATCCTGGACTGTGATACGGGGGGAGTTGGGCTTCACTGGGTATAAGGAATGCTGGACTGGGATACGGGTTGTTGGGCTTCACTCGGTATAACACAACCTGGACTGGGATACTGCGGAGTTGGTCTTCACTCGGTATAACACATCCTGTACTGGGATACTTGGGAGTTGGTCTTCACTCGGTATAACACATCCTGGATTGGGATACGGGTGAGTTGGGCTTCACTGGGTATAACACATCCTGGACTGGGATACGGGGGCAGTTGGGCTTCACTGGGTTTAACAGATCCTGGACTGGGATAATGGGGAGTAGGACTTCACTGGGTATAACACATCCTGGACTGGGAGACGGGGGAGTTGGGTTCCACTGGGTATAGCACATCCTGGACTGGGATACGGGGGCAGTTGGGCTTCACTGGGTATAACACATCCTGGACTGTGATATGGGGGGAGTTGGGCTTCACTGGGTGTAAGGAATGCTGGACTGGGATAATGGGGAGTAGGGCTTCACTGGGTATAACACATCCTGGACTGTGATATGGGGGGAGTTGGGCTTCACTGGGTGTAAGGAATGCTGCACTGCGATAATGGGGAGTAGGGCTTCACTGGGTATAACACATCCTGGACTGGGATACGGGGGCAGTTGGGCTTCACTGGGTATAACACATCCTGGACTGTGATATGGGGGGAGTTGGGCTTCACTGGGTGTAAGGAATGCTGGACTGGGATAATGGGGAGTAGGGCTTCACTGGGTATAACACATCCTGGACTGGGATACGGGGGAGTTGGGTTCCACTGGGTATAACACATACTGGACTGGGATACCAGGGAGCAAGGCTCCACTGGGTATAACACATCCTGGACTGGGATACGGGGGAGTTGGGTTCCACTGGGTATAGCACATCCTGGACTAGGATACGGGGGAGTTGGGTTCCACTGGGTACAACACATCCTGGACTGGGATACGGGGGCAGTTGGGCTTCACTGGGTATAACACATCCTGGACTGGGATACTGGGTAGTTGGGCTTCACTCGGTATAACGCTTCCTGGACTGGGATCCTGGGGAGTTGGTCTTCACTCGGTATAACACATCCTGGATTGGGATACGGGTGAGTTGGGCTTCACTGCGTATAACACATCATGGACTGGGATACAGGGAAGGTGGGCTCCACTGGGTATAACACATCCTGTACTGGGATACGGTGCAGTTGGGCTTGGCTGGGTATAACACATCCTGGACTGTGATGCTGGGGAGCAAGGCTCCACTGGATATAACACATCCTTGACTGGGATACTGGGGAGTTGGTCTTCACTCGGTATAACACATCCTGGATTGGGATACGGGTGAGTTGGGCTTCACTGCGTATAACACATCATGGACTGGGATACAGGGAAGGTGGGCTCCACTGGGTATAACACATCCTGTACTGCGATACGGGGGAGTTGGGCTTGATTGGGTATAACACATCCTGGACTGGGATACGGGGCAGTTGGGCTTGGCTGGGTATAACACATCCTGGACTGGGATACGGGGGATTTGGGCTCCACTGGGTATAACACATCCTGGACTGGGATACGGGGGCAGTTGGGCTTCAGTGGGTATAACACATCCTGGACTGTGATACGGGGGGAGTTGGGCTTCACTGTGTATAAGGAATGCTGGACTGGGATACGGGTTGTTGGGCTTCACTCGGTATAACACATCCTGGACTGGGATACTGGGGAGTTGGTCTTCACTCGGTATAACACATCCTGGACTGGGATACTGGGGAGTTGGTCTTCACTCAGTATAACACATCCTGGATTTGGATACGGGTGAGTTGGGCTTCACTGGGTATAACACATCCTGGACTGGGATACGGGGGCAGTTGGGCTTCACTGGGTTTAACACATCCTGGACTGGGATAATCTGGAGTAGGGCTTCTCTGGGTATAACACATCCTGGACTGGGAGACGGGGGCAGTTGGGCTTCACTGGGTATAACACATCCTGGACTGTGATATGGGGGGAGTTGGGCTTCACTGGGTGTAAGGAATGCTGGACTGGGATAATGGGGAGTAGGGCTTCACTGGGTATAACACATCCTGGACTGGGATACGGGGGAGCTGGGCTCCGCTGGGTATAACACATCCTGGACTGTGATATGGGGGGAGTTGGGCTTCACTGGGTGTAAGGAATGCTGGACTGGGATAATGGGGAGTAGGGCTTCACTGGGTATAACACATCCTGGACTGGGATACGGGGGAGCTGGGCTCCGTTGGGTATAACACATCCTGGACTGTGATATGGGGGGAGTTGGGCTTCACTGGGTGTAAGGAATGCTGGACTGGGATAATGGGGAGTAGGGCTTCACTGGGTATAACACATCCTGGACTGGGATACGGGGGAGCTGGGCTTCATGGGTATAACACATCCTGGACTGGGATACGGGGGCAGTTGGGCTTCACTGGGTATAACACATCCTGGACTGGGATACTGGGGAGTTGGTCTTCACTCGGTATAACACATCCTGGATTGGGATACGGGTGAGTTGGGCTTCACTGCGTATAACACATCATGGACTGGGATACAGGGAAGGTGGGCTCCACTGGGTATAACACATCCTGTACTGGGATACGGGGAAGTTGGGCTTGATTAGGTATAACACATCCTGGACTGGGATACGGGGCAGTTGGGCTTGGCTGGGTATAACAAATCCTGGACTGTGATGCTGGGGAGCAAGGCTCCACTGGATATAACACATCCTGGACTGGGATACGGGGGCAGTTGGGCTTCACTGGGTATAACACATCCTGGACTGTGATACGGGGGGAGTTGGGCTTCACTGGGTATAAGGAATGCTGGACTGGGATACGGGTTGTTGGGCTTCACTCGGTATAAGACATCCTGGACCGGGATACTGCGGAGTTGGTCTTCACTCGGTATAACACATCCTGTACTGGGATACTTGGGAGTTGGTCTTCACTCGGTATAACACATCCTGGATTGGGATACGGGTGAGTTGGGCTTCACTGGGTATAACACATCCTGGACTGGGATACGGGGGCAGTTGGGCTTCACTGGGTTTAACACATCCTGGACTGGGATAATGGGGAGTAGGTCTTCACTGGGTATAACACATCCTGGACTGGGAGACGGGGGAGTTGGGTTCCACTGGGTATAGCACATCCTGGACTGGGATACGGGGGCAGTTGGGCTTCACTGGGTATAACACATCCTGGACTGTGATATGGGGGGAGTTGGGCTTCACTGGGTGTAAGGAATGCTGGACTGGGATAATGGGGAGTAGGGCTTCACTGGGTATAACACATCCTGGACTGTGATATGGGGGGAGTTGGGCTTCACTGGGTGTAAGGAATGCTGCACTGCGATAATGGGGAGTAGGGCTTCACTGGGTATAACACATCCTGGACTGGGATACGGGGGCAGTTGGGCTTCACTGGGTATAACACATCCTGGACTGGGATACTGCGGAGTTGGTCTTCACTCGGTATAACACATCCTGGACTGGGATACTGGGGAGTTGGTCTTCACTCGGTATAACACATCCTGGATTGGGATACGGGTGAGTTGGGCTTCACTGGGTATAACACATCCTGGACTGGGATACGGGGGCAGTTGGGCTTCACTGGGTTTAACACATCCTGGACTGGGATAATGGGGAGTAGGTCTTCACTGGGTATAACACATCCTGGACTGGGAGACGGGGGAGTTGGGTTCCACTGGGTATAGCACGTCCAGGACTGGGATACGGGGGCAGTTGGGCTTCACTGGGTGTAAGGAATGCTGGACTGGGATAATGGGGAGTAGGGCTTCACTGGGTATAACACATTCTGGACTGTGATATGGGGGGAGTTGGGCTTCACTGGGTGTAAGGAATGCTGGACTGGGATAATGGGGAGTAGGGCTTCACTGGGTATAACACATCCTGGACTGGGATACGGGGGCAGTTGGGCTTCACTGGGTATAACACATCCTGGACTGTGATATGGGGGGAGTTGGGCTTCACTGGGTGTAAGGAATGCTGGACTGGGATAATGGGGAGTAGGGCTTCACTGGGTATAACACATCCTGGATTGGGATACGGGGGAGTTGGGTTCCACTGGGTATAACACATCCTGGACGGGGATACGAGGCAGCAAGGCTCCACTGGGTATAACACATCCTGGACTGGGATACGGGGGAGTTGGGTTCCACTGGGTATAGCACATCCTGGACTGGGATACGGGGGAGTTGGGTTCCACTGGGTATAACACATCCTGGACTGGGATACGGGGGCAGTTGGGCTTCACTGGGTATAACACATCCTGGACTGGGATACTGGGGAGTTGGGCTTCACTCGGTATAACACATCCTGGACTGGGATACTGGGGAGTTGGTCTTCACTCGGTATAACACATCCTGGATTGGGATACGGGTGAGTTGGGCTTCACTGCGTATAACACATCATGGACTGGGATACAGGGAAGGTGGGCTCCACTGGGTATAACACATCCTGTACTGTGATGCTGGGGAGCAAGGCTCCACTGGATATAACACATCCTGGACTGGGATACGGGGGAGTTGGGCTCCACTTGGTATAACACATCCTGGACTGGGATACGGGGGCAGTTGGGCTTCACTGGGTATAACACATCCTGGTCTGTGATACGGGGGGAGTTGGGCTTCACTGGGTATAAGGAATGCTGGACTGGGATACGGGTTGTTGGGCTTCACTCGGTATAACACATCCTGGACTGGGATACTGGGGAGTTGGTCTTCACTCGGTATAACACATCCTGGACTGGAATACTGGGGAGTTGGTCTTCACTCGGTATAACACATCCTGGATTGGGATACGGGTGAGTTGGGCTTCACTGGGTATAACACATCCTGGACTGGGATACGGGGGCAGTTGGGCTTCACTGGGTTTAACACATCCTGGACTGGGATAAAGGGGAGTAGGGCTTCACTGGGTATAACACATCCTGGACTGGGAGACGGGGGAGTTGGGTTCCACTGGGTATAGCACATCCTGGACTGGGATACGGGGGAGCTGGGCTCCACTGGGTATAACACATCCTGGACTGGGATACGGGGGAGCAAGGCTCCACTGCGTATAACACATCCTGGACTGGGATACGGGGGCAGTTGGGCTTCACTGGGTATAACACATCCTGGACTGTCATATGGGGGGAGTTGGGCTTCACTGGGTGTAAGGAATGCTGGACTGGGATACGGGTTGTTGGGCTTCACTGGGTATAACTCATTCTGGACTGGGACACGCGGGAGTTGGGCTTCAATCGGTATAACACATCCTGGACTGGGATACTGGGGAGTTGGTCTTCACTCGGTATAACACTTCCTGGATTGGGATACGGGTGAGTTGGGCTTCACTGCGTATAACACCTCATGGACTGGGATACAGGGAAGGTGGGCTCCACTGGGTATAACACATCCTGTACTGTGATGCTGGGGAGCAAGGCTCCACTGGATATAACACATCCTGGACTGGGATACGGGTGAGTTGGGCTTCACTGCGTATAACACATCATGGACTGGGATACAGGGAAGGTGGGCTCCACTGGGTATAACACATCCTGTACTGTGATGCTGGGGAGCAAGGCTCCACTGGATATAACACATCCTGGACTGGGATACGGGGGAGTTGGGCTCCACTAGGTATAACACATCCTGGACTGGGATACGGGGGCAGTTGGGCTTCACTGGGTATAACACATCCTGGTCTGTGATACGGGGGGAGTTGGGCTTCACTGGGTATAAGGAATGCTGGACTGGGATACGGGTTGTTGGGCTTCACTCGGTATAACACATCCTGGACTGGGATACTGGGGAGTTGGTCTTCACTCGGTATAACACATCCTGGACTGGAATACTGGGGAGTTGGTCTTCACTCGGTATAACACATCCTGGATTGGGATACGGGTGAGTTGGGCTTCACTGGGTATAACACATCCTGGACTGGGATACGGGGGCAGTTGGGCTTCACTGGGTTTAACACATCCTGGACTGGGATAAAGGGGAGTAGGGCTTCACTGGGTATAACACATCCTGGACTGGGAGACGGGGGAGTTGGGTTCCACTGGGTATAGCACATCCTGGACTGGGATACGGGGGAGCTGGGCTCCACTGGGTATAACACATCCTGGACTGGGATACGGGGGAGCAAGGCTCCACTGCGTATAACACATCCTGGACTGGGATACGGGGGCAGTTGGGCTTCACTGGGTATAACACATCCTGGACTGTCATATGGGGGGAGTTGGGCTTCACTGGGTGTAAGGAATGCTGGACTGGGATACGGGTTGTTGGGCTTCACTGGGTATAACTCATTCTGGACTGGGACACGCGGGAGTTGGGCTTCAATCGGTATAACACATCCTGGACTGGAATACTGGGGAGTTGGTCTTCACTCGGTATAACACATCCTGGATTGGGATACGGGTGAGTTGGGCTTCACTGGGTATAACACATCCTGGACTGGGATACGGGGGCAGTTGGGCTTCACTGGGTTTAACACATCCTGGACTGGGATAAAGGGGAGTAGGGCTTCACTGGGTATAACACATCCTGGACTGGGAGACGGGGGAGTTGGGTTCCACTGGGTATAGCACATCCTGGACTGGGATACGGGGGAGCTGGGCTCCACTGGGTATAACACATCCTGGACTGGGATACGGGGGAGCAAGGCTCCACTGCGTATAACACATCCTGGACTGGGATACGGGGCAGTTGGGCTTCACTGGGTATAACACATCCTGGACTGTCATATGGGGGGAGTTGGGCTTCACTGGGTGTAAGGAATGCTGGACTGGGATACGGGTTGTTGGGCTTCACTGGGTATAACTCATTCTGGACTGGGACACGCGGGAGTTGGGCTTCAATCGGTATAACACATCCTGGACTGGGATACTGGGGAGTTGGTCTTCACTCGGTATAACACTTCCTGGATTGGGATACGGGTGAGTTGGGCTTCACTGCGTATAACACCTCATGGACTGGGATACAGGGAAGGTGGGCTCCACTGGGTATAACACATCCTGTACTGTGATGCTGGGGAGCAAGGCTCCACTGGATATAACACATCCTGGACTGGGATACGGGTGAGTTGGGCTTCACTGCGTATAACACATCATGGACTGGGATACAGGGAAGGTGGGCTCCACTGGGTATAACACATCCTGTACTGTGATGCTGGGGAGCAAGGCTCCACTGGATATAACACATCCTGGACTGGGATACGGGGGAGTTGGGCTCCACTAGGTATAACACATCCTGGACTGGGATACGGGGGCAGTTGGGCTTCACTGGGTATAACACATCCTGGTCTGTGATACGGGGGGAGTTGGGCTTCACTGGGTATAAGGAATGCTGGACTGGGATACGGGTTGTTGGGCTTCACTCGGTATAACACATCCTGGACTGGGATACTGGGGAGTTGGTCTTCACTCGGTATAACACATCCTGGACTGGAATACTGGGGAGTTGGTCTTCACTCGGTATAACACATCCTGGATTGGGATACGGGTGAGTTGGGCTTCACTGGGTATAACACATCCTGGACTGGGATACGGGGGCAGTTGGGCTTCACTGGGTTTAACACATCCTGGACTGGGATAAAGGGGAGTAGGGCTTCACTGGGTATAACACATCCTGGACTGGGAGACGGGGGAGTTGGGTTCCACTGGGTATAGCACATCCTGGACTGGGATACGGGGGAGCTGGGCTCCACTGGGTATAACACATCCTGGACTGGGATACGGGGGAGCAAGGCTCCACTGCGTATAACACATCCTGGACTGGGATACGGGGGCAGTTGGGCTTCACTGGGTATAACACATCCTGGACTGTCATATGGGGGGAGTTGGGCTTCACTGGGTGTAAGGAATGCTGGACTGGGATACGGGTTGTTGGGCTTCACTGGGTATAACTCATTCTGGACTGGGACACGCGGGAGTTGGGCTTCAATCGGTATAACACATCCTGGACTGGGATACTGGGGAGTTGGTCTTCACTCGGTATAACACTTCCTGGATTGGGATACGGGTGAGTTGGGCTTCACTGCGTATAACACCTCATGGACTGGGATACAGGGAAGGTGGGCTCCACTGGGTATAACACATCCTGTACTGGGATACGGGGGAGTTGGGCTTCATTGGGTATAACACATCCTGGACTGGGATACGGGGCAGTTGGGCTTCATTGGGTATAACACATCCTGGACTGGGATATGGGGCAGTTGGGCTTGGCTGGGTATAACACATCCTGGACTGGGATATGGGGCAGTTGGGCTTGGCTGGGTATAACACATCCTGGACTGGGATACGGGGGAGTTGGGTTCCACTGGGTATAGCACATCCTGGACTGGGATACGGGGGAGTTGGGCTTGGCTATGTATAACTAATCCTGGGCTGGGACACGGGGGAGTTGGGCTTCACTGGGTATAACACATCCTGGGCTGGGATACGGGGGAACAGGGCTCCACTGGGTATAAAACATCCTGTACTGAGATACGGTGCAGTTGGGATCCACTGGGTATAACTCATCCTGGACTGGGATACGGGGGAGCAGGGCTCCACTGGGTATAACACATCCTGGACTGCGATACGGGGGCAGTTGGGCTTCATTGGGTATAACACATCCTGGACTGGGATATGGGGCAGTTGTGCTTGGCTGGGTATAACACATCCTGGACTGCGATACGGGGGAGTTGGGTTCCACTGGGTATAGCACATCCTGAACTGGGATACGGGGGCAGTTGGGCTTCACTGGGTATAACACATCCTGGACTGTGATACGGGGGGAGTTGGGCTTCACTGGGTATAAGGAATGCTGTACTGGGATACGGGTTGTTGGGATTCACTGGGTATAACACATCCTGTACTGGGACACGGGGGAGTTGGGCTTCACTCGGTATAACACATCCTGGATTCGGATATGGGGGAGTTGGGCTTGGCTATGTATAACACATCCTGGACTGGGATACGGGGGAGTTGGGTTCCACTGGGTATAGCACATCCTGGACTGGGATACGGGGGAGCTGGGCTCCACTGGGTATAACACATCCTGGACTGTGATACGGGGGAGCAAGGCTCCACTGGATATAACACATCCTGGATTGGGACACGGCAGAATTCGGCTTCACTGCGTATTAATATGTCCTGGAAGGAGATACAGGGGAGTTGGGCTCCACTGGGTATAACAAATCCTGGACTGGGATACGGGGGAGTTGGGCTTGGCTATGTATAACTAATCCTGGGCTGGGACACGGGGGAGTTGGGCTTCACTGGGTATAACACATCCCGGAATGGGATACGGAGGAGCAGGGCACCACTGGGTATAACACATCCTGGACTATGATACGGGGGCAGTTGGGCTTCACTGGGTATAAAACATCCTGGACTGTGATACGGGGAGTTGTGTTCCACTGGGTATAACACATCCTGGACTGGGATACGGGGGCAGTTGGGCTTCACTGGGTATAACACATCCTGGACTGTGATACGGGGGGAGTTGGGCTTCACTGGGTATAAGGAATGCTGGACTGGGATACGGGTTGTTGGGCTTCACTGGGTATAACACATCCTGGACTGGGACACGGGGGAGTTGGGCTTCACTCGGTATAACACATCCTGGACTGTGATACGGGGGAAGTTGGTCTTCACTCGGTATAACACATACTGGATTGGGATGCGGGTGAGTTGGGCTTCACTGCGTATAACGCATCATGGACTGGGATACAGGGAAGGAGGGCTCCACTGGGTATAACACATCCTGGACTGGGATACGGGTGCAGTTGGGCTTCACTGGGTTTAACACATCCTGGACTGGGATAATGGGGAGTAGGGCTTCACTGGGTATAACACATCCTGGACTGAGATTCGGGGGAGTTGGGTTCCACTGGGTATAGCACATCCTGGACTGGGATACGGGGGAGCTGGGCTCCGCTGGGTATAACACATCCTGGACTGGGATACGGGGGAGCTAGGCTTGGCTGGGTATAACACATCCTGGACTCTGATACGGGGGAGCAAGGCTCCACTGCGTATAACACATCCTGGACTGTGATACTGGGGCAGTTGGGCTTCACTGGGTATAACACATCCTGGACTGTGATATGGGGGGAGTTGGGCTTCACTGGGTATAAGGAATACTAGACTGGGATACGGGTTGTTGGGCTTCACTGGGTATAACTCATTCTGGACTGGGACACGGGGGAGTTGGGCTTCACTCGGTATAACACATCCTGGACTGGGATACTGGGGAGTTGGTCTTCACTCGGTATAACACATCCTGGATTGGGATACGGGTGAGTTGGGCTTCACTGCGTATAACACATCATGGACTGGGATACAGGGAAGGTGGGCTCCACTGGGTATAACACATCCTGGACTGGGATACGGGGGCAGTTGGGCTTCACTGGGTTTAACACGTCCTGGACTGGGATAATGGGGAGTAGGGCTTCACTGGGTATAGCACATCCTGGACTGGGATACGGGGTAGCTGGGCTTGGCTGGGTATAACACATCCTGGACTGGGATACGGGGGAGTTGGGCTCCACTAGGTATAACACATCCTGGACTGGGATACGGGGGCAGTTGGGCTTCACTGGGTATAACACATCCTGGACTGTGACATGGGGGAGTTGGGCTTCACTGGGTATAGCACATCCTGGACTGGGATACGGGGTAGCAGGGCTTGGCTGGGTATAACACATCCTGGACTGTGATACGGATGCAGTTGGGCTTCACTGGGTATAACACATCCTGGACTGTGATACGGAGGAGCAGGGCACCACTGGGTATAACACATCCTGGACTGGGATACAGGATGGGTGGGCTCCACTGGGTATAACACATCCTGTACTGGGATACGGGGGAGTTGGGCTTCATAGGGTATAACACATCCTGGACTGGGATACGGGGGAGTTGGGTTCCACTGGGTATAGCACATCCTGGACTCGGATACTGGGGAGTTGGTCTTCACTCGGTATAACACATCCTGGATTGGGATGCGGGTGAGTTGGGCTTCACTGCGTATAACACATCATGGACTGGGATACAGGGAAGGTGGGCTCCACTGGGTATAACACATCCTGGACTGGGATACGGGGGCAGTTGGGCTTCACTGGGTTTAACACATCCTGGACTGGGATAATGGGCAGTAGGGCTTCACTGGGTATAACACATCCTGGACTGAGATACGGGGGAGTTGGGTTCCACAGGGTATAGCACATCCTGGACTGGGATACGGGGGAGCTGGGCTCCGCTGGGTATAACACATCCTGGACTGTGATACGGGGGAGCAAGGCTCCACTGCGTATAACACATCCTGGACTGGGATACGGGGGCAGTTGGGCTTCACTGGGTATAACACATCCTGGACTGTGATATGGGGGGAGTTGGGCTTCACTGGGTATAAGGAATGCTGGACTGGGATACGGGTTGTTGGGCTTCACTGGGTATAACTCATTCTCGACTGGGACACGGGGGAGTTGGGCTTCACGCGGTATAACACATCCTGGACTGGGATACTGGGGAGTTGGTCTTCACTCGGTATAACACATCCTGGATTGGGATACGGGTGAGTTGGGCTTCACTGCGTATAACACATCATGGACTGGGATACAGGGAATGTGGGCTCCACTGGGTATAACACATCCTGTACTGCGATACGGGGGAGTTGGGCTTGATTGGGTATAACGCATCCTGGACTGGGATACGGGGCAGTTGGGCTTGGCTGGGTATAACACATCCTGGACTGCGATACGGGGGAGTTGGGTTCCACTGGGTATAGCACATCCTGGACTGGGATACGGGGGCAGTTGGGCTTCACTGGGTACTACACATCCTGGACTGTGATACGGGGGGAGTTGGGCTTCACTGGGTATAAGGAATGCTGTACTGGGATACGGGTTGTTGGGATTCACTGGGTATAACACATCCTGTACTGGGACACGGGGGAGTTGGGCTTCACTCGGTATAACACATCCTGGATTCGGATATGGGGGAGTTGGGCTTGGCTATGTATAACACATCCTGGACTGGGATACGGGGGAGTTGGGTTCCACTGGGTATAGCACATCCTGGACTGGGATACGGGGGAGCTGGGCTCCACTGGATATAACACATCCTGGATTGGGACACGGCAGAATTCGGCTTCACTGCGTATTAATATGTCCTGGAAGGAGATACAGGGGAGTTGGGCTCCACTGGGTATAACAAATCCTGGACTGGGATACGGGGGAGTTGGGCTTGGCTATGTATAACTAATCCTGGGCTGGGACACGGGGGAGTTGTGCTTCACTGGGTATAACACATCCCTGAATGGGATACGGAGGAGCAGGGCACCACTGGGTATAACACATCCTGGACTGTGATACGGGGGCAGTTGGGCTTCACTGGGTATAAAACATCCTGGACTGTGATACGGGGAGTTGTGTTCCACTGGGTATAACACATCCTGGACTGGGATACGGGGGCAGTTGGGCTTCACTGGGTATAACACATCCTGGGCTGTGATACGGGGGGAGTTGGGCTTCACTGGGTATAAGGAATGCTGGACTGGGATACGGGTTGTTGGGCTTCTCTGGGTATAACACATCCTGGACTGGGACACGGGGGAGTTGGGCTTCACTCGGTATAACACATCCTGGACTGTGATACGGGGGGAGTTGGTCTTCACTCGGTATAACACATCCTGGATTGGGATGCGGGTGAGTTGGGCTTCACTGCGTATAACGCATCATAGACTGGGATACAGGGAAGGAGGGCTCCACTGGGTATAACACATCCTGGACTGGGATACGGGTGCAGTTGGGCTTCACTGGGTTTAACACATCCTGGAGTGGGATAATGGGGAGTAGGGCTTCACTGGGTATAACACATCCTGGACTGAGATTCGGGGGAGTTGGGTTCCACTGGGTATAGCACATCCTGGACTGGGATACGGGGGAGCTGGGCTCCGCTTGGTATAACACATCCTGGACTGGGATACGGGGGAGCTGGGCTTGGCTGGGTATAACACATCCTGGACTGTGATACGGGGGAGCAAGGCTCCACTGCGTATAACACATCCTGGACTGTGATACTGGGGCAGTTGGGCTTCACTGGGTATAACACATCCTGGACTGTGATATGGGGGGAGTTGGGCTTCACTGGGTATAAGGAATACTAGACTGGGATACGGGTTGTTGGGCTTCACTGGGTATAACTCATTCTGGACTGGGACACGGGGGAGTTGGGCTTCACTCGGTATAACACATCCTGGACTGGGATACTGGGGAGTTGGTCTTCACTCGGTATAACACATCCTGGATTGGGATACGGGTGAGTTGGGCTTCACTGCGTATAACACATCATGGACTGGGATACAGGGAAGGTGGGCTCCACTGGGTATAACACATCCTGGACTGGGATACGGGGGCAGTTGGGCTTCACTGGGTTTAACACATCCTGGACTGGGATAATGGGGAGTAGGGCTTCACTGGGTATAGCACATCCTGGACTGGGATACGGGGTAGCTGGGCTTGGCTGGGTATAACACATCCTGGACTGGGATACGGGGGAGTTGGGCACCACTAGGTATAACACATCCAGGACTGGGATACGGGGGCAGTTGGGCTTCACTGGGTATAACACATCCTGGACTGTGATATGGGGGAGTTGGGCTTCACTGGGTATAGCATATCCTGGACTGGGATACGGGGTAGCTGGGCTTGGCTGGGAATAACACATCCTGGACTGTGATACGGGTGCTGTTGGGTTTCACTGGGTATAACACATCCTGGACTGTGATACGGAGGAGCAGGGCACCACTGGGTATCACACATCCTGGACTGGGATACAGGATGGGTGGGCTCCACTGGGTATAACACATCCTGTACTGGGATACGGGGGAGTTGGGCTTCATAGGGTATAACACATCATGGACTGGGATACAGGGAAGGTGGGCTCCACTGGGTATAACACATCCTGGACTGGGATACGGGGGCAGTTGAGCTTCACTGGGTTTAACACATCCTGGACTGGGATAATGGGGAGTAGGGCTTCACTGGGTATAACACATCCTGGACTGAGATACGGGGGAGTTGGGTTCCACAGGGTATAGCACATCCTGGACTGGGATAGGGGGGAGCTGGGCTCCGCTGGGTATAACACATCCTGGACTGTGATACGGGGGAGCAAGGCTCCACTGCGTATAACACATCCTGGACTGGGATACGGGGGCAGTTGGGCTTCACTGGGTATAACACATCCTGGACTGTGATATGGGGGGAGTTGGGCTTCACTGGGTATAAGGAATGCTGGACTGGGATACGGTTTATTGGGCTTCACTGGGTATAACTCATTCTCGACTGGGACACGGGGGAGTTGGGCTTCACGCGGTATAACACATCCTGGACTGGGATACTGGGGAGTTGGTCTTCACTCGGTATAACACATCCTGGATTGGGATACGGGTGAGTTGGGCTTCACTGCGTATAACACATCATGGACTGGGATACAGGGAATGTGGGCTCCACTGGGTATAACACATCCTGTACTGCGATACGGGGGAGTTGGGCTTGATTGGGTATAACACATCCTGGACTGGGATACGGGGCAGTTGGGCTTGGCTGGGTATAACACATCCTGGACTGGGATACGGGGGAGTTGGGCTCCACTGGGTATAACACATCCTGGACTGGGATACGGGGGCAGTTGGGCTTCACTGGGTATAACACATCCTGGACTGTGATACGGGGGGAGTTGGGCTTCACTGGGTATAAGGAATGCTGGACTGGGATACGGGTTGTTGGGCTTCACTCGGTATAACACATCCTGGACTGGGATACTGGGGAGTTGGTCTTCACTCGGTATAACACATCCTGGACTGGGATACTGGGGAGTTGGTCTTCACTCGGTATAACACATCCTGGACTGGGATACGGGGGCAGTTGGGCTTCACTGGGTTTAACACATCCTGGACTGGGATAATGGGGAGTAGGGCTTCACTGGGTATAACACATCCTGGACTGTGATACGGGGGGAGTTGGGCTTCACTGGGTGTAAGGAATGCTGGACTGGGATAATGGGGAGTAGGGCTTCACTGGGTATAACACATCCTGGACTGGGATACGGGGGAGCTGGGCTCCGCTGGGTATAACACATCCTGGACTGTGATATGGGGGGAGTTGGGCTTCACTGGGTGTAAGGAATGCTGGACTGGGATATTGGGGAGTAGGGCTTCACTGGGTATAACACATCCTGGACTGGGATACGGGGGAGCTGGGCTTCACTGGGTATAACACATCCTGGACTGGGATACGGGGGCAGTTGGGCTTCACTGGGTATAACACATCCTGGACTGGGATACTGGGGAGTTGGTCTTCACTCGGTATAACACATCCTGGATTGGGATACGGGTGAGTTGGGCTTCACTGCGTATAACACATCATGGACTGGGATACAGGGAAGGTGGGCTCCACTGGGTATAACACATCCTGTACTGGGATACGGGGAAGTTGGGCTTGATTGGGTATAACACATCCTGGACTGGGATACGGGGCAGTTGGGCTTGGCTGGGTATAACAAATCCTGGACTGTGATGCTGGGGAGCAAGGCTCCACTGGATATAACACATCCTGGACTGGGATACGGGGGCAGTTGGGCTTCACTGGGTATAACACATCCTGGACTGTGATACGGGGGGAGTTGGGCTTCACTGGGTATAAGGAATGCTGGACTGGGATACGGGTTGTTGGGCTTCACTCGGTATAACACATCCTGGACTGGGATACTGCGGAGTTGGTCTTCACTCGGTATAACACATCCTGTACTGGGATACTGGGGAGTTGGTCTTCACTCGGTATAACACATCCTGGATTGGGATACGGGTGAGTTGGGCTTCACTGGGTATAACACATCCTGGACTGGGATTCGGGGGCAGTTGGGCTTCACTGGGTTTAACACATCCTGGACAGGGATAATGGGGAGTAGGTCTTCACTGGGTATAACACATCCTGGACTAGGAGACGGGGGAGTTGGGTTCCACTGGGTATAGCACATCCTGGACTGGGATACGCGGGCAGTTGGGCTTCACTGGGTGTAACACATCCTGGACTGTGATATGGGGGGAGTTGGGCTTCACTGGGTGTAAGGAATGCTGGACTGGGATAATGGGGAGTAGGGCTTCACTGGGTATAACACATCCTGGACTGTGATATGGGGGAGTTGGGCTTCACTGGGTGTAAGGAATGCTGGACTGGGATAATGGGGAGTAGGGCTTCACTGGGTATAACACATCCTGGACTGTGACATGGGGGGAGTTGGGCTTCACTGGGTGTAAGGAATGCTGGACTGGTATAATGGGGAGTAGGGCTTCACTGGGTATAACACATCCTGGACTGGGATACGGGGGAGTTGTGTTCCACAGGGTATAACACATCCTGGACTGGGATACGAGGGAGCAAGGCTCCACTGGGTATAACACATCCTGGACTGGGATACGGGGGAGTTTGGTTCCACTGGGTATATCACATCCTGTACTGGGATACGGGGGAGTTGTGTTCCACTGGGTATAACACATCCTGGACTGGGATACGGGGGCAGTTGGGCTTCACTGGGTATAACACATCCTGGACTGGGATACTGGGGAGTTGGTCTTCACTCGGTATAACACATCCTGGATTGGGATACGGGTGAGTTGGGCTTCACTGCGTATAACACATCATGGACTGGGATACAGGGAAGGTGGGCTCCACTGGGTATAACACATCCTGTACTGGGATACGGGGGAGTTGGGCTTGATTGGGTATAACACATCCTGGACTGGGATACGGGGCAGTTGGGCTTGGCAGGGTATAACACATCCTGGACTGTGATGCTGGGGAGCAAGGCTCCACTGGATATAATACATCCTGGACTGGGATACGGGGGAGTTCGGCTCCACTAGGTATAACACATCCTGGACTGGGATACGGGGGCAGTTGGGCTTCACTGGGTATAACACATCCTGGTCTGTGATACGGGGGGAGTTGGGCTTCACTGGGTATAAGGAATGCTGGACTGGGATACGGGTTGTTGGGCTTCACTCGGTATAACACATCCTGGACTGGGATACTGGGGAGTTGGTCTTCACTCGGTATAACACATCCTGGACTGGGATACTGGGGAGTTGGTCTTCACTCGGTATAACACATCCTGGATTGGGATACGGGTGAGTTGCGCTTCACTGGGTATAACACATCCTGCACTGGGATACGGGGGCAGTTGGGCTTCACTGGGTTTAACACATCCTGGAGTGGGATAATGGGGAGCAGGGCTTCAATGGGTATAACACATCCTGGACTGAGATTCGGGGGAGTTGGGTTCCACTGGGTATAGCACATCCTGGACTGGGATACGGGGGAGCTGGGCTCCGCTGGGTATAACACATCCTGCACTGGGATACGGGGGCAGTTGGGCTTCACTGGGTTTAACACATCCTGGAGTGGGATAATGGGGAGCAGGGCTTCAATGGGTATAACACATCCTGGACTGAGATTCGGGGGAGTTGGGTTCCACAGGGTATAGCACATCCTGGACTGGGATACGGGGGAGCTGGGCTTGGCTGGGTATAACACATCCTGGACTGTGATACGGGGGAGCAAGGCTCCACTGCGTATAACACATCCTGGACTGTGATACTGGTGCAGTTGGGCTTCACTGGGTATAACACATCCTGGACTGTGATATGGGGGGAGTTGGGCTTCACTGGGTATAAGGAATACTAGACTGGGATACGGGTTGTTGGGCTTCACTGGGTATAACTCATTCTGGACTGGGACACGGGGGAGTTGGGCTTCACTCGGTATAACACATCCTGGACTGGGATACTGGGGAGTTGGTCTTCACTCGGTATAACACATCCTGGATTGGGATACGGGTGAGTTGCGCTTCACTGGGTATAACACATCCTGCACTGGGATACGGGGGCAGTTGGGCTTCACTGGGTTTAACACATCCTGGAGTGGGATAATGGGGAGTAGGGCTTCACTGGGTATAACACATCCTGGACTGAGATTCGGGGGAGTTGGGTTCCACTGGGTATAGCACATCCTGGACTGGGATACGGGGGAGCTGGGCTCCGCTGGGTATAACACATCCTGGACTGGGATACGGGGGAGCTGGGCTTGGCTGGGTATAACACATCCTGGACTGTGATACGGGGGAGCAAGGCTCCACTGCGTATAACACATCCTGGACTGTGATACTGGTGCAGTTGGGCTTCACTGGGTATAACACATCCTGGACTGTGATATGGGGGGAGTTGGGCTTCACTGGGTATAAGGAATACTAGACTGGGATACGGGTTGTTGGGCTTCACTGGGTATAACTCATTCTGGACTGGGACACGGGGGAGTTGGGCTTCACTCGGTATAACACATCCTGGACTGGGATACTGGGGAGTTGGTCTTCACTCGGTATAACACATCCTGGATTGGGATACGGGTGAGTTGGGCTTCACTGCGTATAACACATCATGGACTGGGATACAGGGAAGGTGGGCTCCACTGGGTATAACACATCCTGGACTGGGATACGGGGGCAGTTGGGCTTCACTGGGTTTAACACATCCTGGACTGGGATAATGGGGAGTAGGGCTTCACTGGGTATAGCACATCCTGGACTGGGATACGGGGTAGCTGGGCTTGGCTGGGTATAACACATCCTGGACTGGGATACGGGGGAGTTGGGCTCCACTAGGTATAACACATCCTGGACTGGGATACGGGGGCAGTTGGTCTTCACTGGGTATAACACATCCTGGACTGTGATATGGGGGAGTTGGGCTTCACTGGGTATAGCACATCCTGGACTGGGATACGGGGTAGCTGGGCTTGGCTGGGTATAACACATCCTGGACTGTGATACGGGTGCAGTTGGGCTTCACTGGGTATAACACATCCTGGACTGTGATACGGAGGAGCAGGGTACCACTGGGTATAACACATCCTGGACTGGGATACAGGATGGGTGGGCTCCACTGGGAATAACACATCCTGTACTGGGATACGGGGGAGTTGGGCTTCATAGGGTATAACACATCCTGGACTGGGATAATGGGGAGTAGGGCTTCACTGGGTATAACACATCCTGGACTGGGAGACGGGGGAGTTGGGTTCCACTGGGTATAGCACATCCTGGACTGGGATGCGGGGGAGTTGGGCTCCACTGGGTTTAACACATCCTGGACTGTGATACGGGGGCAGTTGGGCTTCACTGGGTATAACACATCCTGGACTGTGATATGCGTGGAGTTGGGCTTCACTGGGTGTAAGGAATGCTGGACTGGGATAATGGGGAGTAGGGCTTCACTGGGTATAACACATCCTGGACTGGGATACGGGGGAGCTGGACTCCGCTGGGTATAACACATCCTGGACTGTGATATGGGGGGAGTTCGGCTTCACTGGGTGTAAGGAATGCTGGACTGGGATATTGGGGAGTAGGGCTTCACTGGGTATAACACATCCTGGACTGGGATACGGGGGAGCTGGGCTTCACTGGGTATAACACATCCTGGACTGGGATACGGGGGCAGTTGGGCTTCACTGGGTATAACACATCCTGGACTGGGATACTGGGGAGTTGGTCTTCACTCGGTATAACACATCCTGGATTGGGATACGGGTGAGTTGGGCTTCACTGCGTATAACACATCATGGACTGGGATACAGGGAAGGTGGGCTCCACTGGGTATAACACACCCTGTACTGGGATACGGGGGAGTTGGGCTTGATTGGGTATAACACATCCTGGACTGGGATACGGGGCAGTTGGGCTTGGCTGGGTATAACAAATCCTGGACTGTGATGCTGGGGAGCAAGGCTCCACTGGATATAACACATCCTGGACTGGGATACGGGGGCAGTTGGGCTTCACTGGGTATAACACATCCTGGACTGTGATACGGGGGGAGTTGGGCTTCACTGGGTATAAGGAATGCTGGACTGGGATACGGGTTGTTGGGCTTCACTCGGTATAACACATCCTGGACTGGGATACTGCGGAGTTGGTCTTCACTCGGTATAACACATCCTGTACTGGGATACTGGGGAGTTGGTCTTCACTCGGTATAACACATCCTGGATTGGGATACGGGTGAGTTGGGCTTCACTGGGTAAAACACATCCTGGACTAGGAGACGGGGGAGTTGGGTTCCACTGGGTATAACACATCCTGGACTGTGATATGGGGGGAGTTGGGCTTCACTGGGTGTAAGGAATGCTGGACTGGGATAATGGGGAGTAGGGCTTCACTGGGTATAACACATCCTGGACTGTGATATGGGGGAGTTGGGCTTCACTGGGTGTAAGGAATGCTGGACTGGGATAATGGGGAGTAGGGCTTCACTGGGTATAACACATCCTGGACAGGGATACGGGGGCAGTTGGGCTTCACTGTTTATAACACATCCTGGACTGTGATATGGGGGGAGTTGGGCTTCACTGGGTGTAAGGAATGCTGGACTGGGATAATGGGGAGTAGGGCTTCTCTGGGTATAACACATCCTGGACTGGGATACGGGGGAGTTGGGTTCCACTGGGTATAACACATCCTGGACTGGGATACGAGGGAGCAAGGCTCCACTGGGTATAACACATCCTGGACTGGGATACGGGGGACTTGGGTTCCACTGGGTATATCACATCCTGTACTGGGATACGGGGGAGTTGGTTTCCACTGGGTATAACACATCCTGGACTGGGATACGGGGGCAGTTGGGCTTCACTGGGTATAACACATCCTGGACTGGGATACTGGGGAGTTGGTCTTCACTCGGTATAACACATCCTGGATTGGGATACGGGTGAGTTGGGCTTCACTGCGTATAACACATCATGGACTGGGATACAGGGAAGGTGGGCTACACTGGGTATAACACATCCTGTACTGGGATACGGGGGAGTTGGGCTTGATTGGGTATAACACATCCTGGACTGGGATACGGGGCAGTTGGGCTTGGCTGGGTATAACACATCCTGGACTGTGATGCTGGGGAGCAAGGCTCCACTGGATATAACACATCCTGGACTGGGATACTGGGGAGTTGGTCTTCACTCGGTATAACACATCCTGGATTTGGATACGGGTGAGTTGGGCTTCACTGGGTATAACACATCCTGGACTGGGATACGGGGGCAGTTGGGCTTCACTGGGTTTAACACATCCTGGACTGGGATAATGGGGAGTAGGGCTTCACTGGGTAAAAGGAATACTAGACTGGGATACGGGTTGTTGGGCTTCACTGGGTATAACTCATTCTGGACTGGGACACGGGGGAGTTGGGCTTCACTCGGTATAACACATCCTGGACTGGGATACTGGGGAGTTGGTCTTCACTCGGTATAACACATCCTGGATTGGGATACGGGTGAGTTGGGCTTCACTGCGTATAACACATCATGGACTGGGATACAGGGAAGGTGGGCTCCACTGGGTATAACACATCCTGGACTGGGATACGGGGGCAGTTGGGCTTCACTGGGTTTAACACATCCTGGACTGGAATAATGGGGAGTAGGGCTTCACTGGGTATAGCACATCCTGGACTGGGATACGGGGTAGCTGGGCTTGGCTGGGTATAACACATCCTGGACTGGGATACGGGGGAGTTGGGCTCCACTAGGTATAACACATCCTGGACTGGGATACGGGGGCAGTTGGGCTTCACTGGGTATAACACATCCTGGACTGTGATATGGGGGAGTTGGGCTTCACTGGGTATAGCACATCCTGGACTGGGATACGGGGTAGCTGGGCTTGGCTGGGTATAACACATCCTGGACTGTGATACGGGTGCAGTTGGGCTTCACTGGGTATAACACATCCTGGACTGTGATACGGAGGAGCAGGGTACCACTGGGTATAACACATCCTGGACTGGGATACAGGATGGGTGGGCTCCACTGGGAATAACACATCCTGTACTGGGATACGGGGGAGTTGGGCTTCATAGGGTATAACACATCCTGGACTGGGATACGGGGGAGTTGGGTTCCACTGGGTATAGCACATCCTGGACTCGGATACTGGGGAGTTGTTCTTCACTCGGTATAACACATCCTGGATTGGGATTCGGGTGAGTTGGGCTTCACTGCGTATAACACATCATGGACTGGGATACAGGGAAGGTGGGCTCCACAGGGTATAACACATCCTGGACTGGGATACGGGGGCAGTTGAGCTTCACTGGGTTTAACACATCCTGGACTGGGATAATGGGGAGTAGGGCTTCACTGGGTATAACACATCCTGGACGGAGATACGGGGGAGTTGGGTTCCACAGGGTATAGCACATCCTGGACTGGGATACGGGGGAGCTGGGCTCCGCTGGGTATAACACATCCTGGACTGTGATACGGGGGCAGTTGGGCTTCACTGGGTATAACACATCCTGGACTGTGATATGGGGGGAGTTGGGCTTCACTGGGTATAAGGAATGATGGACTGGGTATAAGGAATGATGGACTGGGTATAAGGAATGCTGGACTGGGATACGGGTTGTTGGGCTTCACTGGGTATGACTCATTCTCGACTGGGACACGGGGGAGTTGGGCTTCACGCGGTATAACACATCCTGGACTGGGATACTGGGGAGTTGGTCTTCACTCGGTATAACACATCCTGGATTGGGATACGGGTGAGTTGGGCTTCACTGCGTATAACACATCATGGACTGGGATACAGGGAATGTGGGCTCCACTGGGTATAACACATCCTGTACTGCGATACGGGGGAGTTGGGCTTGATTGGGTATAACACATCCTGGACTGGGATACGGGGCAGTTGGGCTTGGCTGGGTATAACACATCCTGGACTGGGATACGGGGGAGTTGGGCTCCACTGGGTATAACACATCCTGGACTGGGATACGGGGGCAGTTGGGCTTCACTGGGTATAACACATCCTGGACTGTGATACGGGGGGAGTTGGGCTTCACTGGGTATAAGGAATGCTGGACTGGGATACGGGTTGTTGGGCTTCACTCGGTATAACACATCCTGGACTGGGATACTGGGGAGTTGGTCTTCACTCGGTATAACACATCCTGGACTGGGATACTGGGGAGTTGGTCTTCACTCGGTATAACACATCCTGGATTTGGATACGGGTGAGTTGGGCTTCACTGGGTATAACACATCCTGGACTGGGATACGGGGGCAGTTGGGCTTCACTGGGTTTAACACATCCTGGACTGGGATAATGGGGAGTAGGGCTTCACTGGGTATAACACATCCTGGACTGGGAGACGGGGGAGTTGGGTTCCACTGGGTATAGCACATCCTGGACTGGGATGCGGGGGAGTTGGGCTCCACGGGGTTTAACACATCCTGGACTGTGATACGGGGGCAGTTGGGCTTCACTGGGTATAACACATCCTGGACTGTGATATGCGGGGAGTTGGGCTTCACTGGGTGTAAGGAATGCTGGACTGGGATAATGGGGAGTAGGGCTTCACTGGGTATAACACATCCTGGACTGGGATACGGGGGAGATGGGCTCCGCTGGGTATAACACATCCTGGACTGTGATATGGGGGGAGTTGGGCTTCACTGGGTGTAAGGAATGCTGGACTGGGATATTGGGGAGTAGGGCTTCACTGGGTATAACACATCCTGGACTGGGATACGGGGGAGCTGGGCTTCACTGGGTATAACACATCCTGGACTGGGATACGGGGGCAGTTGGGCTTCACTGGGTATAACACATCCTGGACTGGGATACTGGGGAGTTGGTCTTCACTCGGTATAACACATCCTGGATTGGGATACGGGTGAGTTGGGCTTCACTGCGTATAACACATCATGGACTGGGATACAGGGAAGGTGGGCTCCACTGGGTATAACACATCCTGTACTGGGATACGGGGGAGTTGGGCTTGATTGGGTATAACACATCCTGGACTGGGATACGGGGCAGTTGGGCTTGGCTGGGTATAACACATCCTGGACTGTGATACGGGGGGAGTTGGGCTTCACTGGGTATAAGGAATGCTGGACTGGGATACGGGTTGTTGGGCTTCACTCGGTATAACACATCCTGGACTGGGATACTGCGGAGTTGGTCTTCACTCGGTATAACACATCCTGTACTGGGATACTGGGGAGTTGGTCTTCACTCGGTATAACACATCCTGGATTGGGATACGGGTGAGTTGGGCTTCACTGGGTAAAACACATCCTGGACTAGGAGACGGGGGAGTTGGGTTCCACTGGGTATAACACATCCTGGACTGTGATATGGGGGGAGTTGGGCATCACTGGGTGTAAGGAATGCTGGACTGGGATAATGGGGAGTAGGGCTTCACTGGGTATAACACATCCTGGACTGTGATATGGGGGAGTTGGGCTTCACTGGGTGTAAGGAATGCTGGACTGGGATAATGGGGAGTAGGGCTTCACTGGGTATAACACATCCTGGACAGGGATACGGGGGCAGTTGGGCTTCACTGTTTATAACACATCCTGGACTGTGATATGGGGGGAGTTGGGCTTCACTGGGTGTAAGGAATGCTGGACTGGGATAATGGGGAGTAGGGCTTCTCTGGGTATAACACATCCTGGACTGGGATACGGGGGAGTTGGGTTCCACTGGGTATAACACATCCTGGACTGGGATACGAGGGAGCAAGGCTCCACTGGGTATAACACATCCTGGACTGGGATACGGGGGACTTGGGTTCCACTGGGTATATCACATCCTGTACTGGGATACGGGGGAGTTGGGTTCCACTGGGTATAACACATCCTGGACTGGGATACGGGGGCAGTTGGGCTTCACTGGGTATAACACATCCTGGACTGGGATACTGGGGAGTTGGTCTTCACTCGGTATAACACATCCTGGATTGGGATACGGGTGAGTTGGGCTTCACTGCGTATAACACATCATGGACTGGGATACAGGGAAGGTGGGCTCCACTGGGTATAACACATCCTTTACTGGGATACGGGGGAGTTGGGCTTGATTGGGTATAACACATCCTGGACTGGGATACGGGGCAGTTGGGCTTGGCTGGGTATAACACATCCTGGACTGTGATGCTGGGGAGCAAGGCTCCACTGGATATAACACATCCTGGACTGGGATACGGGGGAGTTCGGCTCCACTAGGTATAACACATCCTGGACTGGGATACGGGGGCAGTTGGGCTTCACTGGGTATAACACATCCTGGTCTGTGATACGGGGGGAGTTGGGCTTCACTGGGTATAAGGAATGCTGGACTGGGATACGGGTTGTTGGGCTTCACTCGGTATAACACATCCTGGACTGGGATACTGGGGAGTTGGTCTTCACTCGGTATAACACATCCTGGACTGGGATACTGGGGAGTTGGTCTTCACTCGGTATAACACATCCTGGATTGGGATACGGGTGAGTTGGGCTTCACTGGGTATAACACATCCTGGACTGGGATACGGGGGCAGTTGGGCTTCACTGGGTTTAACACATCCTGGACTGGGATAATGGGGAGTAGGGCTTCACTGGGTATAACACATCCTGGACTGGGAGACGGGGGAGTTGGGTTCCACTGGGTATAGCACATCCTGGACTGGGATACGGGGGAGCTGGGCTCCACTGGGTATAACACATCCTGGACTGGGATACGGGGGAGCAAGGCTCCACTGCGTATAACACATCCTGGACTGGGATACGGGGGCAGTTGGGCTTCACTGGGTATAACACATCCTGGACTGTCATATGGGGGGAGTTGGGCTTCACTGGGTGTAAAGAATGCTGGACTGGGATACGGGTTGTTGGGCTTCACTGGGTATAACTCATTCTGGACTGGGACACGGGGGAGTTGGGCTTCACTCGGTATAACACATCCTGGACTGGGATACTGGGGAGTTGGTCTTCACTCGGTATAACACATCCTGGATTGGGATACGGGTGAGTTGGGCTTCACTGCGTATAACACATCATGGACTGGGATACAGGGAATGTGGGCTCCACTGGGTATAACACATCCTGTACTGCGATACGGGGGAGTTGGGCTTGATTGGGTATAACACATCCTGGACTGGGATACGGGGCAGTTGGGCTTGGCTGGGTATAACACATCATGGACTGGGATACGGGGGAGTTGGGCTCCACTGGGTATAACACATCCTGGACTGGGATACGGGGGCAGTTGGGCTTCACTGGGTATAACACATCCTGGACTGTGATACGGGGGGAGTTGGGCTTCACTGGGTATAAGGAATGCTGGACTGGGATACGGGTTGTTGGGCTTCACTCGGTATAACACATCCTGGACTGGGATACTGGGGAGTTGGTCTTCACTCGGTATAACACATCCTGGACTGGGATACTGGGGAGTTGGTCTTCACTCGGTATAACACATCCTGGATTTGGATACGGGTGAGTTGGGCTTCACTGGGTATAACACATCCTGGACTGGGATACGGGGGCAGTTGGGCTTCACTGGGTTTAACACATCCTGGACTGGGATAATGGGGAGTAGGGCTTCACTGGGTATAACACATCCTGGACTGGGAGACGGGGGAGTTGGGTTCCACTGGGTATAGCACATCCTGGACTGGGATGCGGGGGAGTTGGGCTCCACTGGGTTTAACACATCCTGGACTGTGATATGGGGGAGTTGGGCTTCACTGGGTGTAAGGAATGCTGGACTGGGATACTGCGGAGTTGGTCTTCACTCGGTATAACACATCCTGTACTGGGATACTGGGGAGTTGGTCTTCACTCGGTATAACACATCCTGGATTGGGATACGGGTGAGTTGGGCTTCACTGGGTAAAACACATCCTGGACTAGGAGACGGGGGAGTTGGGTTCCACTGGGTATACCACATCCTGGACTGTGATATGGGGGGAGTTGGGCATCACTGGGTGTAAGGAATGCTGGACTGGGATAATGGGGAGTAGGGCTTCACTGGGTATAACACATCCTGGACTGTGATATGGGGGAGTTGGGCTTCACTGGGTGTAAGGAATGCTGGACTGGGATAATGGGGAGTAGGGCTTCACTGGGTATAACACATCCTGGACAGGGATACGGGGGCAGTTGGGCTTCACTGTTTATAACACATCCTGGACTGTGATATGGGGGGAGTTGGGCTTCACTGGGTGTAAGGAATGCTGGACTGGGATAATGGGGAGTAGGGCTTCTCTGGGTATAACACATCCTGGACTGGGATACGGGGGAGTTGGGTTCCACTGGGTATAACACATCCTGGACTGGGATACGAGGGAGCAAGGCTCCACTGGGTATAACACATCCTGGACTGGGATACGGGGGACTTGGGTTCCACTGGGTATATCACATCCTGTACTGGGATACGGGGGAGTTGGGTTCCACTGGGTATAACACATCCTGGACTGGGATACGGGGGCAGTTGGGCTTCACTGGGTATAACACATCCTGGACTGGGATACTGGGGAGTTGGTCTTCACTCGGTATAACACATCCTGGATTGGGATACGGGTGAGTTGGGCTTCACTGCGTATAACACATCATGGACTGGGATACAGGGAAGGTGGGCCCCACTGGGTATAACACATCCTTTACTGGGATACGGGGGAGTTGGGCTTGATTGGGTATAACACATCCTGGACTGGGATACGGGGCAGTTGGGCTTGGCTGGGTATAACACATCCTGGACTGTGATGCTGGGGAGCAAGGCTCCACTGGATAGAACACATCCTGGACTGGGATACGGGGGAGTTCGGCTCCACTAGGTATAACACATCCTGGACTGGGATACGGGGGCAGTTGGGCTTCACTGGGTATAACACATCCTGGTCTGTGATACGGGGGGAGTTGGGCTTCACTGGGTATAAGGAATGCTGGACTGGGATACGGGTTGTTGGGCTTCACTCGGTATAACACATCCTGGACTGGGATACTGGGGAGTTGGTCTTCACTCGGTATAACACATCCTGGACTGGGATACTGGGGAGTTGGTCTTCACTCGGTATAACACATCCTGGATTGGGATACGGGTGAGTTGGGCTTCACTGGGTATAACACATCCTGGACTGGGATACGGGGGCAGTTGGGCTTCACTGGGTTTAACACATCCTGGACTGGGATAATGGGGAGTAGGGCTTCACTGGGTATAACACATCCTGGACTGGGAGACGGGGGAGTTGGGTTCCACTGGGTATAGCACATCCTGGACTGGGATACGGGGGAGCTGGGCTCCACTGGGTATAACACATCCTGGACTGGGATACGGGGGAGCAAGGCTCCACTGCGTATAACACATCCTGGACTGGGATACGGGGGCAGTTGGGCTTCACTGGGTATAACACATCCTGGACTGTCATATGGGGGGAGTTGGGCTTCACTGGGTGTAAAGAATGCTGGACTGGGATACGGGTTGTTGGGCTTCACTGGGTATAACTCATTCTGGACTGGGACACGGGGGAGTTGGGCTTCACTCGGTATAACACATCCTGGACTGGGATACTGGGGAGTTGGTCTTCACTCGGTATAACACATCCTGGATTGGGATACGGGTGAGTTGGGCTTCACTGCGTATAACACATCATGGACTGGGATACAGGGAATGTGGGCTCCACTGGGTATAACACATCCTGTACTGCGATACGGGGGAGTTGGGCTTGATTGGGTATAACACATCCTGGACTGGGATACGGGGCAGTTGGGCTTGGCTGGGTATAACACATCCTGGACTGGGATACGGGGGAGTTGGGCTCCACTGGGTATAACACATCCTGGACTGGGATACGGGGGCAGTTGGGCTTCACTGGGTATAACACATCCTGGACTGTGATACGGGGGGAGTTGGGCTTCACTGGGTATAAGGAATGCTGGACTGGGATACGGGTTGTTGGGCTTCACTCGGTATAACACATCCTGGACTGGGATACTGGGGAGTTGGTCTTCACTCGGTATAACACATCCTGGACTGGGATACTGGGGAGTTGGTCTTCACTCGGGATAACACATCCTGGATTTGGATACGGGTGAGTTGGGCTTCACTGGGTATAACACATCCTGGACTGGGATACGGGGGCAGTTGGGCTTCACTGGGTTTAACACATCCTGGACTGGGATAATGGGGAGTAGGGCTTCACTGGGTATAACACATCCTGGACTGGGAGACGGGGGAGTTGGGTTCCACTGGGTATAGCACATCCTGGACTGGGATGCGGGGGAGTTGGGCTCCACTGGGTTTAACACATCCTGGACTGTGATATGCGGGGAGTTGGGCTTCACTGGGTGTAAGGAATGCTGGACTGGGATAATGGGGAGTAGGGCTTCACTGGGTATAACACATCCTGGACTGGGATACGGGGGAGCTGGGCTCCGCAGGGTATAACACATCCTGGACTGTGATATGGGGGGAGTTGGGCTTCACTGGGTGTAAGGAATGCTGGACTGGGATATTGGGGAGTAGGGATTCACTGGGTATAACACATCCTGGACTGGGATACGGGGGAGCTGGGCTTCACTGGGTATAACACATCCTGGACTGGGATACGGGGGCAGTTGGGCTTCACTGGGTATAACACATCCTGGACTGGGATACTGGGGAGTTGGTCTTCACTCGGTATAACACATCCTGGATTGGGATACGGGTGAGTTGGGCTTCACTGCGTATAACACATCATGGACTGGGATACAGGGAAGGTGGGCTCCACTGGGTATAACACATCCTGTACTGGGATACGGGGGAGTTGGGCTTGATTGGGTATAACACATCCTGGACTGGGATACGGGGCAGTTGGGCTTGGCTGGGTATAACAAATCCTGGACTGTGATGCTGGGGAGCAAGGCTCCACTGGATATAACACATCCTGGACTGGGATACGGGGGCAGTTGGGCTTCACTGGGTATAACACATCCTGGACTGTGATACGGGGGGAGTTGGGCTTCACTGGGTATAAGGAATGCTGGACTGGGATACGGGTTGTTGGGCTTCACTCGGTATAACACATCCTGGACTGGGATACTGCGGAGTTGGTCTTCACTCGGTATAACACATCCTGTACTGGGATACTGGGGAGTTGGTCTTCACTCGGTATAACACATCCTGGATTGGGATACGGGTGAGTTGGGCTTCACTGGGTAAAACACATCCTGGACTAGGAGACGGGGGAGTTGGGTTCCACTGGGTATAACACATCCTGGACTGTGATATGGGGGGAGTTGGGCTTCACTGGGTGTAAGGAATGCTGGACTGGGATAATGGGGAGTAGGGCTTCACTGGGTATAACACATCCTGGACTGTGATATGGGGGAGTTGGGCTTCACTGGGTGTAAGGAATGCTGGACTGGGATAATGGGGAGTAGGGCTTCACTGGGTATAACACATCCTGGACTGGGATACGGGGGCAGTTGGGCTTCACTGTTTATAACACATCCTGGACTGTGATATGGGGGGAGTTGGGTTTCACTGGGTGTAAGGAATGCTGGACTGGGATAATGGGGAGTAGGGCTTCTCTGGGTATAACACATCCTGGACTGGGATACGGGGGAGTTGGGTTCCACTGGGTATAACACATCCTGGACTGGGATACGAGGGAGCAAGGCTCCACTGGGTATAACACATCCTGGACTGGGATACGGGGGACTTGGGTTCCACTGGGTATATCACATCCTGTACTGGGATACGGGGGAGTTGGGTTCCACTGGGTATAACACATCCTGGACTGGGATACGGGGGCAGTTGGGCTTCACTGGGTATAACACATCCTGGACTGGGATACTGGGGAGTTGGTCTTCACTCGGTATAACACATCCTGGATTGGGATACGGGTGAGTTGGGCTTCACTGCGTATAACACATCATGGACTGGGATACAGGGAAGGTGGGCTCCACTGGGTATAACACATCCTGTACTGGGATACGGGGGAGTTGGGCTTGATTGGGTATAACCCATCCTGGACTGGGATACGGGGCAGTTGGGCTTGGCTGGGTATAACACATCCTGGACTGTGATGCTGAGGAGCAAGGCTCCACTGGATATAACACATCCTGGACTGGGATACGGGGGAGTTCGGCTCCACTAGGTATAACACATCCTGGACTGGGATACGGGGGCAGTTGGGCTTCACTGGGTATAACACATCCTGGTCTGTGATACGGGGGGAGTTGGGCTTCACTGGGTATAAGGAATGCTGGACTGGGATACGGGTTGTTGGGCTTCACTCGGTATAACACATCCTGGACTGGGATACTGGGGAGTTGGTCTTCACTCGGTATAACACATCCTGGACTGGGATACTGGGGAGTTGGTCTTCACTCGGTATAACACATCCTGGATTGGGATACGGGTGAGTTGGGCTTCACTGGGTATAACACATCCTGGACTGGGATACGGGGGCAGTTGGGCTTCACTGGGTTTAACACATCCTGGACTGGGATAATGGGGAGTAGGGCTTCACTGGGTATAACACATCCTGGACTGGGAGACGGGGGAGTTGGGTTCCACTGGGTATAGCACATCCTGGACTGGGATACGGGGGAGCTGGGCTCCACTGGGTATAACACATCCTGGACTGGGATACGGGGGAGCAAGGCTCCACTGCGTATAACACATCCTGGACTGGGATACGGGGGCAGTTGGGCTTCACTGGGTATAACACATCCTGGACTGTCATATGGGGGGAGTTGGGCTTCACTGGGTGTAAAGAATGCTGGACTGGGATACGGGTTGTTGGGCTTCACTGGGTATAACTCATTCTGGACTGGGACACGGGGGAGTTGGGCTTCACTCGGTATAACACATCCTGGATTGGGATACGGGTGAGTTGGGGTTCACTGCGTATAACACCTCATGGACTGGGATACAGGGATCGTGGGCTCCACTGGGTATAACACATCCTGTACTGGGATACGGGGGAGTTGGGCTTCATTGGGTATAACACATCCTGGACTGGGATACGGGGCAGTTGGGCTTCATTGGGTATAACACATCCTGGACTGGGATATGGGGCAGTTGGGCTTGGCTGGGTATAACACATCCTGGACTGGGATATGGGGCAGTTGGGCTTGGCTGGGTATAACACATCCTGGACTGGGATACGGGGGAGTTGGGTTCCACTGGGTATAGCACATCCTGGACTGGGATACGGGGGAGTTGGGCCTGGCTATGTATAACTAATCCTGGGCTGAGACACGGGGGAGTTGGGCTTCCCTGGGTATAACACATCCTGGAATGGAATACGGGGGAGTTGGGTTCCACTGGGTATAACACATCCTGGGCTGGGATACGGGGGAACAGGGCTCCACTGGTTATAAAACATCCTGTACTGATTTACGGTGCAGTTGGGATCCACTGGGTATAACTCATCCTGGACTGGGATAAGGGGGAGCAGGGCTCCACTGGGTATAACACATCCTGGACTGGGATACAGGGAAGGTGGGCTCCACTGGGTATAACACATCCTGTACTGGGATACGGGGGAGTTGGGCTTCATTGGGTATAACACATCCTGGACTGGGATATGGGGCAGTTGGGCTTGGCTGGGTATAACACATCCTGGACTGCGATACGGGGGAGTTGGGTTCCACTGGGTATAGCACATCCTGGACTGGGATACGGGTGAGCTGGGCTCCACAGGGTATAACACATCCTGGACTGTGATACGGGGGCAGTTGGGCTTCATTGGGTATAACACATCCTGGACTGGGATATGGGGCAGTTGGGCTTGGCTGGGTATAACACATCCTGGACTGCGATACGGGGGAGTTGGGTTCCACTGGGGATAGCACATCCTGGAGTGGGATACGGGGGCTGTTGGGCTTCACTGGGTATAACACATCCTGGACTGTGATACGGGGGGAGTTGGGCTTCACTGGGTATAAGGAATGCTGGACTGGGATACAGGTTGTTGGGCTTCACTGGGTATAACACATCCTGTACTGGGACACGGGGGAGTTGGGCTTCACTCGGTATAACACATCCTGGATTCGGATATGGGGGAGTTGGGCTTGGCTATGTATAACTCATCCTGGACTGGGATACGGGGGAGCAGGGCTCCACAGGGTATAAAACGTCCTGGACTGAGATAGGGGGCAGTTGGGTTCCACTGGGTATAACAAATCCTGTACTGGGATACGGGGGAGTTGGGCTTCATTGGGTATAACACATCCTGGACTGGGATATGGGGCAGTTCGGCTTGGCTGGGTATAACACATCCTGGACTGGGATACGGGGGAGTTGGGTTCCACTGGGTATAGCACATCCTGGACTGGGATACGGGGGACCTGGGCTCCACTGGGTATAACACATCCTGGACTGTGATACGGGGGAGCAAGGCTCCACTGGATATAACACATCCTGGATTGGGACACGGCAGAATTCTGCTTCACTGCGTATTAATATGTCCTGGACGGAGATACAGGGGAGTTGGGCTCCACTGGGTATAACAAATCCTGGACTGGGATACGGGGGAGTTGGGCTTGGCTATGTATAACTAATCCTGGGCTGGGACACGGGGGAGTTGGGCTTCACTGGGTATAACACATCCCGGAATGGGATACGGAGGAGCAGGGCACCACTGGGTATAACACATCTTGGACTGGGATACAGGATGGGTGGGCTCCACTGGGTATAACACATCCTGTACTGGGATACGGGGGAGTTGGGCTTCATAGGGTATAACACATCCTGGACTGGGATACGGGGGAGTTGTGTTCCACTGGGTATAGCACATCCTGGACTGGGATACGGGGGAGCTGGGCTCCATTGGGTATAACACATCCTGGACTGTGATCCGGGGGAGCAAGGCTCCACTGGGTATAACACATCCTGGACTGGGATACGGGGGCAGTTGGGCTTCACTGGGTATAACACATCCTGGACTGTGATACGGGAGGAGTTGGGCTTCACTGGGTATAAGGAATGCTGGACTGGGATACGGGTTGTTGGGCTTCACTGGGTATAACACATCCTGGACTGGGACACGGGGGAGTTGGGCTTCACTCGGTATAACACATCCTGGACTGTGATACGGGGGGAGTTGGTCTTCACTCGGTATAACACATCCTGGATTGGGATGCGGGTGAGTTGGGCTTCACTGCGTATAACGCATCATGGACTGGGATACAGGGAAGGAGGGCTCCACTGGGTATAACACATCCTGGACTGGGATACGGGTGCAGTTGGGCTTCACTGGGTTTAACACATCCTGGACTGGGATAATGAGGAGTAGGACTTCACTGGGTATAACACATCCTGGACTGAGATTCGAGGGAGTTGGGTTCCACTGGGTATAGCACATCCTGGACTGGGATACGGGGGAGCTGGGCTCCGCTGGGTATAACACATCCTGGACTGGGATACGGGGGAGCTGGGCTTGGCTGGGTATAACACATCCTGGACTGTGATACGGGGGAGCAAGGCTCCACTGCGTATAACACATCCTGGACTGTGATATGGGGGGAGTTGGTCTTCACTGGGTATAAGGAATACTGGACTGGGATACGGGTTGTTGGGCTTCACTGGGTATAACTCATTCCGGACTGGGACACGGGGGAGTTGGGCTTCACTCTGTATAACACATCCTGGACTGGGATACTGGGGAGTTGGTCTTCACTCGGTATAACACATCCTGGATTGGGATACGGGTGAGTTGGGCTTCACTGCGTATAACACATCATGGACTGGGATACAGGGAAGGTGGGCTCCACTGGGTATAACTCATCCTGGACTGGGATACGGGGGCAGTTGGGCTTCACTGGGTTTAACACATCCTGGACTGGGATAATGGGGAGTAGGGCTTCACTGGGTATAGCACATCCTGGACTGGGATACGGGGTAGCTGGGCTTGGCTGGGTATAACACATCCTGGACTGTGATACGGTGGAGCAAGGCTCCACTAGGTATAACACATCCTGGACTGGGATACGGGGGCAGTTGGGCTTCACTGGGTATAACACATCCTGGACTGTGATATGGGGGGAGTTGGGCTTCACTGGGTATAGCACATCCTGGCCTGGGATACGGGGTAGCTGGGCTTGGCTGGGTATAACACATCCTGGACTGTGATACGGATGCAGTTGGGCTTCACTGGGTATAACACATCCTGGACTGTGATACGGAGGAGCAGGGCACCACTGGGTATAACACATCCTGGACTGGGATACAGGATGGGTGGGCTCCACTGGGTATAACACATCCTGTACTGGGATACGGGGGAGTTGGGCTTCATAGGGTATAACACATCCTGGACTGGGATACGGGGGAGTTGGGTTCCACTGGGTATAGCACATCCTGGACTGGGATACGGGGGAGCTGGGCTCCATTGGGTATAACACATCCTGGACTGTGATACGGGGGGAGTTGGGCTTCACTGGGTATAAGGACTGCTGGACTGGGATACGGGTTGTTGGGCTTCACTGGGTATAACACATCCTGGACTGGGACACGGGGGAGTTGGGCTTCACTCGGTATAACACATCCTGGACTCGGATACTGGGGAGTTGGTCTTCACTCGGTATAACACATCCTGGATTGCGATGCGGGTGAGTTGGGCTTCACTGCGTATAACACATCATGGACTGGGATACAGGGAAGGTGGGCTCCACTGGGTATAACACATCCTGGACTGGGATACGGGGGCAGTTGGGCTTCACTGGGTTTAACACATCCTGGACTGGGATAATGGGGAGTAGGGCTTCACTGGGTATAACACATCCTGGACTGAGATACGGGGGAGTTGGGTTCCACAGGGTATAGCACATCCTGGACTCGGATACGGGGGAGCTGGGCTCTTCTGGGTATAACACATCCTGGACTGTGATACGGGGGAGCAAGGCCCAACTGCGTATAACACATCCTGGACTGGGATACGGGGGCAGTTGGGCTTCACTGGGTATAACACATCCTGGACTGTGATATGGGGGGAGTTGGGCTTCACTGGGTATAAGGAATGCTGGACTGGGATACGGGTTGTTGGGCTTCACTGGGTATAACTCATTCTCGACTGGAACACGGGGGAGTAAGGCTCCACTGCCTATAACACATCCTGGACTGGGATACGGGGCAGTTTGGCTTGGCTGGGTATAACACATCCTGGACTGGGATACGGGTGCAGTTGGGCTTCACTGGGTTTAACACATCCTGGACTGGGATAATGAGGAGTAGGGCTTCACTGGGTATAACACATCCTGGACTGAGATTCGAGGGAGTTGAGTTCCACTGGGTATAGCACATCCTGGACTGGGATACGGGGGAGCTGGGCTCCGCTGGGTATAACACATCCTGGACTGGGATACGGGGGAGCTGGGCTTGGCTGGGTATAACACATCCTGGACTGTGATACGGGGGAGCAAGGCTCCACTGCGTATAACACATCCTGGACTGTGATATGGGGGGAGTTGGTCTTCACTGGGTATAAGGAATACTGGACTGGGATACGGGTTGTTGGGCTTCACTGGGTATAACTCATTCTGGACTGGGACACGGGGGAGTTGGGCTTCACTCTGTATAACACATCCTGGACTGGGATACTGGGGAGTTGGTCTTCACTCGGTATAACACATCCTGGATTGGGATACGGGTGAGTTGGGCTTCACTGCGTATAACACATCATGGACTGGGATACAGGGAAGGTGGGCTCCACTGGGTATAACTCATCCTTTACTGGGATACGGGGGCAGTTGGGCTTCACTGGGTTTAACACATCCTGGACTGGGATAATGGGGAGTAGGGCTTCACTGGGTATAGCACATCCTGGACTGGGATACGGGGTAGCTGGGCTTGGCTGGGTATAACACATCCTGGACTGTGATACGGTGGAGCAAGGCTCCACTAGGTATAACACATCCTGGACTGGGATACGGGGGCAGTTGGGCTTCACTGGGTATAACACATCCTGGACTGTGATATGGGGGGAGTTGGGCTTCACTGGGTATAGCACATCCTGGACTGGGATACGGGGTAGCTGGGCTTGGCTGGGTATAACACATCCTGGACTGTGATACGGGTGCAGTTGGGCTTCACTGGGTATAACACATCCTGGACTGTGATACGGGGGAACAGGGCACCACTGGGTATAACACATCCTGGACTGGGATACAGGATGGGTGGGCTCCACTGGGTATAACACATCCTGTACTGGGATACGGGGGAGTTGGGCTTCATAGGGTATAACACATCCTGGACTGGGATACGGGGTGTTGGGTTCCACTGGGTATAGCACATCCTGGACTGGGATACGGGGGAGCTGGGCTCCATTGGGTATAACACATCCTGGACTGTGATACGGGGGGAGTTGGGCTTCACTGGGTATAAGGAATGCTGGACTGGGATACGGGTTGTTGGGCTTCACTGGGTATAACACATCCTGGACTGGGACACGGGGGAGTTGGGCTTCACTCGGTATAACACATCCTGGACTCGGATACTGGGGAGTTGGTCTTAACTCGGTATAACACATCCTGGATTGGGATGCGGGTGAGTTGGGCTTCACTGCGTATAACACATCATGGACTGGGATACAGGGAAGGTGGGCTCCACTGGGTATAACACATCCTGGACTGGGATACGGGGGCAGTTGGGCTTCACTGGGTTTAACACATCCTGGACTGGGATAATGGGGAGTAGGGCTTCGCTGGGTATAACACATCCTGGACTGAGATACGGGGGAGTTGGGTTCCACAGGGTATAGCACATCCTGGACTCGGATACGGGGGAGCTGGGCTCCGCTGGGTATAACACATCCTGGACTGTGATACGGGGGAGCAAGGCCCAACTGCGTATAACACATCCTGGACTGGGATACGGGGGCAGATGGGCTTCACTGGGTATAACACATCCTGGACTGTGATATGGGGGGAGTTGGTCTTCACTGGGTATAAGGAATGCTGGACTGGGATACGGGTTGTTGGGCTTCACTGGGTATAACTCATTCTCGACTGGGACACGGGGGAGTAAGGCTCCACTGCCTATAACACATCCTGGACTGGGATACGTGGCAGTTTGGCTTGGCTGGGTATAACACATCCTGGACTGGGATACGGGGGAGTTGGGTTCCACTGGGTATAACACATCCTGGACTGGGATACGGAGGAGTTGGGCTCCACTGGGTATAACGCATCCTGGACTGTGATACGGGGGAACTGGGCTCCGATGAGTATAACACATCCTGGACTGGGATACGGGGGGAGTTGGTCTTCACTGGGTATAAGGAATACTGGACTGGGATACGGGTTGTTGGGCTTCACTGGGTATAACTCATTCTGGACTGGGACACGGGGGAGTTGGGCTTCACTCTGTATAACACATCCTGGACTGGGATACTGGGGAGTTGGTCTTCACTCGGTATAACACATCCTGGATTGGGATACGGGTGAGTTGGGCTTCACTGCGTATAACACATCATGGACTGGGATACAGGGAAGGTGGGCTCCACTGGGTATAACTCATCCTGGACTGGGATACGGGGGCAGTTGGGCTTCACTGGGTTTAACACATCCTGGACTGGGATAATGGGGAGTAGGGCTTCACTGGGTATAGCACATCCTGGACTGGGATACGGGGTAGCTGGGCTTGGCTGGGTATAACACATCCTGGACTGTGATACGGTGGAGCAAGGCTCCACTAGGTATAACACATCCTGGACTGGGATACGGGGGCAGTTGGGCTTCACTGGGTATAACACATCCTGGACTGTGATATGGGGGGAGTTGGGCTTCACTGGGTATAGCACATCCTGGCCTGGGATACGGGGTAGCTGGGCTTGGCTGGGTATAACACATCCTGGACTGTGATACGGGTGCAGTTGGGCTTCACTGGGTATAACACATCCTGGACTGTGATACGGAGGAGCAGGGCACCACTGGGTATAACACATCCTGGACTGGGATACAGGATGGGTGGGCTCCACTGGGTATAACACATCCTGTACTGGGATACGGGGGAGTTGGGCTTGGCTATGTATAACACATCCTGGACTGGGATACGGGGGAGTTGGGTTCCACTGGGTATAGCACATCCTGGACTGGGATACGGGGGAGCTGGGCTTCATTGGGTATAACACATCCTGGACTGTGATACGGGGGGAGTTGGGCTTCACTGGGTATAAGGACTGCTGGACTGGGATACGGGTTGTTGGGCTTCACTGGGTATAACACATCCTGGACTGGGACACGGGGGAGTTGGGCTTCACTCGGTATAACACATCCTGGACTCGGATACTGGGGAGTTGGTCTTCACTCGGTATAACACATCCTGGATTGCGATGCGGGTGAGTTGGGCTTCACTGCGTATAACACATCATGGACTGGGATACAGGGAAGGTGGGCTCCACTGGGTATAACACATCCTGGACTGGGATACGGGGGCAGTTGGGCTTCACTGGGTTTAACACATCCTGGACTGGGATAATGGGGAGTAGGGCTTCACTGGGTATAACACATCCTGGACTGAGATACGGGGGAGCAAGGCTCCACTGCGTATAACACATCCTGGACTGTGATATGGGGGGAGTTGGTCTTCACTGGGTATAAGGAATACTGGACTGGGATACGGGTTGTTGGGCTTCACTGGGTATAACTCATTCTGGACTGGGACACGGGGGAGTTGGGCTTCACTCTGTATAACACATCCTGGACTGGGATACTGGGGAGTTGGTCTTCACTCGGTATAACACATCCTGGATTGGGATACGGGTGAGTTGGGCTTCACTGCGTATAACACATCATGGACTGGGATACAGGGAAGGTGGGCTCCACTGGGTATAACTCATCCTGGACTGGGATACGGGGGCAGTTGGGCTTCACTGGGTTTAACACATCCTGGACTGGGATAATGGGGAGTAGGGCTTCACTGGGTATAGCACATCCTGGACTGGGATACGGGGTAGCTGGGCTTGGCTGGGTATAACACATCCTGGACTGTGATACGGTGGAGCAAGGCTCCACTAGGTATAACACATCCTGGACTGGGATACGGGGGCAGTTGGGCTTCACTGGGTATAACACATCCTGGACTGTGATATGGGGGGAGTTGGGCTTCACTGGGTATAGCACATCCTGGACTGGGATACGGGGTAGCTGGGCTTGGCTGGGTATAACACATCCTGGACTGTGATACGGGTGCAGTTGGGCTTCACTGGGTATAACACATCCTGGACTGTGATACGGGGGAACAGGGCACCACTGGGTATAACACATCCTGGACTGGGATACAGGATGGGTGGGCTCCACTGGGTATAACACATCCTGTACTGGGATACGGGGGAGTTGGGCTTCATAGGGTATAACACATCCTGGACTGTGATACGGGGGGAGTTGGGCTTCACTGGGTATAAGGAATGCTGGACTGGGATACGGGTTGTTGGGCTTCACTGGGTATAACACATCCTGGACTGGGACACGGGGGAGTTGGGCTTCACTCGGTATAACACATCCTGGACTCGGATACTGGGGAGTTGGTCTTCACTCGGTATAACACATCCTGGATTGGGATGCGGGTGAGTTGGGCTTCACTGCGTATAACACATCATGGACTGGGATACAGGGAAGGTGGGCTCCACTGGGTATAACACATCCTGGACTGGGATACGGGGGCAGTTGGGCTTCACTGGGTTTAACACATCCTGGACTGGGATAATGGGGAGTAGGGCTTCACTGTGTATAACACATCCTGGACTGAGATACGGGGGAGTTGGGTTCCACAGGGTATAGCACATCCTGGACTCGGATACGGGGGAGCTGGGCTCCGCTGGGTATAACACATCCTGGACTGTGATACGGGGGAGCAAGGCCCAACTGCGTATAACACATCCTGGACTGGGATACGGGGGCAGTTGGGCTTCACTGGGTATAACACATCCTGGACTGTGATATGGGGGGAGTTGGGCTTCACTGGGTATAAGGAATGCTGGACTGGGATACGGGTTGTTGGGCTTCACTGGGTATAACTCATTCTCGACTGGGACACGGGGGAGTAAGGCTCCACTGCCTATAACACATCCTGGACTGGGATACGTGGCAGTTTGGCTTGGCTGGGTATAACACATCATGGACTGGGATACGGGGGAGTTGGGTTCCACTGGGTATAACACATCCTGGACTGGGATACGGAGGAGTTGGGCTCCACTGGGTATAACGCATCCTGGACTGTGATACGGGGGAACTGGGCTCCGATGAGTATAACACATCCTGGACTGGGATACGGGGGCAGTTGGGCTTCACTGGGTTTAACACATCCTGGACTGGGATAATGGGGAGTAGGGCTTCACTGGGTATAACACATCCTGGACTGAGATACGGGGGAGCAAGGCTCCACTGCGTATAACACATCCTGGACTGTGATATGGGGGGAGTTGGTCTTCACTGGGTATAAGGAATACTGGACTGGGATACGGGTTGTTGGGCTTCACTGGGTATAACTCATTCTGGACTGGGACACGGGGGAGTTGGGCTTCACTCTGTATAACACATCCTGGACTGGGATACTGGGGAGTTGGTCTTCACTCGGTATAACACATCCTGGATTGGGATACGGGTGAGTTGGGCTTCACTGCGTATAACACATCATGGACTGGGATACAGGGAAGGTGGGCTCCACTGGGTATAACTCATCCTGGACTGGGATACGGGGGCAGTTGGGCTTCACTGGGTTTAACACATCCTGGACTGGGATAATGGGGAGTAGGGCTTCACTGGGTATAGCACATCCTGGACTGGGATACGGGGTAGCTGGGCTTGGCTGGGTATAACACATCCTGGACTGTGATACGGTGGAGCAAGGCTCCACTAGGTATAACACATCCTGGACTGGGATACGGGGGCAGTTGGGCTTCACTGGGTATAACACATCCTGGACTGTGATATGGGGGGAGTTGGGCTTCACTGGGTATAGCACATCCTGGACTGGGATACGGGGTAGCTGGGCTTGGCTGGGTATAACACATCCTGGACTGTGATACGGGTGCAGTTGGGCTTCACTGGGTATAACACATCCTGGACTGTGATACGGGGGAACAGGGCACCACTGGGTATAACACATCCTGGACTGGGATACAGGATGGGTGGGCTCCACTGGGTATAACACATCCTGTACTGGGATACGGGGGAGTTGGGCTTCATAGGGTATAACACATCCTGGACTGTGATACGGGGGGAGTTGGGCTTCACTGGGTATAAGGAATGCTGGACTGGGATACGGGTTGTTGGGCTTCACTGGGTATAACACATCCTGGACTGGGACACGGGGGAGTTGGGCTTCACTCGGTATAACACATCCTGGACTCGGATACTGGGGAGTTGGTCTTCACTCGGTATAACACATCCTGGATTGGGATGCGGGTGAGTTGGGCTTCACTGCGTATAACACATCATGGACTGGGATACAGGGAAGGTGGGCTCCACTGGGTATAACACATCCTGGACTGGGATACGGGGGCAGTTGGGCTTCACTGGGTTTAACACATCCTGGACTGGGATAATGGGGAGTAGGGCTTCACTGTGTATAACACATCCTGGACTGAGATACGGGGGAGTTGGGTTCCACAGGGTATAGCACATCCTGGACTCGGATACGGGGGAGCTGGGCTCCGCTGGGTATAACACATCCTGGACTGTGATACGGGGGAGCAAGGCCCAACTGCGTATAACACATCCTGGACTGGGATACGGGGGCAGTTGGGCTTCACTGGGTATAACACATCCTGGACTGTGATATGGGGGGAGTTGGGCTTCACTGGGTATAAGGAATGCTGGACTGGGATACGGGTTGTTGGGCTTCACTGGGTATAACTCATTCTCGACTGGGACACGGGGGAGTAAGGCTCCACTGCCTATAACACATCCTGGACTGGGATACGTGGCAGTTTGGCTTGGCTGGGTATAACACATCATGGACTGGGATACGGGGGAGTTGGGTTCCACTGGGTATAACACATCCTGGACTGGGATACGGAGGAGTTGGGCTCCACTGGGTATAACGCATCCTGGACTGTGATACGGGGGAACTGGGCTCCGATGAGTATAACACATCCTGGACTGGGATACGGGGGAGCAAGGCTCCACTGCCTATAACACATCCTGGACTGGGATACGGGGGCATTTGGGCTTCACTGGGTTTAACACATCCTGTACTGGGATAATGGGGCGTAGGGCTCCACTGGGTATAACGCATCCTGGACTGTTATACGGGGGGAGTTGTGCTTCACTGGGTATAAGCAATGCTGCACTGGGATACGGGTTGTTGGGCTTAATGGGGTATAACTCATCCTGGAGTGGGACACGGGGGAGTTGGTCTTCACTCGGTATAACACATCCTGGACTGGAATACAGGGAAGGTGGGCTCCACTGGGTATAACGCATCCTGGACTGGGATACAGGGAAGGTGGGCTCCACTGGGTATAACACATCCTGGACTGGGATACGGGGGAGCAGGGATACACTGGGTATAACACATCCTGGACTGGGATACAGGGAAGGTGGGCTCAACTGGGTATAACACATCCTGGACTGGGATACGGGGGAGCAGGGATCCACTGGGTATAACAAATCCTGGTCTGGGATACGGGGCAGTTGGGCTTGGCTGGGTATAACACATCCTGGACTGTGATGCTGGGGAGCAAGGCTCCACTGGATATAACACATCCTGGACTGGGATACGGCGGCAGTTGGGCTTCATTGGGTATAACACATCATGGACTGGGATACGGGGGCAGTTGGGCTTCACTGGGTATAACACATCCTGGACTGGGACACGGGGGAGTTGGGCTTCACTCGGTATAACACATCCTGGACTGGGATACTGGGGAGTTGGTCTTCACTCGGTATAACACATCCTGGACTGGGATACGGGGGCAGTTGGGCTTCACTGGGTTTAACACATCCTGGACTGGGATAATGGGGAATAGAGCTTCACTGGGTATAACACATCCTGAACTGGGATACGGGGGAGTTGGGTTCCACTGTGTATAGCACATCCTGGACTGGGATACGGGGGAGCTGGGCTTGGTTGGGTATAACACATCATGGACTGTGATACGGGGGAGCAAGGCTCCACTAGGTATAACACATCCTGGACTGGGATACGGGGGCAGTTGGGCTTCACTGGGTATAACACATCCTGGACTGTGATATGGGGGGAGTTGGGCTTCACTGGGTGTAAGGAATGCTGGACTGGGATACGGGTTGTTGGGCTTCACTGGGTATAACACGTCCTGTACTGGGACACGGGGGAGTTGGGCTTCACTCGGTATAACACATCCTGGACTGGGATACTGGGGAGCTAGTCTTCACTCGGTATAACACATCCTGGATTGGGATACGGGTGAGTTGGGCTTCACTGCGTATAACACATCATGGACTGGGATACAGGGAAGGTGGGCTCCACTGGGTATAACACATCCTGTACTGGGATACGGGGGAGTTGGGCTTCATTGGGTATAACACATCCTGGACTGGTATACGGTGCAGTTGGGCTTGGCTGGGCATAACACATCCTGGACTGTGATACGGGTGGAGTTTGGCTTCACTGGGTATAAGTAATGCTGGACTGGGATACGGGTTGTTGGGCTTCACTGGGTATAACTCATTCTGTACTGGGACACGGGGGAGTTGGGCTTCACTCGTTATAACACATCCTGGACTGGGATACTGGGGAGTTGGGCTTCACTCGGTATAACACATCCTGGACTGGCATACTGGGGAGTTGGTCTTCACTCGGTATAACACATCCTGGATTGGGATACGGGTGAGTTGGGCTTCACTGGGTATAACGCATCCTGGACTGGGATACGGGGTTAGTTGGGCTTCACTGGGTTTAACACATCCTGGACTGGGATAATGGGGAGTAGGGCTTCACTGGGTATAACACATCCTGGACTGGGATACGGGGGAGTTGGGTTCCACTGGGTATAGCACATCCTGGACTGGGATACGGGGGAGCTGGGCTTGGCTGTGTATAACACATCCTGGACTGTGATACGAGGGAGCAAGGCTCCACTAGGTATAACACATCCTGGACTGGGATCCGGGGGCAGTTGGGCTTCACTGGGTATAACACATCCTGGACTGTCATATGGGGGGATTTGGGCTTCACTGGGTGTAAGGAATGCTGGACTGGGATACGGGTTGTTGGGCTTCACTGGGTATAACTCATTCTGGACTGGGACACGGGGGAGTTGGGCTTCACTCGGTATAACACATCCTGGTCTGGGATACTGGGGAATTGATCTTCACTCGGTATAACACATTCTGGATTGGGTTACGGGTGAGTTGGGCTTCACTGCGTATAACACATCATGGACTGGGATACAGGGAAGGTGGGCTCCACTGGGTATAACACATCCTGTACTGGGATACGGGGGAGTTGGGCTTCATTGGGTATGACACATCCTGGACTGGGATACGGGGCAGTTTGGCTTGGCTGGGTATAACACATCCTGGACTGGGATACGGGGGCATTTGGGCTTCACTGGGTTTAACACATCCTGGACTGGGATAATGGGGAGTAGGGCTCCACTGGGTATAACACATCCTGGACTGTTATACGGGGGGAGTTGGGTTTCACTGGGTATAAGGAATGCTGCACTGGGATACGGGTTGTTGGGCTTAATGGGGTATAACTCACATTGGAGTGGGACACGGGGGAGTTGGTCTTCACTCGGTATAACACATCCTGTACTGGGATACGGGGGAGTTGGGCTTCATTGGGTATAACACATCCTGGACTGGGATACGGGGCAGTTGGGCTTGGCTGGGTATACCACATCCTGGACTGTGATGCTGGGGAGCAAGGCTCCACTGGATATAACACATCCTGGACTGGGATACGGGGGCAGTTGGGCTTCACTGGGTATAACTCATTCTGTACTGGGACACAGGGAAGGTGAGCTCCACTGGGTATAACACATCATGGACTGGGATACAGGGAAGGTGGGCTCCACTGGGTATAACTCATCCTGGACTGGGATACGGGGGCAGTTCGGCTTCACTGGGTTTAACACATCCTGGACTGGGATAATGGGGAGTGGGGCTTCACTGGGTATAACACATCCTGGACTGGGATACGGGGGAGTTGGGTTCCACTGGGTATATCCATCCCGGAACGGGATACGGGGGAGTTGGGTTCCACTGGGTATAACACATCCTGGGCTGGGATACGGGGGAACAGGGCTCCACTGTGTATAAAACATCCTGGACTGAGATACGGGGCAGTTGGGATCCACTGGGTATAACTCATCCTGGACTGGGATACGGGGGAGCAGGGCTCCACTGGGTATAACACATCCTGGACTGGGATACAGGGAAGGTGGGCTCCACTGAGTATAACACATCCTGTACTGGGATACGGGGGAGTTGGGCTTCATTGGGTATAACACATCATGGACTGGGATACAGGGAAGCTGGGCTTGGCTGGGTATAACACATCCTGGACTGGGATACGGGGGCAGTTGGGCTTCACTGGGTATAACACATCCTGGACTGTGATATGGGGGGAGTTGGGCTTCACTCGGTATAACACATACTGGATTGGGATACGGGTGAGTTGGGCTTCACTGCGTATAACACATCATGGACTGGGATACAGGGAAGGTGGGCTCCACTGGGTATAACACATCCTGTACTGGGACACGGGGGGGGTTGGGCTTCATTGGGTATAACACATCATGGACTGGGATACAGGGAAGCTGGGCTTGGCTGGGTATAACACATCCTGGACTGTGATACGGGGGAGTTGGGCTCCACTAGGTATAACACATCCTGCACTGGGATACGGGGGCAGTTGGGCTTCACTGGGTATAACACATCCTGGACTGTGATATGGGGGGAGTTGGGCTTGGCTGGGTATAACACATCCTGGACTGGGATACGGGGGATCAAGTCTCCACTGGATATAACACATCCTGGACTGGGATACGGGGGAGTTGGGTTCCACTAGGTATAGCACATCCTGGACTGGGATACGGGGGAGCTGGGTTTGGCTGGGTATAACACATCCTGGACTGTGATACGGGGGAGCAAGTCTCCACTGGATATAACACATCCTGGACTGGGATACGGGGGCAGCTGGGCTTCACTGGGTATAACACATCCTGGACTGTCATATGGGGGGAGTTGGGCTTCACTGGGTGTAAGGAATGCTGGACTGGGATACGGGTTGTTGGGCTTCACTGGGTATAACTCATTCTGGACTGGGACACGGGGGAGTTGGGCTTCACTCGGTATAACACATCCTGGACTGGGATACTGGGGAATTGATCTTCACTCGGTATAACACATCCTGGATTGGGATACGGGTGAGTTGGGCTTCACTGCGTATAACACATCATGGACTGCGATACAGGGAAGGTGGGCTCCACTGGGTATAACACATCCTGTACTGGGATACGGGGGAGTTGGGCTTCATTGGGTATAACACATCATGGACTGGGATACGGGGGAGTTGGGTTCCACTGGGTATAACACATCCTGGACTGTGTTACGGGGGAGCAAGTCTCCACTGTGTATAACACATCCTGGACTGGGATACGGGGACATTTGGGCTTCACTGGGTTTAACACATCCTGGACTGGGATAATGGGGAGTAGGGCTCCACTGGGTATAACACATCCTGGACTGTTATACGGGGGGAGTTGGGCTTCACTGGGTATAAGGAATGCTGCACTGGGATGCGGTTTTTTGGGCTTAATGGGGTATAACTCATCCTGGTGTGGGACACGGGGGAGTTGGTCTTCACTCGGTATAACACATCCTGTACTGGGATACGGGGGAGTTGGGCTTCATTGGGTATAACACATCCTGGACTGGGATACGGGGCAGTTGGGCTTGGCTGGGTATAACACATCCTGGACTGGGATACGGGAGCAGCTGGGCTTCACTGGGTATAACACATTCTGTACTGGGACACGGGGGAGTTGGGCTTCACTCGGTATAACACATCCTGGACTGGGACACAGGGAAGGTGGGCTCCACTGGGTATAACACATCATGGACTGGGATACAGGTAAGGTGGGCTCCACTGGGTATAACACATCCTGGACTGGGATACGGGGGCAGTTGGGCTTCACTGGGTTTAACACATCCTGGACTGGGATAATGGGGAGTGGGGCTTCACTGGGTATAACACATCCTGGACTGGGATACGGGGGAGTTGGGTTCCACTGGGTATATCACATCCCGGAACGGGATACGGGGGAGTTGGGTTCCACTGGGTATAACACATCCTGGGCTGGGATACGGGGGAACAGGGCTCCACTGTGTATAAAACATCCTGGACTGAGATACGGGGCAGTTGGGATCCACTGGGTATAACTCATCCTGGACTGGGATACGGGGGAGCAGGGCTCCACTGGGTATAACACATCCTGGACTGGGATACAGGGAAGCTGGGCTTGGCTGAGTATAACACATCCTGGACTGAGATACGGGGCAGTTGGGCTCCACTGCGTATAACACATCCTGGACTGGGATACGGGGGCAGTAGGGCTTCACTGGGTATAACACATCCTGGACTGTGATATGGGGGGAGTTGGGCTTCACTCGGTATAACACATACTGGATTGGGATACGGGTGAGTTGGGCTTCACTGCGTATAACACATCATGGACTTGGATACAGGGAAGGTGGGCTCCACTGGGTATAACACATCCTGTGCTGGGATACGGGGGAGTTGGGCTCCACTAGGTATAACACATCCTGGACTGGGATACGGGGGCAGTTGGGCTTCACTGCGTATAACACATCCTGGACTGTGATATGGGGGGAGTTGGGCTACACTGGGTGTAAGGAATGCTGGACTGGGATACGGGTTGTTGGGCTTCACTGGGTATAACTCATTCTGGACAGGGACACGTGGGAGTTGGGCTTCACTCGGTATAACACATCCTGGACTGGGATACTGGGGAGTTGGTCTTCACTCGGTATAACACATCCTGGATTGGGATACGGGTGAGTTGGGCTTCACTGCGTATAACACATCATGGACTGGGATACAGGGAAGGTGGGCTCCACTGGGTATAACACATCCTGTACTGGGACACGGGGGAGTTGGGCTTCATTGGGTATAACACATCCTGGACTGGGATACGGGGTAGTTGGGTTCCACTGGGTATAGCACATCCAGGACTGGGATACGGGGGAGCTGGGCTCCGCTGGGTATAACACATCCTGGACTGTGATACGAGGGAGCAAGGCTCCACTGCGTATAACACATCCTGGACTGGGATACGGGGGCAGTTGGGCTTCACTGTGTATAACACATCCTGGACTGTCATATGGGGGGAGTTGGGCTTCACTGGGTGTAAGGAATGCTGACTGGGATAAGAGATGTTGGGCTTCACTGGGTATAACTCATTCTGGACTGGGACACGGGGGAGTTGGGCTTCACTCGGTATAACACATCCAGCACTGGGATACTTGGGAGTTGGTCTTCACTCGGTATAACACATCCTGGATTGGGATACGGGTGAGTTGGGCTTCACTGCGTATAACACATCATGGACTGGGATACAGGGAAGGTGGGCTCCACTGGGTATAACACATCCTGTTCTGGGATACGGGGGAGTTGGGCTTCATTGTGTATAACACATCCTGGACTGGGATATGGGGCAGTTGGGCTTGGCTGGGTATAACACATCCTGGACTGGGATACGGGGGAGTTGGGTTCCACTGGGTATAGCACATCCTGGACTGGGATACGGGGGAACAGGGCTCCACTGGGTATAAAACATCCTGGACTGAGATAGGGGGCAGTTGGGCTCCACTGGGTATAACAAATCCTGGACTGGGATACGGGGGAGTTGGGCTTGGCTATGTATAACTAATCCTGGGCTGGCACACTGGGGAGTTGGGCTTCACTGGGTATAACACATCCTGGAACGGAATACGGGGGAGTTGGGTTCCACTGGGTATAACACATCCTGGGCTGGGATACGGGGGAACAGGGCTCCACTGGGTATAAAACATCCTGTACTGAGATACGGTGCAGTTGGGATCCACTGGGTATAACTCATCCTGGACTGGGATACGGGGGAGCAGGGCTCCACTGGGTATAACACATCCTGGACTGGGATACAGGGAAGGTGGGCTCCACTGGGTATAACACATCCTGTACTGGGATACGGGGGAGTTGGGCTTCATTGGGTATAACACATCCTGGACTGGGATATGGGGCAGTTGGGCTTGGCTGTGTATAACACATCCTGGACTGAGGCAGGGGCAGTTGGGCTCCACTGGGTATAACCCATCCTGGACTGCGATACGGGGGAGTTGGGCTTCACTGGGTATAACACATCCTGGTCTGGGATACGGTGGATTTGGGCCTCACTGGGTATAACACATCCTGGACTGGGACACGGCGGAATTGGGCTCCACTGGGTATAAAATATATCGTTGACTGGGTTACGGGGGAGATGGGCTTCATTGGGTATAACACATCCTGGACTGGAACACGGGGGAGCTGGGCTCCACTGGGTATAAAACATCCTGGACTGGGATCCGGGGGAGTTGGGCTTCATGGGGTATAACACATCCTGGACTGTTATATGGGGGATTTGGGTTCCACAGTGTTTTACACATCCTGGACTGGGATACGGTGGATTTGGGCTTCACTGGGTATAACACATCCTGGACTGGGATACGGTGGATTTGGGCTTCTCTGGGTATAACTCATCCTGGACTGGGATACGGGGGAGTTGGGCTCCACTGGGTATAACTCATCCTGGACTGGGATACGGTGGATTTGGGCTTCACTGGATACAACACATCCTGGACGGGGATACGGGGGCAGTTGGGCACCACCGGGTATAACTCATCCTGGACTGGGATACGGGCGAGTTGGGCTTCACTGGGTATAACACATCCTGGACTGGGATACGGGGGAGTTGGGCTTCACTGGGTATAACACATCCTGGACTGGGATACGGGGGAGCTGGGCTCCGCTGGGTATAACACATCCTGGACTGTGATACGAGGGAGCAAGGCTCCACTGCGTATAACACATCCTGGACTGGGATACGGGGGCAGTTGGGCTTCACTGTGTATAACACATCCTGGACTGTCATATGGGGGGAGTTGGGCTTCACTGGGTGTAAGGAATGCTGACTGGGATAAGAGATGTTGGGCTTCACTGGGTATAACTCATTCTGGACTGGGACACGGGGGAGTTGGGCTTCACTCGGTATAACACATCCAGCACTGGGATACTTGGGAGTTGGTCTTCACTCGGTATAACACATCCTGGATTGGGATACGGGTGAGTTGGGCTTCACTGCGTATAACACATCATGGACTGGGATACAGGGAAGGTGGGCTCCACTGGGTATAACACATCCTGTTCTGGGATACGGGGGAGTTGGGCTTCATTGTGTATAACACATCCTGGACTGGGATATGGGGCAGTTGGGCTTGGCTGGGTATAACACATCCTGGACTGGGATACGGGGGAGTTGGGTTCCACTGGGTATAGCACATCCTGGACTGGGATACGGGGGAACAGGGCTCCACTGGGTATAAAACATCCTGGACTGAGATAGGGGGCAGTTGGGCTCCACTGGGTATAACAAATCCTGGACTGGGATACGGGGGAGTTGGGCTTGGCTATGTATAACTAATCCTGGGCTGGCACACTGGGGAGTTGGGCTTCACTGGGTATAACACATCCTGGAACGGAATACGGGGGAGTTGGGTTCCACTGGGTATAACACATCCTGGGCTGGGATACGGGGGAACAGGGCTCCACTGGGTATAAAACATCCTGTACTGAGATACGGTGCAGTTGGGATCCACTGGGTATAACTCATCCTGGACTGGGATACGGGGGAGCAGGGCTCCACTGGGTATAACACATCCTGGACTGGGATACAGGGAAGGTGGGCTCCACTGGGTATAACACATCCTGTACTGGGATACGGGGGAGTTGGGCTTCATTGGGTATAACACATCCTGGACTGGGATATGGGGCAGTTGGGCTTGGCTGTGTATAACACATCCTGGACTGAGGCAGGGGCAGTTGGGCTCCACTGGGTATAACCCATCCTGGACTGCGATACGGGGGAGTTGGGCTTCACTGGGTATAACACATCCTGGTCTGGGATACGGTGGATTTGGGCCTCACTGGGTATAACACATCCTGGACTGGGACACGGCGGAATTGGGCTCCACTGGGTATAAAATATATCGTTGACTGGGTTACGGGGGAGATGGGCTTCATTGGGTATAACACATCCTGGACTGGAACACGGGGGAGCTGGGCTCCACTGGGTATAAAACATCCTGGACTGGGATCCGGGGGAGTTGGGCTTCATGGGGTATAACACATCCTGGACTGTTATATGGGGGATTTGGGTTCCACAGTGTTTTACACATCCTGGACTGGGATACGGTGGATTTGGGCTTCACTGGGTATAACACATCCTGGACTGGGATACGGTGGATTTGGGCTTCTCTGGGTATAACTCATCCTGGTCTGGGATACGGGGGAGTTGGGCTCCACTGGGTATAACTCATCCTGGACTGGGATACGGTGGATTTGGGCTTCACTGGATACAACACATCCTGGACGGGGATACGGGGGCAGTTGGGCTCCACCGGGTATAACTCATCCTGGACTGGGATACGGGCGAGTTGGGCTTCACTGGGTATAACACATCCTGGACTGGGATACGGGGGAGTTGGGCTTCACTGGGTATAACACATCCTGGACTGGGATACAGGGGAGTTGGGCTCTACTGGGTATAACACATCCTGGACTGGGATACGGGGGAGTTGGGCTTCACTGGGTATTACACATCCTGGACTGGAATACGGGGGAGCTGGGCTCCACTAGCTATAACACATCCTGGGCTGGGATACGGGGGAGCTGGGGTCAACTGTGTATAACACATCCTGGACTGGGATCCGGGGGGTTGGGCTTAATTGGGTATAACACATCCTGGACTGTCATATGGGGGGAGTTGGGCTTCACTGGGTGTAAGGAATGCTGACTGGGATAAGAGATGTTGGGCTTCACTGGGTATAACTCATTCTGGACTGGGACACGGGGGAGTTGGGCTTCACTCGGTATAACACATCCAGCACTGGGATACTTGGGAGTTGGTCTTCACTCGGTATAACACATCCTGGATTGGGATACGGGTGAGTTGGGCTTCACTGCGTATAACACATCATGGACTGGGATACAGGGAAGGTGGGCTCCACTGGGTATAACACATCCTGTTCTGGGATACGGGGGAGTTGGGCTTCATTGTGTATAACACATCCTGGACTGGGATATGGGGCAGTTGGGCTTGGCTGGGTATAACACATCCTGGACTGGGATACGGGGGAGTTGGGTTCCACTGGGTATAGCACATCCTGGACTGGGATACGGGGGAACAGGGCTCCACTGGGTATAAAACATCCTGGACTGAGATAGGGGGCAGTTGGGCTCCACTGGGTATAACAAATCCTGGACTGGGATACGGGGGAGTTGGGCTTGGCTATGTATAACTAATCCTGGGCTGGCACACTGGGGAGTTGGGCTTCACTGGGTATAACACATCCTGGAACGGAATACGGGGGAGTTGGGTTCCACTGGGTATAACACATCCTGGGCTGGGATACGGGGGAACAGGGCTCCACTGGGTATAAAACATCCTGTACTGAGATACGGTGCAGTTGGGATCCACTGGGTATAACTCATCCTGGACTGGGATACGGGGGAGCAGGGCTCCACTGGGTATAACACATCCTGGACTGGGATACAGGGAAGGTGGGCTCCACTGGGTATAACACATCCTGTACTGGGATACGGGGGAGTTGGGCTTCATTGGGTATAACACATCCTGGACTGGGATATGGGGCAGTTGGGCTTGGCTGTGTATAACACATCCTGGACTGAGGCAGGGGCAGTTGGGCTCCACTGGGTATAACCCATCCTGGACTGCGATACGGGGGAGTTGGGCTTCACTGGGTATAACACATCCTGGTCTGGGATACGGTGGATTTGGGCCTCACTGGGTATAACACATCCTGGACTGGGACACGGCGGAATTGGGCTCCACTGGGTATAAAATATATCGTTGACTGGGTTACGGGGGAGATGGGCTTCATTGGGTATAACACATCCTGGACTGGAACACGGGGGAGCTGGGCTCCACTGGGTATAAAACATCCTGGACTGGGATCCGGGGGAGTTGGGCTTCATGGGGTATAACACATCCTGGACTGTTATATGGGGGATTTGGGTTCCACAGTGTTTTACACATCCTGGACTGGGATACGGTGGATTTGGGCTTCACTGGGTATAACACATCCTGGACTGGGATACGGTGGATTTGGGCTTCTCTGGGTATAACTCATCCTGGACTGGGATACGGGGGAGTTGGGCTCCACTGGGTATAACTCATCCTGGACTGGGATACGGTGGATTTGGGCTTCACTGGATACAACACATCCTGGACGGGGATACGGGGGCAGTTGGGCACCACCGGGTATAACTCATCCTGGACTGGGATACGGGCGAGTTGGGCTTCACTGGGTATAACACATCCTGGACTGGGATACGGGGGAGTTGGGCTTCACTGGGTATAACACATCCTGGACTGGGATACGGGGGAGCTGGGCTCCGCTGGGTATAACACATCCTGGACTGTGATACGAGGGAGCAAGGCTCCACTGCGTATAACACATCCTGGACTGGGATACGGGGGCAGTTGGGCTTCACTGTGTATAACACATCCTGGACTGTCATATGGGGGGAGTTGGGCTTCACTGGGTGTAAGGAATGCTGACTGGGATAAGAGATGTTGGGCTTCACTGGGTATAACTCATTCTGGACTGGGACACGGGGGAGTTGGGCTTCACTCGGTATAACACATCCAGCACTGGGATACTTGGGAGTTGGTCTTCACTCGGTATAACACATCCTGGATTGGGATACGGGTGAGTTGGGCTTCACTGCGTATAACACATCATGGACTGGGATACAGGGAAGGTGGGCTCCACTGGGTATAACACATCCTGTTCTGGGATACGGGGGAGTTGGGCTTCATTGTGTATAACACATCCTGGACTGGGATATGGGGCAGTTGGGCTTGGCTGGGTATAACACATCCTGGACTGGGATACGGGGGAGTTGGGTTCCACTGGGTATAGCACATCCTGGACTGGGATACGGGGGAACAGGGCTCCACTGGGTATAAAACATCCTGGACTGAGATAGGGGGCAGTTGGGCTCCACTGGGTATAACAAATCCTGGACTGGGATACGGGGGAGTTGGGCTTGGCTATGTATAACTAATCCTGGGCTGGCACACTGGGGAGTTGGGCTTCACTGGGTATAACACATCCTGGAACGGAATACGGGGGAGTTGGGTTCCACTGGGTATAACACATCCTGGGCTGGGATACGGGGGAACAGGGCTCCACTGGGTATAAAACATCCTGTACTGAGATACGGTGCAGTTGGGATCCACTGGGTATAACTCATCCTGGACTGGGATACGGGGGAGCAGGGCTCCACTGGGTATAACACATCCTGGACTGGGATACAGGGAAGGTGGGCTCCACTGGGTATAACACATCCTGTACTGGGATACGGGGGAGTTGGGCTTCATTGGGTATAACACATCCTGGACTGGGATATGGGGCAGTTGGGCTTGGCTGTGTATAACACATCCTGGACTGAGGCAGGGGCAGTTGGGCTCCACTGGGTATAACCCATCCTGGACTGCGATACGGGGGAGTTGGGCTTCACTGGGTATAACACATCCTGGTCTGGGATACGGTGGATTTGGGCCTCACTGGGTATAACACATCCTGGACTGGGACACGGCGGAATTGGGCTCCACTGGGTATAAAATATATCGTTGACTGGGTTACGGGGGAGATGGGCTTCATTGGGTATAACACATCCTGGACTGGAACACGGGGGAGCTGGGCTCCACTGGGTATAAAACATCCTGGACTGGGATCCGGGGGAGTTGGGCTTCATGGGGTATAACACATCCTGGACTGTTATATGGGGGATTTGGGTTCCACAGTGTTTTACACATCCTGGACTGGGATACGGTGGATTTGGGCTTCACTGGGTATAACACATCCTGGACTGGGATACGGTGGATTTGGGCTTCTCTGGGTATAACTCATCCTGGTCTGGGATACGGGGGAGTTGGGCTCCACTGGGTATAACTCATCCTGGACTGGGATACGGTGGATTTGGGCTTCACTGGATACAACACATCCTGGACGGGGATACGGGGGCAGTTGGGCTCCACCGGGTATAACTCATCCTGGACTGGGATACGGGCGAGTTGGGCTTCACTGGGTATAACACATCCTGGACTGGGATACGGGGGAGTTGGGCTTCACTGGGTATAACACATCCTGGACTGGGATACAGGGGAGTTGGGCTCTACTGGGTATAACACATCCTGGACTGGGATACGGGGGAGTTGGGCTTCACTGGGTATTACACATCCTGGACTGGAATACGGGGGAGCTGGGCTCCACTAGCTATAACACATCCTGGGCTGGGATACGGGGGAGCTGGGGTCAACTGTGTATAACACATCCTGGACTGGGATCCGGGGGGTTGGGCTTAATTGGGTATAACACATCCTGGACTGTGATATGGGGGATTTGAGTTCCACTGTGTTTTACAAATCCTGGACTGAGATACGGGGCAGTTGGGCTCCACCGCGTATTAATATCTGCTGGACGGAGATACAGGCGAGCTGGGCTCCACTGGGTATAACAAATCCTGGACTGGGATACGGGGGAGTTAGGCTCCACTGATAATGACAAATCCTGGACTGGGATACGGGGGAGTTAGGCTCCACTGATAATGACAAATCCTGGACTGTGATACGGGGGAGTTGGGCTTCACTGGGTATAACACATCCTGGACTGGGATACGGGAGAGTTGGGCTTCATTGGGTATAATACATCCCGGAACTGGATACGGGGGATTTAGTCTTCATTGGGTATAATATATCCCGGAACGGGATCCGGGGGAGTTGGGGTTCACTAGGTCTAACACATCCTGGACTGGGATACGGGGGAGTTGGGCTTCATTGGGTATAATACATCCCGGAACGGGATACGGGGGATTTGGTCTTCACTGGGTATAAAACATCCTGGACTGGGATCCGGGGGAGTTGGGCTTCATTGGGTATATCACATCCTGGACTGGGATACGGGGCAGTTGGGGTTCATTAGGTCTAACACATCCTGGACTGGGATACGGGGGAGTTGGGCTTCATTGGGTATAATACATCCCGGAACGGGATACGGGGGATTTGGTCTTCACTGGGTATAAAACATCCTGGACTGGGATCCGGGGGAGTTGGGGTTCACTAGGTCTAACACATCCTGGACTGGGATACGGGGGAGTTGGGCTTCATTGGGTATAATACATCCCGGAACGGGATACGGGGGATTTGGTCTTCACTGGGTATAAAACATCCTGGACTGGGATCCGGGGGATTTGGTCTTCATTGGGTATATCACATCCTGGACTGGGATACGGGGCAGTTGGGGTTCACTAGGTCTAACACATCCTGGACTGGGATACGGGGGAGTTGGGCTTCATTGGGTATAATACATCCCGGAACGGGATACGGGGGATTTGGTCTTCACTGGGTATAAAACATCCTGGACTGGGATCCGGGGGAGTTGGGGTTCACTAGGTCTAACACATCCTGGACTGGGATACGGGGGAGTTGGGCTTCATTGGGTATAATACATCCCGGAACGGGATACGGGGGATTTGGTCTTCACTGGGTATAAAACATCCTGGACTGGGATCCGGGGGAGTTGGGCTTCATGGGGAATAACACATCCTGGACTGTGATATGGGGGATTTGGGTTCCACTGTGTTTTACAAATCCTGGACTGAGGCAGGGGCAGTTGGGCTCCACTGGGTATAACACATCCTGGACTGGGATACATGGGAGTTGGGCTTCACTGGGTACAACACATCCTGGACGGGGATACGGGGGCAGTTGGGCTCCACTGGGTATAACTCATCCTGGACTGCGATACGGGGGAGTTGGGTTTCACTGGGTATAACACATCCTGGACTGGGATACGGTGGATTTGGGCTCCACTGGGTATAACTCATCCTGGACTGGGATACGGGCGAGTTGGGCTTCACTGGGTATAACACATCCTGGACTGGGATACAGGGGAGTTGGGCTTCACGGGGTATAACACACCCTGCACTGGGATACGGGGGAGTTGGGCTCTACTGGGTATAACACATCCTGGACTGGGATACGGGGGAGTTGGGCTTCACTGGGTATTACACATCCTGGACTGGAATACGGGGGAGCTGGGCTCCACTAGCTATAACACATCCTGGACTGGGATACTGGGGAGCTGGGCTCCACTGGGTATAACAAATCCTGGACTGGGATCCGGGGGGTTGGGCTTAATGGGGTATAACACATCCTGGACTGTGATATGGGGGATTTGAGTTCCACTGTGTTTTACAAATCCTGGACTGAGATACGGGGCAGTTGGGCTCCACCGCGTATTAATATCTGCTGGACGGAGATACAGGCGAGCTGGGCGCCACTGGGTATAACAAATCCTGGACTGGGATACGGGGGAGTTGGGCTTCACAGGGTATAACACATACTGGACTGGGATACAGGGGAGTTGGGCTTCACGGGGTATAACACACCCTGGACTGGGATACGGGGGAGTTGGGCTCTACTGGGTATAACACATCCTGGACTGGGATACGGGGGAGTTGGACTTCACTGGGTATTACACATCCTGGACTGGAACACGGGGGAGCTGGGGTCAACTGTGTATAACACATCCTGGACTGGGATACTGGGGAGCTGGGCTCCACTGGGTATAATACATCCCGGAACTGGATACGGGGGATTTGGTCTTCATTGGGTATAATACATCCCGGAACGGGATACGGGGGATTTGGTCTTCACTGGGTATAAAACACCCTGGACTGGGATCCGGGGGAGTTGGGCTTCATGGGGTATAACACATCCTGGACTGTGATATGGGGGATTTGGGTTCCACTGTGTTTTACAAATCCTGGACTGAGGCAGGGGCAGTTGGGCTCCACTGGGTATAAAACATCCTGGACTGGGATACGTGGGAGTTGGGCTCTACTGGGTATAACACATCCTGGACTGTGTTACGGGGGAACAGGGCTCCACTGGGTATAAAACATCCTGGACTGAGATAGGGGGCATTCGGGCTTCACTGGGTATAACACATCTGGACTGGGATACGGGGGAGTTTGGCTTCATTGGGTATAACTCATCCTGGACTGGGATACGGTGGATTTGGGCTTCACTGGGTATAACTCCTCCTGGACTGGGATACGGGGGCAGTCGGGCTTCACTGGGTATAACACATCCTGGACTGGGATACGGTGGAGTTGGGCTCCACTGGGTATAACTCATCCTGGACTGGGATACGGGGGAGTTGGGCTTCACTGGGTATAACACATCCTGGACTGGGATATGGGGGAGTTGGGCTTCACTGGGTATAACACATCCTGGACTGGGATACGGTGGATTTGGGCTTCTCTGGCTATAACACATCCTGGACTGGGATACGGGGGCAGTTGGGCTCCACTGGGTATAACTCATCCTGGACTGGGATACGGTGGATTTGGGCTTCACTGGGTACAACACATCCTGGACGCGGATACCGGGGCAGTTGGGCTCCACTGGGTATAACTCATCCTGGACTGGGATGCAGGGGAGTTGGGCTTCACGGGGTATAACACACCCTGGACTGGGATACGGGGGAGTTGGGCTCTACTGGGTATCACACATCCTGGACTGGGATACGGGGGAGTTGGGCTTCACTGGGTATTACACATCCTGGACTGGAATACGGGGGAGCTGGGCTCCACTAGCTATAACACATCCTGGGCTGGGATACGGGGGAGCTGGGGTCAACTGTGTATAACACATCCTGGACTGGGATCCGGGGGGTTGGGCTTAATTGGGTATAACACATCCTGGACTGTGATATGGGGGATTTGAGTTCCACTGTGTTTTACAAATCCTGGACTGAGATACGGGGCAGTTGGGCTCCACCGCGTATTAATATCTGCTGGACGGAGATACAGGCGAGCTGGGCTCCACTGGGTATAACAAATCCTGGACTGGGATACGGGGGAATAAGGCTCCACTGATAATGACAAATCCTGGACTGGGATACGGGGGAGTTAGGCTCCACTGATAATGACAAATCCTGGACTGTGATACGGGGGAGTTGGGCTTCACTGGGTATAACACATCCTGGACTGGGATACGGGGGAGTTGGGCTTCACTGGGTATAACACATCCTGGACTGGGATACGGGGGAGTTGGGCTCCACTGATAATGACAAATCCTGGACTGGGATACGGGGGAGTTAGGCTCCACTGATAATGACAAATCCTGGACTGTGATACGGGGGAGTTGGGCTTCACTGGGTATAACACATCCTGGACTGGGATACGGGGGAGTTGGGCTTCATTGGGTATAATACATCCCGGAACTGGATACGGGGGATTTAGACTTCATTTGGTATAATACATCCCGGAACGGGATACGGGGGATTTGGTCTTCATTGGGTATATCACATCCTGGACTGGGATACGGGGCAGTTGGGGTTCACTAGGTCTAACACATCCTGGACTGGGATACGGGGGAGTTGGGCTTCATTGGGTATAATACATCCCGGAACGGGATACGGGGGAGTTGGGCTTCATTGGGTATAATACATCCCGGAACGGGATACGGGGGATTTGGTCTTCACTGGGTATAAAACATCCTGGACTGGGATCCGGGGGAGTTGGGCTTCATGGGGAATAACACATCCTGGACTGTGATATGGGGGATTTGGGTTCCACTGTGTTTTACAAATCCTGGACTGAGGCAGGGGCAGTTGGGCTCCACTGGGTATAACACATCCTGGACTGGGATACGTGGGAGTTGGGCTTCATGGGGTATAACACATCCTGGACGGGGATACGGGGGCAGTTGTGCTCCACTGGTTATAACTCATCCTGGACTGCTATACGGGGGAGTTGGGTTTCACTGGGTATAACACATCCTGGACTGGGATACGGTGGATTTGGGCTCCACTGGGTATAACTCATCCTGGACTGGGATACGGGCGAGTTGGGCTTCACTGGGTATAACACATCCTGGACTGGGATACAGGGGAGTTGGGCTTCACGGGGTATAACACACCCTGGACTGGCATACGGGGGAGTTGGGCTCTACTGGGTATAACACATCCTGGACTGGGATACGGGGGAGTTGGGCTTCACTGGGTATTACACATCCTGGACTGGAATACGGGGGAGCTGGGCTCCACTAGCTATAACACATCCTGGGCTGGGATACGGGGGAGCTGGGGTCAACTGTGTATAACACATCCTGGACTGGGATACTGGGGAGCTGGGCTCCACTGGGTATAACACATCCTGGACTGGGATCCGGGGGGTTGGGCTTAATGGGGTATAACACATCCTGGACTGTGATATGGGGGATTTGAGTTCCACTGTGTTTTACAAATCCTGGACTGGGATACGGGGGAGTTGGGCTTCACTGGGTATAACACATCCTGGACTGGGATACGGTGGATTTGGGCTTCTCTGGCTATAACACATCCTGGACTGGGATACGGGGGCAGTTGGGCTCCACTGGGTATAACTCATCCTGGACTGGGATACGGTGGATTTGGGCTTCACTGGGTACAACACATCCTGGACGCGGATACCGGGGCAGTTGGGCTCCACTGGGTATAACTCATCCTGGACTGGGATACAGGGGAGTTGGGCTTCACGGGGTATAACACACCCTGGACTGGGATACGGGGGAGTTGGGCTCTACTGGGTATAACACATCCTGGACTGGGATACTGGCGAGTTGGGCTTCACTGGGTATTACAAATCCTGGACTGGGATACAGGGGAGTTGGGCTTCACGGGGTATAACACATCCTGGACTGGGATACGGGGGAGTTGGGCTCTACTGGCTATAACACATCCTGGACTGGGATACGGGGGAGTTTGGCTCCACTGGGTATAACACATCCTGGACTGGGATACGGGGGAGTTGGGCTCCAAGGAACATAACACATCCTGGACTGGGAAAGGGGGGAGATGGACTTCATTGGGTATAACAGATCCTGCACTGAGATAGGGGGAGCTCGGCTTCACTGAGTAGAGACAACAATCTCCACTGGGATCCGTGGAGCTGTGTTCCACTGGGGATAACACATCCTGGACTGGGATATGGGGGAGTTGGGCTCCACTGGGTATAAAATATATCTTTGACTGGTTTACGGGGGAGATGGCTTCATTGGGTATAATACATCCTGGACGGGGATCCGGAGGAGTTGGGCTCCACTGGGTATAACACTACCTGGACTGGGATACGGGAGAGCTGGGCTCCACTGGGTATAACTCATCCTGGACTGGGATCCGGGGGAGTTGGGATTCATGGGGTATAACGCATCCTGGACTGTGATATGGGGGATTTGGGTTCCGCTGTGTTTTACAAATCCTGGACTGTGATACGGGGCAGTTGGGCTCCACTGGGTAAAACATATCCTGGACTGGGATACGGGGGAGTTGGGCTCCACTGGGTATAACACATCCTGGACTGGGATACGGTGGAGTTGGTTTCCACTGGGTATAAGACATCCTGGACTGGGAGACGGGGGAGTTGGGCGCCACTGGGTATAACACATCTTGGACTGGGATACGGGGGAGCTGGGATCCACTGGGTACAACACATCCTGGACCGGGACACGGGGTTGTTGGGACCATGGGGACTAAAGTACCACCAAGGACTGGGATACGGGGGAGTTGGGCTCTACTGGGTATAACACATCCTGGACTGGGATACAGGGGAGTTGGGCTTCACGGGGTATAACACATCCTGGACTGGGACACGGGGTTGTTGGGACCATGGGGACTAAAGTACCACCAAGGATTGGGATACGGGGGAGCTGGGCTCCACTGGGCATAACACATCCCGGACTGGGATACGGGGGAGCTGGGCTCCACTGTGTATAACACATCCTGGACTGGGATACGGGGGAGCTGGGTTCCACTGGGTATAACACATCCTGGACTGGGATACGGGGGAGCTGGGCTCCACTGGGTATAACACATCCTGGACTGGGACACGGGGTTGTTGGGACCATGGGGACTAAAGTACCACCAAGGACTGGGATACAGGGGAGTTGGGCTCTACTGGGTATAACACATCCTGGACTGGGATACGGGGGAGTTGGGACCGTGGGGACTAAAGTACCACCAAGGACTGGGATACAGGGGAGTTGGGCTCTACTGGGTATAACACATCCTGGACTGGGATACAGGGGAGTTGGGCTTCACGGGGTATAACACATCCTGGACTGGGATACAGGGGAGTTGGGCTTCACGGGGTATAACACATCTTGGACTAGGATTCGGGGGAGCTGGGCTCCACTGGGTATAACACATCCTGGACTGGGATACAGGGGAGTTGGGCTTCACGGGGTATAACACATCCTGGACTGGGATACAGGGGAGTTGGGCTTCACGGGGTATAACACATCCTGGACTGGGACACGGGGTTGTTGGGACCATGGGGACTGAAGTACCACCAAGGACTGGGATACAGGGCAGTTAGTTAGCATTGGGTATCAATTGCATCTCAGAGGGTAGGAGGCAGCTGAGCACCACATAGAATCAACTACGATCCAGTTTAGGGGTACGGGGAAGCTGGGCACCAATGGTAATCAAAAGGCATCCTGGACAGAGATAAATGGATAAATTATCCCATCGTGGACTGGGTTAATGGACAGTTAGGCATAACAAGGAATTAAATACTCTGCTCGACCAGGATACAGGACAGTTGAATTGATTCGGGTACAGGGCAGCTTCCAACACGGTGTAAGAATATCTCTCTCAACCACAATATGGAGCCGTTAGGATTCACAGGGAATCAAATCCTTTCTGGGCTAGGATGCGGGTTAGTTGAGCACCTCAGGGAATAAAATACCATCAAGGACCGGGATGATGGGCAAATGGACCCTACAGGAAATCAAATTCCTCCCTGGATTCAGATATGTGCAGTTGGGCACCACAAGGAATCAAAAGTCATTATGGGCTGGGATATGAGGTAGCTGGGCACCATGGGGTATCAAATGCCATCCTGCACCGGGGTAAGGGTTAGTTGGGCACCACGGAGTATCGAGTAAGATCATGGATTGAGATACCGGTCAGTTGGGTATCTGAGGGGATCAAATACCCTGCTTGACAGTACGCCAGAGTAGTTGACAACCATACGGAATTAAAACTAGCTGGGACTGCGATACGAGGCAGTTGTCCACCACAGGGTATCTATAATTCCATCCCGGGTTCGGATACTGTGCAGTTGGGCACCTTAGAACCAAATTGCATCGAGGATGGGCATATGGGGCAGTTGGGCACCATGGGGTATCAATTACAATCCTGCACTGGGATGCAGGACAAAAGGGCCGTACAGGAAATCTAATACTATCCTGGTTTAGGATACTGTGCAGTTGGGCACCGCAGGCAATCAAATACCGTCCTGGACGTGGATACAGTGGAGTTGGTAACCACAGGATTCAGATTCCATCTTGAACTGGGATACGGGGTAGTTAGGCATCTCAGGAAATAAAACAACATCCTGGACTGGGATAAGGGGCAAATGGGCCCTACAGGAAATCAAATACCATCCTGGGGTCAGATACTGTGCAATTGGGGTCCTCGGGGAATGAAATACAACAAGGACGGGGATAGCTGGGGCACCAAGGGGTGTCAATTACATTTGCACTGGGAAGGGCAGTTGCGCACGGGGGGGGGGGGGTGAGGTACCACCTTGGCTGGGGGATTAGGCAGCTGAGCACTATGGGGAATCAAATGCCATCAAGGACTGGGATGAGGGGGCAAGTGGGCCCTGCAGGAAACCAAATACCCTCCTGGTTTCAGATACTGTGCGGTTGGGCACCTCAGGGAATCAAATACCATCCTGGACAGCGATAGGGGGCAAATGGGACCTAAAGGAATGGAATCTGATTCCCGTGGTTGCTAGCTCCACTGAGATATCAAACTGAAACAGGATACGGGGCAGTTGGGCACCTCAGAGAATAAAATGCCATCAGGTACTGGGATGCGGGGCAAATGGGCCCTACAGGAAATCAAATACCATCCTGGGGTCAGATACTGCGCAGTTGGGCACCTCAGGTGATCAAATCCCATCTTGCGCCTGGATATGGGGTAGTTGGGATATCAAATAACATCCAGGGCTTGAATACGGGACAGCTGGGCACCTTGGGGAATCAAATATCAACCAAGCTGATGTGGCCCTTGGGTACCATTGGGAATCAAATACCATCTCGGCTGGCATGTGGCAGCTGGGCCACCGCAGGGAATCAAATATGATCCAGGGCTGTAGGTCGCCACAGAGAATCAGAAACGATTCAGAACGGGGATAAGGGATTCTCGGCTACAACAGGGAATTAAATACGATCCAGGACAGGGATAAGGTGCAGGTGGGCACCACAGGGAGTCAAATACCATCAAGAACTGGGATGGGGGAAAATGGGCATTACTGGGTATTCAATACAGGGTAACTGGGCGCCACATGAATCAAATACCATCCTAGTCTGGGATACGGGGTAGCTGGGCACCATAGAGAATGAATTGCCCCGCTCGACAGCGATACGGGCTAGTTGAGAACCGGAGGGAATCAAAACCATCCTGGACAGGAATGCGGGGCAGTTGGAATATCAAATACCACCTTGAGCACTATGGGGGAATCAAATACCATCCTGGATAGGGATACGGGGCAAATGGGTACTGCAGGACCCATTCAGGGCCCCAAACAGGCCTTTCAAGTGAGGCAACGCTTCACCTACTCATCTGCTTGAGGCACGGGGGGGTGGGGGTCTATTGTATCCTGTGCTCCCAATGCACCCTCCTCTACGTTGGTGAGACCCGCAGCAAAGTGGGGCACCAGTTCGTCAAACACCTGCGCTCCATCCGAACTTCCCAATGGCCAAATACTTTAATTCCCATTCCTGTTCCAACATGTCCGTTCGTAGCCTCCTCTTGTAGCTACAATGGGGTCGCCCTCAGTGGAGGAGCAGCACCTTATATTCCTTGTGGGTAGCCTCCAAGATGATGGCACAGTTACTTATTTCTCCTTCCTGTTAATAAAAAGCATTCCCTTCCCTTTCCCTGTTTTTCTGTTCCCCGCTCTGGGCTCTTACCTCTTCTCACTTTCCTATCACCTGGTGCCCCTCCTCCTCCCCCTTCTCCTATCGTCCTCTCCCCTCTCCTATCAGATTCCTTCCTCTGCAGCTCTTGCCGATCCTCACCCACCTTACTGCCGCTGCTTTTGTGCTGGTGGCGACTCGCGGTTATCATAAGATATAGAAGCAGAAGTAGGCCATTCAGCCCATCGAGTCTGCTCTGCCATTCAATTCTTCCAGTCATCCCCACTCCCCTGCCTTCTCCCCATACTCTATGATGCCCTGGCTAATCAAGGATCTATCCATCTCTGTCTTAAATACACCCAATGACTTGGCCTCCTCCACTGCTCGTGGCAACAAATTCCACAGATTTACCACCCTTTGACTAAAGTAATTTTACCGCGTATCTGTTCAAAATGGACGTCCTTAAATCATGAAGTCATGCCCTCTTGTCCTAGACTCCCATACCCTGGGAAAAAAACTTTGCCATATCTAATATGTTCAGGACTCTCAAACCTGTTGTAATTAAAAAGCTCGCCAGGGGTCCCCTACGCGACTTAACTGCCCCTGGCTCAGCTGCCAAAGTATCCTGCCACCTAGGCAGCCCAGATTAAATTGCCTAAACAGCTTCCTCCATTCCAACAGGTAGCTGCGGCACGCCGCGGTCACAGGTCCCACCGTCTTTGGCACTACCCGTCCCTATGGTTACCGACAAGCGCCTCTGCCACCATAGCAGGCATTCTCAGTCTCTGAGTAAAACACTAACCCCTCACTTCCTCCTTGAACCTACCCCGCTCTCAGCTTCAATGCATGCCTTCTGGTATTAGCCATTTCAGCCCTGGGAATCAGATACTCCCTGCCCGTTCTATCTAATGACTCTCATCATCTTAGAAACCTCCATCGGATCTCCCTTCAGCCTCCAACACTCCACAGAAAACAACCCGAGGTAATTCAGCCCGTCAGTACAGCCCATGTCCTCCTGACCACCTCTTCTGTGCCCTCTCTAAAATCTCAATACCCTTCCTATAGCGGGGCGACCAGAACTGGACGCAATATTCCAGATGTGAAGTCTGTCAATCTAACCGGGAGGAGATTTTTGTCACAGTTAGAAACATAGCAAACCTACAGCTCAATGCAGGCCTTTCGGCCCACAAAGCTGTGCCGAATATGGCCTTACCTCGGAAATCACCTAGCGTTACCTCTATTTTTCTAAACCCCACGTACCTATCCAGCAGTCTCTTAGAAGACCCTATCGTATCCGCCTCCACCACCGTCGCCGGCAGCCCATTCCACGCACTCACCACTCTCTGAATTAAAAAACATCTCCTCTGTATTTTTTTCCAAGCATCTTAAAACTTTCCAATCCTCTCATGCTAGCAGTTCAGCCCTGGGGAAAAAGCCTCTGACTATCCACACGATCAATGCCTCTCATCATCTTATACACCCCTTATATGAGGTCACCTCTCATCCTCCGTCGCTCCAAGGAGAAAAGGCCGAGTTCACTCAACCTATTCTCATAAGGCATGCTCCCCAATCCAGGCAACATCCTTGTAAATCTCCCCTGCACCCTTTGCAGGGTTGTGATGGTTTCCGCATCAGTTTGAAATGAAAGTGTTCATGACCTTAAAGTCGACAATATCTCCAACCCCGGCCCTAATGCCCTTCGCCTCCTCATCCCAGCCCGTTACCCTCGACTCATTTCTTGCCAAACTCCAACCCATCCTATCACTTAACTTCCCCATCTGAACTTACCATCGGCCGCACTCAGTCACCGACCACCGGCCCCCGTCAGGCGCACCAACAGCGGCTACGATATCCAGAACACACTGCGGTTCCGTCTCCGGAGGGAAAAGATGCATTCTGTCATCTGCCCCCACCTGGCTTCAACTGTCACCTTTTATCTTACCCTCATTCCCCATCATTTGGCCCCTTCCCCTTCCTTTCCAGCCCTGAAGAAGTGACTCAGCCTGAAACGACGGTTGTTTATTCCTTTCCACAGATCCTGTCTGACCTGCTCAGTTCCTTTGGAGATTTGCATATGTGTATTGCTTAGTATTTCCAAAATTCCTCATGTTTGCGGAGGGGGGGAGCGGAGGGAGGCGGGGTAGGTGAGGAGGGGGAGGGGGAGTGGGTGAGAACGGGGGAGGAGCGGATGTGGGAGAGGGTGGGGGGAGGGAAGTGAGGTGGGGTGGGAGGTGGAAGGAGTGGAAGACAGGGGAGGAGTGTTGGGGTGGCCGATGAAGGGAGATTGGAGGAAGGTGAGAGGGAGATGGGGAAGGAGGTGGGGTTGGGCTGATGGGTGAGGAGTGGGGAGGGTGTGTGTAGTGGAGTTAAGGGGTGGGGAGAGAGTGAGTAGAGGAGGTGGGGTAGTGGAATGAGGCTGGTGAGGTGGGGACTGGTGAGTGTGAGGGGATGGGGAGAGAGATCGGGGTAGGAGAGGGCAGAGGGGTGGGATGGAGGTAGAGATTGTGGAGGAGGGATGGTTGCAGATTGGGTTTGGTTGAGGTGTAGTGACGGGTAGGAGTGGATCGGGGTAGGTGAGGATTGGGGGGTGGGGTTGGGGTGTAGGGAAGAAGGGAAGGGACAGAGATGGAGGTGAGTTTGGGGAGGAAGGGGGCAGAAAGATGGGAAGGAAAGGTGACTGCTGTGGGGAGGAGTGAGAGAAGAGCTAGGGAACAGTAGGAAGATTGTTGGGGTGAATAAGACATTGAAGGAGATGGAGCTGAGCTCCACTGTGGGGGGGGGGGGTTATAAAAGATATAACGAGCGCAGTGGATAGAGGGGATCAGATGGACGATATTTCCACAGAAGGTGCTCGATAAGGTGCCACATGAAAGACTTATCCATAAGATAAAGATAAGGATGCACAGAGTCGTGGCAATGTATTAGTATAGAAAGAGGGCTGGTGAACTAATAGAAAGCAGAGAGTTGGCATACATGGGTGATGATACTAAACTGGATGGAAAAGCAAATTGTGCAGAAGATATGGAGAGTCTGCAGAGAGATATCGATAGGTTAGGTGAGTGGGTAAAGGTCTGGGAGATACAGTACAATGTTGGTAAATGCAAGGTCATCCAATTTGGAAGGAAAAATAGAAGAGCAGATTATTATTTAAATGGTAAAAAAAAAAAATTGCAGCATGCTTCTGTGCAGAGGGAGTTGGGAATGTTTGTACATGAATCACAAAAGGTTGGTTTTTTAGCTGCAGCAGGTTATCAAGATGGGAAATGGGATGTGGGCCTTCATTGCTAGAGGGATTGAATTGAAGAGCAGGGGGATTATGCTGCAACAGTACAGGGTACTGGTGGGGCCGCACCTGGAGTACCGTGTGCAGTTCTGGTCTCCTGACTTGAAAGGTTCACCATGTTGATTCCAGAGACGAGGGGGTTAGACTATGAGGAAAGATTGAGTCACCTGGGACTGTACTCACTGGAATTCAGAAAAATGAGAGGAAATCCTATAGAAACATAAAATTATGAAAGAGATAGAGGCAGAAGTTCTTTCCACTGGGAGGTGAGACTAGAACTAGGGGACATAGCCTCAAGATTTAGGATGGAGATGAGGAGGAACTGCTTTTCCCAGAGAGTGGGGAATCTGTGGAATTCTTTGCCCAGTGAAGCAGTGGAGGCTGCCTCAGTAAATATATTTAAGACAAGATTGGATAGATTTTTGCAGAGTAGGGGAATTAAGGGTTATGGGGAAAAGGCAGGTCGGTGGAGATGAGTCCATGGCCAGATCAGCCATGATCTTATTGAATGGCGGAACAGGCTCGACGGGCCGAATGGCCGACTCCTGCTCCCGTTTCTGATGAACGGCGGGGCCAAGGTGGTGAGTGTGGAGATGGGTGACCACTCCTGACCCGATACACACAGACACCCGGTGGAGATGTTCTGAGGCGTTTCTGACTGTAGGCTGCTCTTGCAGGTGGTCGAGGGGATGATGTACCATCTCACCCTGGAGCTGAGAACCACCGTCTGCAGGAAGAGATCTGCCTCCCGGAACTGTCCCTTCCACAAGAATCCTCGATACGCCAAGGTGAGCGATCTGTGCACTGGTGGTCCCGGAAGAGTGGGGTGTGGGTCCTGTCCCCATCGGCACTGGAACATGGTGGGGATTCATGAATCTGCCGGGATGCCGACGGGCAACTCTTTCAATACTGGCCTCTTGTTTTCTCCCCGCAGACGGTGATCTGTAGATTTAAAGTCTGGAACCGCCCGTGGGTCGGGCCGATGCGGGTGTCCGGAAGGCGTTGCTCCAGGACGGCCAAGTGACCGGACTGTGGGACCCCTGCGGCGCACAGCGTGGCGTGCACAGCTCTGCTAAAGCAATAATTCTGATCACCAGGGCCAATGGATACGAACACAGCATTTTACCCCCCCCCCCCACCCCGGGGCGTCTACGGAATGTAATCTCTACAACGCACACAGACAAACGCGCGTGTGTATACACTCGCTCACTTATATACATTCCCCTGGGCACTGTCTCTCTCCCCTCCCCCTCTCTCCCCCCCCCCCCCCCGGTCTCTCTCTCCCCTTCCCTTCCCCTCTCCCCCTTCTCTCTCCCCTCCCCCTCTCTCTTTCCCCACCTCTCTCTCTCCCCTCCCCCTCTCTCTATACCCTCCCCCTCCCCCCTCACTCTCTCTCCCCTCCACCTCTCTCTCCCCTCCCCCTCTCCCTCCCTCTCCCTCTCCCACTCTCTCTCTCCCCTCCACCTCTCCCTCCCTCTCCCTCTCTCCCTCTCCCTCTCCCATCTCTCTCTCTCCCCTCCACCTCTCCCTCCCCCTCCCCCTCCCTCTCCCTCTCCCTCTCTCCCTCTCCCTCTCCCCCTCTCTCTCTCTCCCACACACACACACCAAGTTTGAGTTGGAACCCTTGAAAAATCGCCCGTCATAAACATCGAGGGGCCAAATAACCGGACGCAGTACGTTCTATGTTCGGGAGTATGTGGGTTTCAGCTCGCCGGCTGACCAGTTATTACCATAATTGTATAATTAAGCAGCAAATGTATATTTCTATTCTTGCGCAGTAAAGTTTTTAGCATCCTGAGTCTGCCTGTGTTTGGGACGTTAACAGGGTAACTCGGTGAACGAGGGCGGCCCAGCACTGACCACCACGTCCACAGTGAGCTCGGCGACCCTGCGTCTTGATCGGAGCGAGGGGTCTCGGTCAGTGGTGGCGGGAGTGTGTAAAACCAGAGTCCGTCCTTTTAGGGGGAAGAGGAGTAATTGCTTTAGGCGGAGAGTCGGGAATCTGTGGAATTCGTTCCCACTGGCCAGTCTTTGTGTACGTTTAAGACAGAGAGTGATAGATTCTCTGCTCAGGGCACGAAGGGACACGGGGAGAAGGCAGGAGGTTGGGGACTGGGAGGGAAAATGATGATGAAATGGCGGAGGCGATTCTACGGGCCAAATGGCCTAATTCTGCCTCTATATCTCACGGCCTTATAAAGTGTATTCATCATGGAAAATGTACCGTTTCACGTTCTGATCAGGAACC